>NC_142423.1:5800555-6114166 GCF_059516105.1 Syngnathus floridae | reverse complement strand
CTTTGAAGATCCTCTCATATTACGTACCTGGTTCCTCTTTGCAGTGTGCGAGAACGTTTCTCTGCCTGTTCCCTCTGCCTCAGCCCCTCCAGCTCCGAAATGTCTCTCTGTTTCTCCTCGGCCGAGCGAGCGTGCCCTGCACTCACCAAGGTGTCCGGCGTCTGTGCCACACCAGAACAAAGCTTAAACACCACACAGTTATCAATCTCGATGCATTGCGCATTGAAAATGATTATTTATCTTAACCTGGTCTCTGAACATGAGGGAGATGATTTCCAACACATGCATACTCCACTGCTGCTCACTCTGGGCCGACGCCAAGAACTTGACCAGGTCATCGAAACCGCTCATGTGAATGGCCCAGAGCAGCCTGTCGTGCACGCTAGCATCATCATCGACTTTCTGTATTAGGATAATATACAGGAGACACATCAATGTAACTTCCAAAAACTGAATCATAGCAGGACATTTTACCTCTTTTTACCCGCTTCAATGATTCATCCAATCAAACTACAAAAGCAAATTAACCTTCTCTTCCAAAGGGTCTGCAGGTACATGAAGCACATTCCGAACCAGCAGCAGAATTCGCTCAATCAGAAGGTTGTCTTCTTCCTGCCTCTGCTCCCATTCCTGAGAGGGAAGCACATTAGCAGAATGAGAGGAAAAATCAATACTGAATACAAGCTGGCATGTTATCAAAAAACATTCACTTACCATTTGTAATAGATTGTACAATGTCTCACTTAAAATGCCAAACACCTTCTCAGTAGCAAATGCCTATAATTAAAATAAAGGAAAAAAAACATTGTCAGATAATTGTGACTTGATCACTGCATTTGCCACTTTAATGTAATCTATTTCAGGTTATTGTCATTTTTAAGTGTCAAGTTTCGCTTTTTGTCTAACACCTACAAAGTATGACGCAAAAAGCTTATTTACAATCACCCGGATAGACACAAATGGGAAAATATAACCTCACAAAATATATACAAGCAGTACCTCTTTGTAGGCTTGTAAATGAGAGGTCACTTGCAAAAAGTGGTGTCTAAACACGGCATCGTCAGGAACCTTCCCAAAGCAGAGCATAGCAGGTTGCGTTAGATTGACCATTAGCCTGTGATCAAAACGAATGATAATTTGAGTTATCATGCTGCTCAACAAGTTTAGACTATCACAAAATCGATTTTATCTTGGGGTGTTTACCGTATGCAGGCATCAAACAAGGCCTTGTCATGCCCATGTTGAATGATAATAGGCAGAAGGTCATGTTCTACGATGTGGCCTTCACCCAGCTGCTGCCTGACATCACGGGTGTCATCTTCATAACGCAAGTACCTGATCAGGTCTTTTACACTCTCTGGGACAGAGCAAACATGTTCACAGTTGTTACACATAGTGATAAAGCACAAGAATGTATTATAAAATCCAATCCACTCACCTAAGCAATCAGCTTCTTTGTGATACGTGTCCCCCTCCAGGTACCCAAGAGCACTGCATGTTGCCAGAAGCTCACAATTCATCCTGAATACCGCCTTCTTCAAGAACACATAAAAAAGAGAATAATGGTCAAAATTTTCTACTGACTGAAAATAAAATGAACTTTGTTTCTTGATGATAGGCAAATTTCTATAATTAGAAATCATAGTCATATGCACCAACAGTGACATTCACCACATAATTAAGAACACACGTTGAAATAAAACTATCATATTTAAAAAAATATCTGCCAGTGTTAGTCAAAGGTGAGAGGGAACTTTTACAGCCCTTAATCCTGATTTCATTTTAGGGTTTTAGATCTTTTACAATATCGAGCTTGGGAACCTAATGTGACCAGTGACTGTGTTTACATCATCCATGTAGAAGCATAAAACAAGTTTTCTACTCACGTAGTAGTAGTCGTTTAATTCGTTCCCTGGTGGTGTCAACTGCCAAGCTTCACAATGTAAGAAATATTATCAAGAAAAGTGTGTCATGCTAAACTAGTTACCTAGTTACTACTAGTAAATGTAGGAGCAAGACCTGCCATCAGCTTTGCAAATTTGGCGCCAAGAAGCGAACAAAACCGGATGTTGAGTGTCGTCATTGTGTGGTGTTCTTCTTGGGATTTTCAAAGCGAGTAGAAAGCACAAAGTTACGCATTACTGCCATCTAGCGTCTGGATTACTCAACTCCCATTTTTAAACAAAACTGTACAGTACTACACGCAGCACAGTATATAATTTTGACAGTAAAATCTCACAGTTTTTAATTAAAAATGTCAAAATGAAATAAAATTCACATGAAGCAATCGACAGAAACATAAGACTTGCTCAAGGTTAATTTATTTGCAATTATGTGGCGCTTCATTGTGTTAAATCACACAGCTATTCAAAGCTTGGACATTACATTTTTTTTCATCACTTTTTCCCCCATGTTTCACATTTTTCTTCTTTTTCAATATAGTCAATAGATGTGGACAGCAAAGCCCTCCTGGAAGGAGATTTTTCTATTTACTGAGGACGGTATGTAAAGCAATAATGCAAATTGAGGCTATTCTATTTTCCACTGCTGTTAAACACATAGCAAGCTACAAATGTGGCCATCAAAGGATGCCATGAGATTGCACTGCAAATGAAGGCCTCATCTGGTATGCTGTTCGAGTTACAGTTTTGCTTTGTCACACAGATGACATAGCTGGGTGGCTGCAATAGCACCAAGTGACACACCAGTCAAAATGTATTTATTTCACTTTGCACCTACATTTTATTACTCTTTGCTAGACAATGAAACACTTAGGAGTTTTACTCATTTTTTTAATTCTTATGTTTTTTAGCTCTTGTAATGGCACAGGCCTTCACATTATCAAGTCAGGTTCTTCTCAGTTGTCCTTGTCATCTTTATCACTGTGGCCTGAATCTCTCTCAGTCTTGGATTCCTTCACCACCTGATGAGAAAATTATGGTAATACCGTTAAGGTTTTGACAGGTTAGAGCACTGCAAATATGAATAAAAGGCTCTTTTGAATACAATCTTATTATCTATACCTGTCCATCTCTAGTCTCAACTGTCTTTATCACGACAGTCTTCTTGGTGCCACTCTCTGGTCTGGGTTCAAAATCTGAAATACAATTTACTGCAGTTAATATCTATCCATCCATTTTGTGAATTGCTCTAATTCTCACAAGGGTTGCAGACTTTTTCAGAGTTATATGAAATGCTACAAGCAGAGTATCGCTATCCCTGCTAACCGTGTTTGCTTTGGTCCATTAATTAGTTTAACCCCTGTGACCTTCATTTACAGTGGTAAAAACAGCAACTTCTTGCAGTTGAGAACTTAATTGTCTTATTTCTGAACAACAACAAAAAAAACTCACCGCGTTCACCAAAGTGATTTGTCATGCCTATATTGAGGAGAGGCATGGTGATCCTGAAGAAGAAATGCAACCAAAGTGTCGGGCCACTCATTTGCTGTTAAATATCATTCAAACTAAAACAAGCCCAAGCTCACCTGCTCTCCTCCCCTTCCAGCAGTTTACGATAAGTCGCAATTTCAATGTCCAGAGCCATCTTGACATTGAGGAGGTCCTGGTACTCCCGGAGGTGACGAGCCATCTCGTCCTTCAGGTGACGGATCTCGTCCTCCAGTCTGCCGACATTGTCTTGGTAGCTAGCGATTTCATTGCCAAACTGATCCTCCATGTCACGCATCTGCCTCAGGAGTGCTTCATTCTGGAATCATGTGGTGAGATGGTTATATGGGGCAGCTCATGTCATCCGAGGTCAAGATAAAATGTTCTCCTCACCGTGTTCTTCAATGCATCAATCTCACAGTTCAGGGACTGGATCTGCCTTCGGGACTCTGAGGCCTCCTGCTTGGCCTGCTTCAGAGCGTCACCATTGCGCTTGGCAGATTCAGTCAAATCTGCAAACTACACACATGACGATAGCAATACAATCATTAAAGTGCATCTTTGAGTGTGTGTTTTGTGTCTATGTGTGTTGTTGCCGACCTTGGACTTGTACCAATCCTCAGATTCTTGCATGTTCTTTGTCGCAATGGTTTCATACTGGGCCCTGATGTCCCTCAGAGCACCAGTGAGATCAGGTCGGGTGGCGTGGTCCACTGTCTCCATCCTCAATTGTTGGGTCTGCACGGTCACTTGAACATCCTGGATTTCCTAAAATAACAAGAAAAAGGAAATTGTTGAGCCATGTCATGACGAGCGCTCACATTTTTAGTAACTGATTATCAAAATGAAATCAAATTTTCAAAGCTCATTTAAATAATGCTTCAAGGACAGAAGAGTTAAAAAAAAAGAAGTCATATGTATGATTTGCACGTACTTCATCGTGCATCTTCTTGAGGAATTCAATTTCATCCATTAGGGACTCGATCTTCCTCTCCAGCTCCAGACGGGATAATGTGGCATCGTCTACATCCTGTTTTTTAAAAAAAAATAAAATAGTCATCGTGTGCGTCCATATTATGCATGATATTCTACAAAGGCAAACATTCTGCAGTACAAAAGAAATGTTTTTTTGTTTTTTTTAAATAATGATATATATATATAGTATATATATTAAATGTATTCATCTCACAACAGGTGATGCCACATATTCAGGTATTCAGATGTTAGCAGAAGTGTCAGAAAAGTTCCAGGACTGAAGTCATGAAAAATATCTGTCTATCTATCGCTTTGTGTCTTTCAACGTAGTAAACTGTGTTTACCTTGCGGAAGGCTGAAAGGTTATTTTCAGCATCTGCCCTCTTCTGAGCTTCTTCATCCAGCCTAGAAGAAACACACAAATGCACACACACGCACACACACACACACACACATGCACATTCTTTAGACACGCTACTAATCTTTTTACACAAAGGGTATTCGCTAGTGGAAAAAGGCACTCTGGATCAATTTGTTGATTCACTGTTCCGTAAAAGGGTTTTGGAAGTGTGCCTCGTGGGAACACCAGCTGATGCTTTTCCACTAATGCAGTTCAATAAGGTCACCATGTCTCTTTATAAGGTTAACTATGCTCCCCCATCATTTATTTCTCTGAAGAAATCTACAAAATGGCCCGTGAGCATGTCGAAATGACAGCCATGTGGATTCTAATGTAAAGTTGTCATCAATATTAACAATCCTAAATGTTGTGATGAGTCACTTCTTGGTACTGTACATCACCTAAATTGAAAAAAAAAGTTTGCTCAGCCCTGGATTTTCTCTCCATTTGATTGATGATCGTCGCTTCATCCCTCTTGTCTAAAATCATGCCGAGGCTGAACATTAAGTAGATTAGCAGGAAAGTGTCACATGGTTCCCTCATCTTTAATTCATGTTGGGTTATAGGGGCCCTTTTCTTCTAATGGGGTCTCCGGCACCGTTTAATCAGTGCAAAGGGACAGTGAAAACTCAACTAATGGAGTCACTGAGTCACATTGATTTTTTTTTCCTGAATCATCCATTTCCTCTACTGACCCCACCCTTTGTCTGGTCACTCTCCTCTCAGCGATGCAAGCACGATGCATGTCATTGAAAATTCACATACATGGTGTGGTGTGTTGATATTGGTTGAGGAAGTCAAACTTGGGGTACTTTAGTGTTTAAATTATTAATATAGCTCCAAAAATACTTGAGCACCAACTACATCTTGTTCCTTTGCGTTT
This sequence comes from Syngnathus floridae, assembly GCF_059516105.1. NCBI lineage: Eukaryota > Metazoa > Chordata > Actinopteri > Syngnathiformes > Syngnathidae > Syngnathus > Syngnathus floridae. Next base: position 6,108,519 of record NC_142423.1, on the reverse strand, counting down.
TACTAAGCTGATGCACAGTCATGACCTGTAGCATGATGCAGCAGTCTGTTGATGGACCACGCCCTATTTATCTATTGAGTGAGCTATCTACCAAAATTCTGGGTGTCCTAAGTCGGTACTAACCTCTGCTTTAGGAGGCCCAGGTCCTCAGCCAGGTTGTCCCTCTCCAGTTGGTACTGGTCCCTCTCCTTGCCGATGGCGTCCATCTGGCGCCGCAGCTCCCTCAGCTCGTCTTGGAAGATCTCGGTGGCCCGGTTGGGTTGGCCTTGCTGGTACTGACCTTTGTACTGGGTCAGCTCCTGCTGCAGTGCACCATTCTGCTGCTCCAGGTAGCGCACCTTCTCGATGAAGCTGGCGAAGCGGTCGTTGAGCTCCTGCAGCTCGGCCTTCTCATTGCTGCGGGTGGTGAGGAACTCCTGGTTGATGGCCTCGGCCATGGTAAAATCCACCTTGTCATAGGTGAGGCGTTGGGGCTGGACACTGGGTCGGGAACGCTGTTGGTGGTAGGTGGTGGAGCGGGAGGACACCATGGGTGACACGGAGCGCATATAGCGTCCCCCGCCGACGGAAGGACGAGAGGCCACGCTGGAGTAAGAAGACATGGCGATAGGGTGTGGGCTCCCGAAGGTGCGCCTGTAAGAAGTGGAGGATTGCATGGAAGAATGGCTCATGCTTGGTGTCTTGGTCTGATCGCTTACGAGAACGAAGAGTGGTGAGGCTTGGAGACTGTCCTCAAACCAGTGGTGGAGGTTTATATACTCGCACAGCGGCTCGTAATTCCTCACCCCCTCCCATCCTTTTTCCATCACTCCCCGGCATGTCGGCCCAGGCCACTCCCTTCCGCACAGAGAGAGAGTCTGCCACCATGTCCTTCCAGCACCACTTTGTCTGGACAGCTCCACCCTTTTTAACAAGAGGACATCACATTACTGCTTCAATTTCTCAAGATGTCTCCTCACGACCATCCTTCCCTGTCTCAGGCGGGTGGGCACAGCCCATTTTAATTCCTTCATCCATATTCCACACATGCTTTCAGCTTGTAATGCATTTTACAAAATTTCATGCTGATGTCTTAATGAGACAATCTGAGTTCAGTCCTGTTTCTTTCATTTTTTACATCCACTTATCTCCTTCGCTCTCTCTCTTTTTCCACTGCCACTCCTTTTACAGTAATTCAATACTTAATTGACGTCTTGGGCGTCTGTGGCAGCGCCATGACTCTGCAGTTATTCAATAGCTTTTATGCTTTACATCCAGTAAGCCGCACCAGTCAAATACATCAGAGGGAATGAACACGGATCACTTAGGAATATAATATCACTGTTTAGAGATAAATGCCTGCCGATTAGAACAGATAAAGTTGAATTCACACCACGTTTTGTGATTCCTATCACAAATGAATGTGAAGAGCATTTTCATTTGGGCTGTACTGAAGACTACTTTTAAAGTGAGACTCCACAAGCGCATGTATTCCGGATATTATCGATCATTTGGACTTTTTGCTGGGGTTAATGGGTTGATCTGAGGTGTGGCTTTACCGTCCTCTGAAGTGATGGCTGTGTGCTCTATAGACATTTTAATTGGGCTATCATTCCATTATAAAGTTGACATCATTCTGAGCATGCTCAGTGGTAACTGGGTGTGGCACGATATTGATCAGCTCTGCTGCAAACTCTCATATTTTACACAGAATTTTCATTTTAAAGAGACTTAACAGAGAATTAACTTATCACTGTTTCTGATTAAATATAAGTGTTGGGTTTCCTCCGGAGCATTTGTACAAAAATAACTATCCTATTCCATTTCTGTCCTTGTAACAAATGTAACTGACCTATTCATTAGCATTTTTTTTTTCCTCCATCTGATCCTGCAAGCCTTCTACCACAGAGGTCTGGCGTTGTGTGTTGGAAATGGCCTGTGTCTATATTTGTCTTATGAAATCTAATCAACCAGCATTGTGGTGTAGCATTTCCTTCCCCCTATGTCCTGTACTCTTGATCTGCTCATGGCGATTGACTTTCTCTTCTTATGTCCTTCTTGTTCGTCTTCTTCATCTTCTTAAAACATCAATTTCCAACATGCACACGTGTGGTATCACACTTTGGTTTGTCAGGAGCTAACATTCATTCAAAATCATCACACGTAATGATTTTTTTGGGGGGGTCTCAGCTGTACTAGTAACATAACCCCTTGCCAGATGTTACCATTAGGGATTGAGCCTTCTGTTTCTCAGAGAAACCCCAGAGGAACCATAAATCCAATCATCGACAGGATCGAGCTACAATCTCTGTTTCCATTTGTATATGTGTGTGTGTGTGTGTGTGTCAGGTTTCATATCTTAATGGGTATCAAGATATCATCAACTCGGGGACATAAAAAGGGTTTTGGCTCAGTGGGTAAAATAACATGTATGGATCTTATATGGTAAATGCACAGAGCTTTAAATTTGATAACTGCTTTGAGATAAGACATAATTTGTCAATCTGGCCTTGGTAGACATGGCGGACAAATCATAGTGCTATACCTCTCTGACATTGATTGAATCATCTTGGTATGATGCGTATGACTTAAAACTGACCAACCTGATGTTGTAGTCTGGGCTGTGGAAAATGATACCCAAAGCAGGGTGGCTGCTTGGTCTGGGGCTTCTGTAGTTCAAAATGGAAAGCAAGAGGCCATCAGTTGATCAGTGGCTGTTGTGTTTAGCAATCAGAGTAATGCTGTGCTGGAAGACATAGAACATTTGGGGGGTGGGGTGGTTGTAAGGTACGGCAACGAGGGAGGTCATTGTGTAGCTTGGACAAGGTGCCTCCTGATGCTTCCCAATTATCTTCAAATCAGACATGAGGACAAAGTGCAAGCTCCTTTATTAGCAAACTGACTCATGCAATTTGCTCTCAATGTCATTTATTAACCATATTTGTTACATTCATTTGGCCTCCTTAATGAAATGTTATTCCTACACTGAAGTCAGCATTTCTTCCAGGGTCACAATAAGTCATGTGACAAACATGTTAGTAACATGCTGCCTGACACATGCATCCCAAGGTATGCTAATGGTTGCACATATTTTATCGAGTTCTTTTCTGGGGTAAGCAGTGGTCTTCAACCACAGGACTGAGGACCGGAACTGGTCCATGGGACAATTGGCTTCCGGATGCACAAAGACTTAATAAGAAATATTTTGTTGATCATCAGAGTCAATAATGAGTAAATATAATAATAATAATAATAATAATAATAATAATAATAATAATAATAATAATAATAATACATTTTATTTGACACTAAAGATCACCTTACATGGAGAAAAATAAAATATTCTTGAAAGACTCAATAGACAGAGAAACAAACATGTTAATGTGATAAAGTTCCATTTTATTCGCATTACAACACCAGTGCTCCGTGATATGTAAGAACTGATTACATGTGGACACTTTAGTAAATCTTGATTTTTTCAATTTAGGCGATATATACAATAAGGCCAAAAATCATGGTCAGTGTTTATAAATATTGTAAGCCAAAATAAATATCACAGACACCAAAATTGCTGAGGTTTCTTTCCCATCTTCATAATGGGGTTGGCTTTCTTGTTTATTTCAAGATGATCACAGAGTATATAGGTAACTATGGTAATCAGACATTTTGTGCATTGTGGTGTTGACATTTACACAATCCTCCCCTGAAGCAGTGGGCGGCTTTCTCCGGGCGACTGTCGCATCAGCAAGTTCCACAGCAGCAAAGGCGCTGACGTTACTGCAGAGCGGCCGCCATTGTTGTCTTCGCTCAGGGGCTGGTACTGCTTGAAGCGCCTGCTTGAAGTCATTTAAAGATGAGAGGGAATGAGATTTCACTTTATGGATGAGAATGCTGCTTTAAAGTCCCGCATAGATCCCCTCTGTTGCTTTTTTTAATGAAAAGTCAAACTTTTTACTTGATTACACCTACAACAAATTGCCTGTCGATTTTAAAGCAAACGTGAAGAAGTGATGGAGTGGAAATTGAGCTGCGTGAACCACTGCTCTCCCAATGGTGTTGTTTATGACCCGATGAAATAAATAACTACTTATCTTGTTTAAGGTTGGCAGAAGGCCCGCAGTTACTTGGCATTATTGTGCAGCTGCAATAAAGTTCACAATGTAAACCACTACATGAACCCATGAGGCCATGCAGTATATGATCAAAGTTAATATATTTTTAGGATTTTTTTTTTGGTCTGCTTATATATATTTGAATTAATGCCCCAAAATGTGGAAGCTCACCTATACATCAACCCGACACAGCACACCACGCAGGCAAGAATCGTCACACCCAAGATTATGGCGGCAGTTCCAGCTGGAGAACCACCAGAGGCTATGATGGGAAGCAAATTACACAAATGAGTAAACAATTCAATCAGTGAGTGACTTTAATGTGTGTTTCATTCCCGCACCTACTGCCACGCTAACACGGGCACTCGCCATGGCAAGGCTGACATCGTTGGTCAAGGAGACATTGAGACAGAAAACGCCTGAGTCATTGAAGAACTGGCGAAGGACCATTTGGCAGTCAGGAGAGGGGGTGGCTGCACCGCAGACCGTCTCCATTGGTGTGATACAGTCAGCATCGGAAATGACTGTGCAGACCTCACTTGGTAAACTAGGGCAAAGATCAGAAAATATCAACAAAAAGCATCCTGCCTCCACAGGATTAGAGATGCATATATTCCAGAATTTTCAGTACATTTGTCTGAAAATGTGACATCAGTGATTCAGCTGTATCATGTTTTGAATGCAAATTAATCCCTCACCTTCCTTGACAGCTAATTGTGACATCCACAGCATTCTGAGCCAGTTCAGTGACCAGTGACACGACATTGGACATCTGTACAATCTCGACACTTTCAATTCCCTCTGGTTGAGCAAAAAAAAAAAGAGAGCATTATAAGCCTATGTTGTTTCTATTGAGCATAGAATTCTTGTTTTATGACTTACGGACGACATCAACAGAAGTGATAAGGGAGCCGTAACGGTAGACCATGCAGTCGGCGGAAACTTCTGGCGCTTGTCTTTTGACCACAACAAGGGCAACTTGTGCTGGATCTACTTCGACTTCAGTTTGGACTTCTCCTTCGGTTAGAACCTCTTCATCGGCCGCTGAAATCAAAGTTCCGCAGTGGAGAATTTGCATTGGGATTGTTTGTAGTCTGAGTGCTGGTGCCCCACTCAAATATCTCAAAAAAACCCTAAAAAGTTTTTTAACACACCTTCTGGAGCTGCCGTGGCAACAGCAACATCGTTGTCAGTCTCAGTAATTTCTGCCTCAGCATCAGCTGCCTCTGCTTCTTCTACAGCGGTGCTCTCAGTGGCTGCAGGGACGACGACATTAGCAATGGCGGCTTCTGTTTCAGCCTGAACCACCTCTGCGGTGTCTTCAGCAGCAGCAGCCACCACAGCGTCGTCTTCCGCCGCTATGGTAACTTCAGGGAGGACCGGGGCGACTGTCGCCACAGCATCAACCACGGCCACCTCCTCCGCAGCTTCATCCTCCGCAGCTTCATCCACAACGGCAGCTTCATCCACAACGGCAGTTTCATCCACAACGGCAGTTTCAACCTCTGCTGTGTCTTCAGCTGCAGCTCCATCTTCTGCAGCAGCATCAACCTCTGCGGCGGGAGCGGCAGTGGCGGCTGGGTCTTGTTCTGCCGGAGCAACGGCTGCTGTGTCGATCGGTGCGGGTGCTGCTGAGACAGTCTCAATTTCCTCGGCTCCTTCGTCAATTGCGGCCTCTGCGTCGGCGGCTTCGGCCGGCTGCACGGAAGCCTCGACTGGAGTGGCGTCAGGGACTGGCTCATCAACCGCTGCTGCTGGGTCAGTGTCAGGGGCGGGGACATCTGCCGCTGCTGGGTCAGCTGCAGGGTCGGCTGCTGGGTCAGCTGCTGGGTCGGCTGCTGGGTCGGCTGCTGGCGTCACGACTGGAGCTGTATCATATGACATAAAAAGAGCCTTCACTATGATGCAGTGCAAACTAAAAACACAACAATATTGTTAAAATACAATAATACCCTCAATTGAAAGTTATCACTATTATGTTCATAGCACTATACTTTTCTGATACAGCTTTTGTGTTGTTGTCTCATGCAGGTGTACCTAATTTTATGGCCGTATGCTTTTCATTTCTTTACATTATAAATAGAAAAAAATCATCAAAAATATATAGTTATTTTAAAGTGCAGAATACATACACATACGTATATATATATATATAGCACGCCCATTATTTTTTATTGCCTAGACATAAATTTTAATGTGCCGACAGTGTAATTGAGGGTGCCATAAAACCCATCATATTGCTCATGTACCATATGACTAACCTTCGTGACATTTCCACATTTAAAATCTTACCAGCAGTTGGGGTTAAACAACCATTGGGGATGCTCGCCATCAAGACCACTTGTGGTTTGAAGGTCCCCACTGACATGTATGTGTGCGTGACACTGCGCTCCCTGGAGATCAGAGTTCCGGTGCTGTCGCCGAAATCCCAACTGAAGCTGATATCGGCGCTGCTCAAGTATTGGCTGGGATCGTGAAGGTCGACATTGAAAGCAATGGCTCGGTTCTGGATGAAGTTGGAGTCATCTTGGTTTATGTCATTGACTTGAGCCAGAGATACGGTGAAGGGAACTTGATCTGATGATACAGAGATATAATACAAATGTCATTATGATATTTAAGATAATATAAAATGTTCCACATGATTTGATGGGTCACCAGTGATGGTGAAGAGCGTGGAGGCGTAGCCAAGAGGGATGAACTTGTTTTTTCCACGGCAGTGATAGATGATAACTTCCATGCTGTAGGAGCCCATAGCGGCATCATCTGTTGAGATGGTGAGCGAAGAGGAGGGTCCATCTGCCACCTGCCAGTACTTTCCTGAAACACGTGTGATCATTATTAGGAACTATTGCCTAGAACATACTCTTCAGAAAGTATCTACACAGACTCCTTAACCAAATGTAATCAGTTGACTACCCAAATATCTCTTGTATAGTTATTTGTTCTTTTTTTTTTAATTATGGTTTGATATTTTTGTAGCAATAGTCTTACCCCATGTCTTCCAAACATAGACGTAACGGGGCGGCTGCCTGTCCCGGATCCTGGTGAAAGGCGTGCCATCAGGGAAAACACCAGTCAACTCATTGCTTTGGTCTGGATATACCGCCTGGCCGGCCTGATATTGTTGACCTGCAAATATGTTTCCCTCGGTTACCAAATTTGGCTGTATAGAAGGCGCAGAAGAAACAGGTTGACTTCAGGATCTTACGACGAATGGACTTACCATCGACGGTACAATTACGCGCCCACACCACCTGCCCATCGGCGAGCACTGTTTGGTTTTCAGGGAAAACCAGATTAATATTAAAGGTTGATTTAGCTCCAAGCAGCGTGGGTGCGTCGTTCTTCAGATCAAATGCGACTGGGCCACCTGAAGAAGATGAAGACAAAAAAAATCACTTTACAACCTTTATGATCTCAAACTGGTGGTCTTCTCAGAAGCAAATGATCATCCTCACCAGACCAACAATTTCTGAATCTTGGATCTCCGTCCTTCCACACGGGGTACATGCGGGAGTTCCATGAGCGGTAACGGGTGAACTGACTTCGAGGCCCTGGAAGGAAGGAAGAACGTTGACTTCAATTAACATTTTAAAATACCGCAAAATAATTGTTGATACTGTTGAAATTAAAAGCATTGAGTATAAAACGGTGTAAATTTCACTACATAATGGCATATTTTCAAAGTAGATTTTAGAACGATGTATTCAACCTAAGTGATTATTTGAACCCATACACCTGCAAATAGAAGCCAAAGAGAAAAATATTTTTGGGGTCAATGATTTTTGAGTTGAGGAGAGTGGTGGGGGGTTGAGGCTGTGCGAATCATACGACCTGCAATCCCCCTCAAGCCTTTTCATGTGACCATCAGCTGAGCTGCAACATTTGTAAGCTTCCCTGCAGGAATGAGATCCCACACCCTTCCTTCTCCCTGTATGTGAGTGTGTACGTGCGCATGTGCATGTATGTGTGTGTGTGTTTTTGGTTTACACTTTGAAAAAATGTGGTTGATGGACATCCAGATAATCAGTGTACTAATATTATTTTTACACAGTGAATGGAAACATAACCGTGAATGATTTTTCAATTACTAGTTCAATTTATTGCATTTGTATACGTACACGTATTTAAAAACAAAACTAGCATTAAATATTAATATTATTTCTAAGTTATTTATTCCAATTATCGCAAGTAAAAAAATATGGTTAAATTGTGTGCCTAATTCAGCACTTCATTATTTAAATACTATACCCCTTTTCTATTTTTTCCCCATTTTAATATGACTATTTTCTTGCACCTGAAAAAAAAAAAATTAAATCATTGCGCCAGTGTGACACAAGGCATGAAATGTTCCCCTTAATAAGTTGTCCAAACACATGTAATAAACGGGCATGCTTGTAATCAATGAGAAGTCTTTTGTGTGTCATATTAGTCATGGTCATTCACAACACTTGCTTGTTTATTCTTTTCCAGAACTACATCAACCTAATAGGACCAGTGGCCTCGAGGATGAAATGTGCTTTATAAATAAAATTGCCTTGACTAATCGATGACATCATTAGTTTACCAAAGCAAAAGCTATTGCTAGAAAATTGACCAAATGAATGATCTGACTTACTCTGTGCAGTGGTAGATGTCAAGGCCAGAGCCATCAGCAGCAGTAGCACCAGAGTCTTCATCCTGTCCTCGGTTGTGTGTCTCGTCCCAGAACCCCGGACCTCAGCAACTGCTCCTGACGCAAACACAATGTTCACAGAGACTTTGGAGGAGTCCTCTCACTCTCTTTAAGGAGCTCCTGGACCGGAATTATCATAGACATTCTTACATCACTGCTGGTCTGTACCCAGGCGCCGCCCCTCTTTTGAAAAACTTTTACCCTGACAATAATTCAGTCATATATTCATTCGGGCGTTTTTTCGAATGACTACTAATAATAATTATGATATTATTATTAATAATAAGAATTTCAGGTAATCCTCAGTTTACCATGTTATTATAATTTTCACAGATATGTACTTTGCTGTTACGTATCAACTTGGGTTTGGTCAGTACAGGTAGATTTGGCACATTTCAAGTGCAGAATTTATTTTCTTTACCCACCTATTTTGGCTGAATTTTGGTCCCAATATGTATCCGATGTGCCTAAGGGCTCAGCTTGTGAACGTCATGTGACCAAACCCAGAAAACAGGTGAGTCGTGATTGGTCCTTACCTGAGCCATTTGACACTGATGTAATTTTCAGTCGACAGCAAATGGGAAAATTAGCGTCATTCCGAGATGGATAAATATCATATTCCACAAATTGGATACTAATCAGAATGCTTTATTTACAGTACTGGGGGTACACAATGTACAGAATTTTTTTGTACAGTAAATTGTTCATGACAACAAAAATATGTGTCCACTTATGACAGCAGATTAGAACCACTGTTTTAACTGATCCTGAAAAATCATTTTGTGCACATTACACATGAAGATCTTATGCCCGTGTGTGACGTATGACTTCTCAGTTATGGGTGCATGGGTGTCACAAGACAAAAGGGCAAATGGCAAATCAATAGAGTCCATTTATTGCCAACCTCTCACAACCGTGGTTGTCCTCCTCAGGCAACTCTTACATTCCGTCACCAGGAGCGCACGCACACTCGTGCTCCATTTAGTCGGATTTTTTCTTCTTTTGGATGTAGTTTCATTCATAAGACAAGTATTCATTAATGCTGGAAGGACGATAGTGAAGTTTATTTATACAGCCCTTAATTACAGACAAGTCGTGACAATTATTCTCAACATCCCCTGATCTAAAAAGTAAACGATCATTGTTCTGAAAAATGAAAGAACACTTTTTGATATTTCAATCAATGTGTCCTCCATTTAAGAAGAAGCTCTTTATATATTACAGCAGTGTCCTTCACGAAGTGAGAGTAGAATCATCAGATTTTCTTTTTCACGTTTCTATTTCATGATGATAATTCCTGATTGGTGGTTCCTCACAGCTACTTGGTCCCAAGAGTCTCATGCCAGCCAGACTGTGAGGCTGCACTACATGTGACCTCTCATGTGCTAAACAAGCAGTTAGGCCAAATTCTTCCCACAGAGCACCTGACTGCAGATACCACTAACATTCACTCCTCTGGACTTAAAATAATTGATATTAAATATGAATTAATGATACTAATATGGCATTGTACTTTAATCAGCAAACATCACCTAAAATATGTACCTCTAAGAATCCACAGTAAGGATCATCATAAAAGTACAGTAACATAGTGGGCCTGAATTTGAACATAAAAAACAAAGAAATTGTTTAATTCCTAAAAAGTATATTATCTTAGGCCACTGTAATATGTTGCTGTCTTTGTATGTCAGGCAGCAATGAGAATAAATCTTGAGAATAAAAATTTTATGAGGACAAATAATAGATCTAGTTGGTGTCTATTCATTCATTCATTCATTCACTCACTCACTCACTCACTCACTCACTCACTCACTCACTCACTCACTCACTCACTCACTCACTCACTCACTCACTCACTCACTCACTTTTAATTGATTAATTAATTAATGATTAATAAATAAATAAATAAATTAATTAATTAATTAATTCGTTCATTCATTCATTCATTCTGCTGGTAGGGCTCACTATGGAATGCGTTCAGTGTGTACTAAACAGACCAGAGACGCGGCACAGATTACGTAAAACGTCACTACGTCACGTGACTTGTGTGACTGGTAGACGTTTCATTTACTTACGCGCCAGTAACTGGCCAGTGTTTTGTTTGTTTATTGCGACCAAAGTCAGTTATCTAAACTCAAAAGCCAAATTATGGAAATTAGACTAACCTGTTAGAAATGCACTTAAATTATTTACAAATTCATTCTAATAGTTTACACAAAGAGCGTCGACAAAGACGCGGAACAATTTCCAGAAACACCGCCCCCTCCACAATCGGTACATTGGAGAAAATAAAACGCGCGCTCAGTGTGGCAACGCGGGAAACGTAGCCGTGTTGGTTCTGAAATGTTTTGCGTTTGGACGGCAAACATTGTCACACGGGGTATTTCCGTTTAGTTTACACCGTATGGTCTAATAAACTCGTTAACCAAGCAGTTTCTTTGTCACCGGGTGACTATTTTAACGATCGGTGGAACTCTTTACTCCGGTGGCCGTGCGTATGTGAGCGCAACACGCGGGCGAGTTTTGAACTAGTAGTAGCAGTTGGTTGGATGAATGTCCGCGCGCTGGACACAAAAGACGCGACTGAGCTTTTAGCTGTCTTAAGCCGTGACATTCCCGTCGAACACCAGCCGAGCCTCGGAAGATGGATTCCTTTCAGAAGGTCGAAAAGATAGGAGAGGGAACTTATGGAGTGGTGTACAAAGCCAAGAACAAGAACACGGGGGAAACGGTCGCGCTCAAGAAGATCAGGCTGGACACGTAAGTCAGCTGGGAAGGTCGTGTGGTCAACAGCCCGCTTTGTGTTGCTCAACGAACCCTGCTTTGTGTTCATGATATGGGGCCAAAGTCTCCATGCGTTGCTGGAGTGTGCGAGCACCGGGAGAAATACTGACCAATACTTAAAAGCATTTTACTGTCAATGTAACACTAAATTCAAGAGTATCCTTTTTGTATATGCATCGCTGGATAAAAGTCAAATTACAATTTTTGGATTGTACTGAAACAAAAGAATAGTAAGATGACGTCTAAAGAAAGGCTGGACTTTGGAGCCAGTGGTACTTGTTGTTCTTGTCATAAACTGGTCGTTCTCAAACTTTCAAAAGTACCACTAAAAGGACAAAAAACAATGGACCCTTAAAGAACCATCATAAGGATCCACTTTAAAATACAGTAGCGTAGTGGGTCTAAGTGTGCATACAATTATACAATATAAGTCATTGTAAGATTATGCGTTGTTTGGACATGTGCCTTAATTGCATTAAAAAGTTAAATATAACTTGACTGTACTTAGGCAGTGATTTTTTCCAAGTACCACTAGAGTGAGCCTGAGTACCGCAGAATTGAGAATTGGAGACACTGCACCCTCCACTGCAGTGTTTTCAAACTTTTTGGACCACCGCACATATTTTACATGAGTAATAAGTTTAGAATTTACTCAGCGGTGCCATGACTATGCTGTTGTATGAACAGCTGCAGGTGGATATACAGGTTAATTATTCACCTTCTGCCATCTGGTGGAAAATTATGTCATCGATCAATCAGCAATATATCAATATTTTTTCTCCCCAGGGAAACTGAGGGTGTTCCAAGCACTGCCATTCGGGAAATTTCCCTCCTCAAAGAACTCAGTCACCCAAACATTGTCAAGTAAGCACCAACCGTCGCATGCAATGTTGTTGTCTAATTTACAAAGTTTTAAAATCTTCCGATGCTTTTAAGGTTGCATGATGTCATCCACACGGAGAACAAGCTCTACCTTGTGTTTGAGTTCCTAAACCAGGATCTAAAGAAGTTCATGGATTCTTCCACAGTCACTGGCATCCCGCTCGCTTTGATTAAGGTAAACATTGTGTTTCCATCGACCTCTTTAGTCAATTTATTTACTGTCCTGGTTATGAATCAAAGACATTAATGTAAATTTCCTTTATGTCTGCAGAGTTATCTTTTCCAGCTGCTGCAAGGTTTGGCCTTCTGCCATTCCCACAGGGTCCTCCATCGTGACCTTAAGCCTCAGAACCTGCTCATCAACGCTCAGGGTGAGATCAAGCTGGCTGACTTCGGTCTGGCGAGAGCATTCGGCGTGCCCGTGCGCACGTACACACACGAGGTAAATGACAAAGTGCGACTTTTTTCTTCATGTTTTTGTATACCAAAATGTTCTGTCTTTTTGCCCAGGTGGTAACATTGTGGTACAGAGCACCGGAAATTCTGCTGGGCTGCAAGTTTTACTCCACGGCTGTCGATATCTGGAGTCTGGGCTGCATTTTTGCTGAGATGGTAAAAATCTTCATTTGGGAATTTTTTATTTTTTTTTTTTTTTGTTTATTTCAGCTTGTACACAGACATCATCAAAGTCACACTTTCTTTACAAAGCTTAGAGTTCGTTTCGTACTTGCCGAAAACAGAACGGGTGGAAGCAGTCTTGCTTATCGAGTCCCGTCCCAAAACTTTCATACAAAGATTTTTCGTGTTTTCACAGATACTTATCACACAGCAATTTCATGAGAGTCTTCACAGATATTATGTAACACATTAATTTTAAAATAGTCAACATAAAAATTTCTGGTTATGTATGATGCTAATATTTGTACATTAGTGCATTTACACATTTAGTTTCAAAATAGCCAACATCAAAAATGTATGGTTATGTATGATGCTAATATTTGGAATTTGAATGATTTGTATCGAGTGTAACAAACAGCTATCAATGCTTTCGTCCCAGGGTTGCCGCGGACTCAGCTTACGTAATTTGATATGAGAGAGGCTCTCAGTTTTTTCTTGAAGTCCTTGAAATTTTCGGATAGTTTTAGGTCAGAGTTTAGTTTGTTCCAATTTCTTACACCGACAACCGTCAGCGATTGCCCTCCGAGTGTACTGGACACTTGTCGTTGGTCAAAGTTTAATAATCCTCTGAGGTCGTGTTTTGTGTCCCTCAGGGTGAATAGGCTTTGAATATTTGCTGGTAGCATACATCTAGAAGCTTTGTACACATTTAACAGTCCTGCAAAAGTGATTAAGTCTTGGAGCTTCAGGATTCCAGTGTTTATAAAGAGGTTGTTCGTGTGAGAATTGTACAGCTTTTTGCAAATGATCCTCAGTGCTCTTTTCTGTTGTTTGTAAAGTGGTTCTATTGATGTCTGGTATGCGTGACCCCAGACCTCTGAACAATAATGTAGATGTGGCTCTATGAGTGTCAAATACATTATTCTTAAAGCAGATGTACTAATTTTATTTTGCAGCCTCCACAGAATGGCCATATTTCTTGATATTTTTTTGCACAAGTTTGTAATTTGTTGTTTCCAGTTAAGTAAACAATCAAGTGTTATGCCAAGCATTTGATACTCATTAACTCGTTCGATCTTGGTACCGTTTGACACTAAGTTTAAGTCTTCGCTTGGTTTTCTTTTCCCAAATAGCATATATTTAGTTTTGGATGGATTTAAAGATAATTTATTTGCATTGAATCAAGCTTGTAAAATTGACATTTCTCTGTTTATACAAGCTTCCATGTGTCTTAAATTATGTCCAGTACATAATATACTGGTGTCATCGGCAAACATTACCATTTTGAGGGAACATGCCTTTGCAATGTCATTTATGTATAGTGTGAATAACCTAGGGCCCAAAATTGACCCTTGGGGGACGCCACACGTTATTTTCAATGTAGGTGACCTGTTGGTCTCTACCTGTACAAATTGGGTTCTATTTTTTAAGTAACTCCTGATCCATTTTAAGGCTGTACCCTTTACCCCATATCTATACGATTTCTCAATCAATATTTCATGATGAATTGTGTCAAAGGCCTTTTTAATATCAAGAAATATTCCAATACTATATAGTTTTCGATCCATCGCCATTTTAGTGGTTTCTACAAAATCTAAAAGTGCATGTGCAGTCGAATGTTTTTTACTTAATGATTACGATTTTTGCTTTGGGCCACTGCATCTCTTCATTGTGAGTCAGCAAATCCCACAATTTTTACTCGGACTTTTGTAGCATTCATAACCTGGATTATGTGGAAATATCCTATTTTTCCATTTTGAGCAGGTTTTCCTAGTGCTGTCATTTTTGGCTTTGAAAATAATGCTAATCTTCTCAATGCAGTTGAGGATTTTCCAAGATGACCTTGGCTTTGTTTTTCTCTAGTCATTAAAATAAGCCTGCTGTCTCAATCCCCATGTGCTGCTCTCTGCGGCATGGCACAGAATTTAAGTGGATGGTTTCCACTCCTCCAGTCTTTCTAGAGTGTACCAACTGCCACGCTTTGTGACACTCCGCGAAATCTTTCTTAGATCACAAGGAGGGCCCTGTTCCCCGGCGACTCGGAGATAGACCAGCTCTTCCGCATTTTCCGCACCCTCGGTACCCCCGATGAAGCCACGTGGCCGGGAGTCACGTCCATGCCGGACTACAAACCGTCGTTCCCCAACTGGGCCCGTCAGGATCTATCCAAAGTGGTTCCACTCCTGGATGAGGATGGAAGAGATCTGCTACGAGTGAGAACATTTCCCTCATTTTTGTCTTCGTCTCGACTTGGAAGTGGTGTCCCGCGAGATTTTTCTGTTATGAAATATTTGCACTGGCTCAGTTAAAGTCTGCAGCCGCTACAAAAAAGTATTCTGCTTGTCTTTCAGGAAATGCTGCATTACGATCCAAACAAAAGGTTATCGGCCAAAAACGCTCTAGTCCATCGCTTCTTCCGTGATGTCACCATGCCTCTGCCTCATCTGAGACTTTGAATTGTGTAAAATCTCATAAAAAAAAAAGCAGCAGGTTCTTTTCACGACAACAAGCCGTAAGTGATCTCACTTGATGAGTGGTATCCTTTTGATGCTCTTTTGATACTTTAAAAACTGTTTGAAATGTTCTTGTCTGTTCTGTAGACCTAACATTGTTCTGTTTGTCCATATTTGCCATCGTTAAACTAAATATTGTCACCCTCTAATGTACGTAGGTATTCGTAGACATATTGTAGTTTTGTGCCCAGAGACTTGTTTGTTTTATATTCGTGTTCCGGCCTTAGGCTGTCCAAATTTTAGAATTTAGAAATTGATAGCACACGTTTCGGGATAGTGCAAATACCAACGTTTATTGTTCGTTCAAATTTCCGGCTATAAGAAGTCAACAAAAATGAAAATGTCTTATATTTATGCAAAGTTTGCTTTATTTTCAGATTTTACAGTCTGGTAGGTTGTCACATCTTTCGTACACTAGATTTTACCTGCCCCTTTTATGGCTATTGCTTGTTGACAGTTGAAAATAAATAAATAAATGTGTTTATATAACTGTTGGGGTTCAGTTCGGTTTCTGGTTCACACCTGGTTCATGAAGCAAATTTGAAGCTTCATTTCTAATCACTAAATCTTGGATGATATTAATAGTCGACCAAGTTGTTACTTTTCATCAATTTTATTTTGTCAAAAACAACTCAACACGATCAGACTTGGTTCACAGATATGCGCAGTGTAAAGAGGGAAACGCAACCATGCTAGCCAGCTAGCAAATACCATCAAACACCAAATTGTTTGCTAATGTTGCTGTGAGCTTGAACTAAAATTCTTTGCAATGATTTGAACCACGACTGTCACATTTGATTACATGGAACACACAAACTAACTCTGGGGGATTACACATGTTTGTATTTCATTATAACTCCATTAAGTAAACTATATCTCAATCAGGCTGAGTTGGTTTTGCTTTTATGAGCTATAATCACAACCAGGCAAAACCATATCAAGACAAAGCACTGCTCATGTAAGAGCTTAGTGGAAACCAGTAGGAAATTGAGTTATGCCTGCAGATATTTAGACTGTCCTTCTGCTTCAGTGAAAACAAGAGTTTTAGCTTACTGATGAATCTTTTCCATTGAGTGAGTGAAAATGGAATGCAGATTTTTTTTTTTAAAGGCAAAATCACAGAAATATCAAAGAATAATAAAAGTACAAGATCCCTCTGGGCAGAAGGTTGTCAGCAGTTAAAAGTCACAATGTGAAGAAATGGACACTTTCATTAATGTACTGTACAGTAAACATACAATATAAAGAGACACAACAGACAATAATACTCCAAAAGATGTTGAAGGTTCACTCGCCAGTAGGCTCACACGACGCAGTGCGGCCAAAACTACTCAGCTACCACAATGTGGGTTGGCAATTCTCTCGTTTGATGCTAAACCTCAAGTTTCTTCTTCATGACAAGTTTGTAGAGAATCTGGTAGCCATCATCCCAAGCGTAGAGCAACTTCTCCAGCGGGTTGTACTTGAGACTGGCGTGAGCGCCGTAACGTTTAGGGAAGTAAACCAGCGGCGCGTCTTCATTGCTTACCATGTCATTGACGTCGAACACGCATTGGACGTGAGAGCGGCCGGGCTGCTCCGTGTTGTAGACCACGTATAGCGTGCCGCAGATGACGAAGGCAGCTTCTGCTTTCTGCCTGGGGCAGCTGGTGTCCCACGTCTGCTCGATACTCAGAGATCCGCTGTCCATCTTAGCCAGAGAGATGTGCTGCTCATTCTGATGTGTTGCGTAAATGGCCCACAAGCCTTCTTCATCCACAGCCAGGTCCATCACGGTTTCGGGGCTCAGACCGTACACAGGAATGTAGTCCCAATCCGGCAACACCACGCTATCTGCCACAGACTTGTTCCTCAAGTCATATTTGACCAGCGTCAACTCGTCGGCCTGAATGACGAGATAGGCGTGATTTTTGTAAATGATGTGTCCCGTCCCACTCCAGGCGGATGGAAGCTTCAGCTCCTTGGAGTCAGACAGGCTTTGCGAACGAGTGAAGTCTTGCACATTGGAAAATTCAAAGATGGTGTCTTCATTGGTTCCGTTAAAGATGAAGACCTTCCCAGAGCCCACGCCAGTGTCTCTGGTCCACATCCCCTTGGAACCTCCCACTCTCTTCAAAATCTTCATAGCTTTGATGGTGGAGAGCATGTCGTTGCAGTCTAAGGAGAGCAACACAATTGGAAGACAGAAATTTTTGTCCTCATAATCCTAATGTCAATTTTTTACTTCCAAGCACAATCTTACCAGTTTGTTTGAAGTATTTGGTCTTCTGCTTCTCCTGCACCTGAGTGACGTGCTGCTCGATCAGCTTGTCATCCATATCCACGCACGGCTGAGCGCCGCCGTTCTGAGTCTCCAAGTAGTCCAGCTCACGCTCCACCCTGTCCACCCGCGTCCCCATGCTGTCCAAACTCTCACGGAGTGTCTCCTTCTCTTTGTCCAGGTTCTCAAGCTGCGAAACCATATGTTGCTTGAGTTCCCGCAGCTCCGTGGCGTAGCGAGTAGCCTGCTCGTGCCATAACGAGATGCGATCCTGTTTTGTTGAAGCGGGCGAGGTCAGATACGGAAGCGCAGATTTAGGAAAAAAAAAAAAGGAATGTCAAAGCACAACATTTACATGGATTTCATCCATAATCCACGTTAGAAATTCAAAGTACCATGAATTTTCCTTGACGCCAAGCTGTTATCCTTTTGTGGTACACCGTACCATTAAAGGATAAGACATTCTAAGAAACTCGCTGGAGACTTTCCAGACAGGATATTGATGTAACAACTTCCTTGATTAGCTTGATAAATGCAAAACTTGGCAATTCCAACTTGTTCTGCCATTTTAACATTCCAGATGAATGTAATGCGTCATTTGACGTCCTCCCTGTCAAAGGTGACTAAATGGAACATGAGCGGCATACATAATTGAAAACTTTTCCACAGGGGTTGACGCACTTCTGCATTCCATTGCCTTTGCCCCCTTTTGCTGGAAGTTTCCTCATAGAGTGCAAGAAGCAAAGCCTCACCTCAATGGCAAGCAGCCGCCGCTCCAAGTAGTCAATCAGAGCCTGGTGCTGTGCGCCGGCCAAACACAGCGTACTGATGAAGACAACGAGTCCTCTCATGTTGTCTCTTCCTGCTCCCGTAGACTGGCGAGTGTGTGGAGGAACCGGCAGATCCCCAGAGGTGGGCTGGAATGTCCAGCTGAGCTCAGTGGGAGGAGCCACCAACATCTGGTGGAGATGGAAGAGGCAGGCCTGTTCCTCCTTGTTTCCGAATCGAAGAAGATACATGTAATCTCTTCTACTTTTTTATAAAAATTAGTTTGTGATAGCAGGACCACTGGTCAACAGAGATGTGTCCCTAAACATTTTTGAAACAGATTTAAAAAAAATCCTTTTTTTTGTAGCACATCAGGTTTTTGAAATAGCCTTTTTATCTTTTAATTTTGACCTATAATAACTTGTGTAATCTGGATTTTACCATGCGTTGTCATTTATAGCTATGACGTTTCAGAGTTAAATTCTACCTGTTGTTGAACTTTACCTTTAATTTATTAATATTGTTAAATATATGCACTTATTTTATTATTATTAAAACCTGATGTGCTTGAGGAAAAACAAGAGCAGCAAAAAAAGTAGAGTATGAGTCAGCATGTCTGCCTCAGTTTTGTAGTTCATGCTTTAAATATCTATCTTTCCTGACGAGTATATTGACGCTACATAACCAGTAAAATTCACATGTATACTTAAATACTATTTATAGTTTTCAGTGACCCTCAGGCGCATGTTTTTGGAGCCACCTCAGGAAGAACATTGAAATTCATCACCCTAATGATGACAAGTGCTATAGAACACTCGTGGATGGACATTTCTTCCCCAAATTCCAAAATGTTTTGACTGGTAAGACTCTTTTTGTTGCGTCCGTGAGCAACATGACATCAGAGAAGACACACTACTTTATGACATCATTGCCTTTCTGATCATCATCTTAAAAGTCCCCTGTTGCCAAAGCAATGTGTTCAGATGGAGAATTTACCGAACCTGACATCTTGAGCAAGGCCAACATTTTGTTCAAATCTGTTGAATAATTGTGAGTATAATTTGTTGGCTTCACTTGAAAATATGGTTGGGTTGAACATTGTTCTACTAAAGGACGTTTTAGGTTGTTATTTGTCTTTGCCAGATCACAGTACTTTTAATTACAGGGCTGACAAATGCAGGAAGCCAAACAGTCGTTGGCGTGAGTAATAAGTTAGTCTGCTACTTTGTGATTATTTCCACCTTCTGTGGTCTTCCAAGATCAAAAAGCTGAAAGGAATAATCTCCTTTTTGTGCCAATTTTTTCCACTTCAATCAAAAAAAAAAATACTAAGTGACCCGCTGTGCTCGTGCTGTTGATTCATGACCATTTTCCAGTACTCTCAATTTGGAATGCTGTGTCATTTTATTTCATTTTGGCCAGTAACTTACATGACGTCATTCCAGTTGAGGCACATGCAAGGATTCCTGGAAAAACGGCAAAGTCATAGCATTTAAGAGTTTACAAGGCTGAAAATGTTATTTAACTTGTCATTCATGCCTTTTTTTAAGTGCATATGTGCTAAGGCACATGTAACTAGAAGTCCTGGAAAAAATGGAAAAAGAAAGTGATGTTTAGATTCTTGTCGTTCGTCACTTTTCTGAGAAGCACGGCTACAAAATCACGTGGAAGTGTTAGAAGATTATTCCAGAAGGGACTGGATGCATGTTCATGAACAAAAATGAAATTTCAAATATCTCATTAAATATAAATGTTGCATTTAAAGGGAATGAACGGAGCCATTTTGAGTTGCCATGATTAATTGCGGCTTTAACCACTCCCACAGGAGCGCAGCCCTCACTCTTACAGATCCGCCGACCTAAAGCAGACCCCACCCAAGTTGGCTATACATTATTTAAAACAAAGAAATGATCACAAAGCTTCTGTTATGTATTTTTAAAGAATTTTAGTTACTTTTAGTGTCCAAAAAACGCTGTGGCAATGGAAGAAAGTATGTGTACAAGTACAATACAAGTCAATCTTGTTTTTAACCAATTTCCCTTCAAGGTCAATGATTGGGCAGAACTTTTGAAAAAAGTCTCGCTAAATACAAATGCATGCAAATAATTTTGCCGGCTGTATTTAATGATTGCTTATTGTTAGCAAATCAGCCACGGTATGTAAGGTTGTTTAACATTGTATTGGTTTTGTTGATGTTGTTTATGTGTCTCCCGGGTGATGTTTTTTATTGAAACAGGTGAAAAGAAGAAACAATAGCGGCCCGCCACAACTGCGTGCAATATGGAGTACACATTTAGAGCTGTAACTCACACTCCTGGGATCATAATCTGGAGAGTTGAGGTACTTGTGTAGTTTCGCCATCACATCTTTCCGTAGCAGAGATGGTACAATGTAATGGTGAAAACAGATGTTCTCTCCTTGTGAAACAGAAAATGGAGCTTGTTCAAGTCCCTGAGAAGTCACATGGACAATTTTATGAAGGCGACTGCTATGTTATTCTCTATGTAAGTAAAAGATCTATCTTCATATGATGGAAAACAAAAGTATCCGGACTCCTTTTCTGTTCACATGACTCTCAAATGTCCAGACCCCGAAAGTCAAAGGCTCCCAGCACTGCAACATCCACTTCTGGATCGGCTCACAGTCCTCACTGGATGAGCAAGGGGCGGCTGCACTTTACGCCACACAGTTGGATGACTATTTGGGTTCCTCGCCGATTCAGCTCCGAGAAGTTCAAGACCACGAGTCCGATGTATTCAGGGGTTATTTTAAGCATGGCATAATGTGAGTGAAAGTGGAAGTCGGGGTGTGTGGGGGGGTTAACCTAGATGATCTCTCAGTCTTGTCTCACAAACTGCAGCTACAAGAAAGGCGGAGTTGTATCGGGCATGAAGCACACCGAAGTCAACACCTACGACGTACAGAGGCTGCTTCATGTCAAAGGGAGGAAACGGGTGGTGGCCAAGGAGGTGAGCGTGGGATTTCAGGCCGCTTATGTAACACCAGGGGCACAGAGCACCTTGTGTACGCACACTCCGACTGGTTTCAGGTGGTGCTTTCCTGGAAGAGCTTCAACCTGGGGGATGTGTTTTTGTTGGACATCGGTAAGGTCATCATCCAGTGGAATGGACCAAAGAGCAACAGTCAGGAAAGACTTAAAGTAAGATTATTGTGATTGACATTTTTTTTTCTGCAGCATTGTAATGTGGTGATGTCATACCTTTTAAAAATCTGTTGTGGACCCTCAGGGCATGCTGCTGGCCAAAGATATTCGAGACAGAGAGCGAGGTGGTCGTGCCGAGATCAAGGTGATCGAGGGTGACGAGGAGGACAACAGTCCTGAAATCATGGAGAATATGATTGACGTTCTTGGGCAGAGGCGCATCCATCTGACAGATGGACCGCTTGATGAAGCCCCTAACCAGGAACAAATAGGAAAACTCACTCTTTACCAGTAAGCTCCACCCACTGGGACAACATTGCGCTTCAGTCTGCTTCTTCCAGTATGTGTGATGAGTTGTCTTCTTTTTGTGTACTTTTTCCAGTGTGTCAGACGCTAAAGGGCAGATGAAGGTCGTAGAAGTTGCTCGCAGACCACTGGTGCAAGAACTGCTGAACAATAATGTGAGTTACTGTATTTTTATCTAGCTGCGTCACCGAGCATTTATTATCTGATCCAATCGTGTAATACTTTTTTCTTCTTCTAATATTTCCCAATGTTGATGTTTTGAGAGCCATTTGTCAAATCTATGCAGGACTGCTACATTCTGGACCATGCTGGCTCAAAATTGTTTGTATGGAAAGGGAAGAAGGCCAATAAAGCTGAGAAACAGATGGCCATATCCAGAGCTATGGTGAGTTGACGCACATCTAGATATCTTGTCGGTGATGAGTAGCGTGTTTACACACTGTGCGACTGGTCCTGGTAGGAGTTTATCAAAGCAAAAGACTACCCCAGCACCACAAACGTGGAGGTGATGAATGACGGAGCCGAGTCGGCACATTTTAAGCAGTTATTCCAGACGTGGATGGTGAAGGACCAAACACAAGGCCTGGGAAAAGCACACACAAGAGGCAAAGTTGGTATGGAATACACAACATGGCTGCACGTATCGTCAAATAATTGTCGTGACTTAGTGAATCATTTTTTTTCTGCACTGTTTTAGCGATTGTCACACAAGAGAAATTTGATGTCGCTCTGATGCATGAGATGCCAGAGATTGCTGCACAAGAAAGGATGGTTGACGATGGTACAGGTCAAGTGGAGGTTTGTGACAAAATATCTGCCGTCTAAAATACTTTTTAAGCCTCATTAACATTCCTTTTACCCCGACTAGTCTGAACACGGTATTAATATTTCACTTGTGGAAAATGAATTAAGCAGCAAAATGGATCCATCTCAGGGAGCGGCCATTTTGCCACTTGCTGAAAATGACATCACAGTTGCTGGGGGCTTCACATGAGCTTATCAAATTGATTCCACTTAGGTTTGGAGAATTGAAAATCTGGAGCTGGTGCCCGTGGACGCTCATCGTCACGGCTACTTCTACGGAGGAGACTGTTACTTGATCCTCTACTCTTACATGGTGAACAACAAGCAGAGCTTCATACTCTACATATGGCAGGTGAAGCCCCAACACTTCCCGCTTCATCTTTGAAGGTTGAACCAAACTAAAACCATCACGTGCTGTTTTAGGGCCGTCATGCCACACAGGACGAACTGGCGGCGTCTGTGCTTCACGCCATCGATATGGACCACATGTACGGTGGGGCGCCGGTTCAAGTCAGAGTGACCATGGGAAAAGAACCCAGACACTTTTTGGCCATTTTCAAAGGCAGAATGGTCATCTTTGAGGTTTGACCAAATTGGATGCCAGTGGGATTTTGTTTTTGTCTCATGTAATGTACGTAATCCTTTTCTGTCAGGGGGGCTCATCTAGAAAAGGACTTTCTGAACCCGACCCGCCAGTGCGACTGTTCCAGGTTCATGGTTATGAGCCCTCCAATACGAAAGCAATTGAGGTTCCAGCGTTGGCCTCTTCTCTCAACTCCAACGACGTGTTTCTGCTCAAGAGTCAGAGTGGACTGTATCTGTGGTGTGGAAAGGTACGGAGAAGGCCTTCAAACGTAACAACGGTGTCATTTAAAAGCTAATTGACGTCTGGCGTTTGTAGGGAGCAAGCGGAGACGAGAGGGACATGGCAAAGGAGATCAGCTCCGTGATCGGACACAACTCGCTGGGCTTCTATAGCCAGATTGTTGCCGAGGGTCTCGAACCTTTGGATTTCTGGGAGATGCTGGGAGGTCAGGCACCCTACGCCAATGACAAAAGGTAAAGTTGGCGCACGGGTTTGTTTGGAGCAGGCGGGAGTTTTTGTCCCCTCTGACAGCTTTTTCCAAATTATTATATAAAATATGTTTTCAGCGGGTTATTATATTCAAATGGCACTCTGGATCATTTTCAAATCATCAACTGTTAAGATAAAATTTAAATGTTTTCAAGCAAACCTCCCTATGATATTTTTTTCTCAAATGAAACCTAGTTGTTAACATTATTT
Source organism: Syngnathus floridae (assembly GCF_059516105.1). Classification (NCBI taxonomy): domain Eukaryota; kingdom Metazoa; phylum Chordata; class Actinopteri; order Syngnathiformes; family Syngnathidae; genus Syngnathus; species Syngnathus floridae. The sequence continues at coordinate 6,084,367 of NC_142423.1, read as the reverse complement.
AAAAAAAACTATAATTATTTTATTTGTGTGTCGCCCCCCCCCAGGCTGCAGCAGACTGTTTTGGACCATGAGCCACGCCTGTTCGAATGCTCCAACAAGTCGGGACGTTTCGTCGTGACCGAGGTGACCCAGTTCACGCAGGATGACCTCAATGAAGATGATGTCATGCTACTAGACACATGGGACCAGGTCGTGAAGAGGAAGCGTACCAGAACCTAAGCATACAATATTGTCTTAATATGCAGAATAATAATGCTTATTCTGCCTTATCAGGTGTTTCTGTGGATCGGTAAGGAGGCCAACAGATTAGAACGCAAAGAGGCAGTGGTGACCAGCCAGGAGTACCTGCACACACACCCAGGCGACAGAGATCCTGACACACCTATCATCTTGGTCAAGCAAGGGTTCGAGCCACTCACCTTCACTGGCTGGTTCACTGCTTGGGATCCTTACAAATGGAGTGTAAGCGGGTTTTCAATGAAGCGTAAATTGTTGAGTCAAAAATTTGCTAATATTAATTTAATGATATTTTGCAGGTGAGTCTTTTAAATGTATTTTTTATTCGACTACTGTACTAACGTGGTACAAAATGTTTGACCTAACAAGACAACTTGACCACACCCTTTAGAATTTTCATAGCATCTCTTACATGGATCTTCTTTTGCTTTTACAAGTTTACTTAATGAAGTGTTTTTAATTGCCTGGCAGGAGGGCAAGAGCTACGAGCAACTGAAGAAGGAGCTGGGAAACGTGGCGAGCCTTGTCGATGTTTTCAGTGTACGTACAGAACACTTTTGATGTTTTTTTACGTGACGAGTTGATAAACATCATTGTTTGAGTGTTGCTGTCACTTTCTAGGTTCATAGCGATGCTGAAAATGATGCAAGCTTTCAGTGTTTTCCTGCTGAGGTTTTAGTCAAAAAGCTTGTCAACGAATTGCCTAGAAATGTTGATCCAACCCAGAAAGAGGTATGCGTTGGTTTTATTCATTTTCATATGACTGCATGAAACAAAGCCAGTCTCTAAAATATAATCTTGTATTTTGTCGACTGCTTTTCAGAAATACCTTACCGACAAAGACTTCTGCCACATATTTGGAATCAGCAAAGACCAGTTTGCAAATTTGCCAAAATGGAAACAACTCAATTTGAAAAAAGAAAAGGGGCTGTTTTGATATCGATCATGTTTCACTCCTTAACATATCCGACTACAGAGTACATTGAAATAGAACACAATTTGGCATGTAAAATTTACATGTCTGTGTTTTGCATCAGTGGTTTATTCATCAAAACATTAATCATATTGGGCTTTGAGTTCTGTTGGCTAAACTATCTCCTTTCGATCTAGTTTGCCACCTGCTGGACAAATATTGTCACAACTGGCTAAAACATTTGCGATAAAAAAAAAAATTGGGATGACTTATCAAACTAAAAATGTTCAAATAAAATATATAAAACAAAGCACACAAGATTGATCAAGTTATTTTATTCCAAAATTTCAATTCTGGTTTTAGATTTACTATAGAATTCAAAATTATTCAAATGCAAAAAATTTACAAGAATATATACTTTTGCATTTTTCGAATGCACGTGATCTGATGACATAGAACAAAAAAAAATTACAATTGGAAGTTAACACATTGAGGGAAACTATTTGAAAGTCTCTAACCATAGGTCAGAGTTCCTATTACAAATAATGACGTGGCAGACATGTCATCAGAGCTTTGCGTGGCTAAGCAAGTATTAGGACAAAAACAATCATGTTGAGCGACCATACAAATCAAAGATCATACATGCTCATTTCATTAGCAATCAAATATGGCAACATTATTTTGATGTGTTTATGGTAGTTGAAGTCTTTTTAAATTAGGATAAAAAGTGAAACCTGATTCGTAAATCTTAACTCATGCTTGAAATGAATTGCCATGACACCAATGCTTGAAATGAATTGCCATGACACCAATGCTATGCGCAAAACAGTGTTCAAAATGGTTTGAAGATGTGCCATGTGGAAATAGAAACTGACAAATGTCCATGCAATCAACAGCTCCCAAAGGCTTTAAAAATATGACAAAGTTTACAGCAATCAGACATGAAAATTGGACTGCAAATGTGCAACAAGCAGTCTTCCCATGCAGACAAAGGGACTTCCTATCCCTCACTCAAGGTTGATTCTAAAGGGAATGTTTTCAACGCACAAACTTGTGAAAAGTGCAAATGCTGCCAATTCCCCCTAAATCCTCAAAATCGATGATACAAGACATAAAAATACAACTGTTAAGTCACTCAGTCAGGCAGTGAATTGTGGTTCCCTTACTTTTTGACCTTCCAAAAAGTTGCATCTCAAATTAGCCACCCAAAAACAATTAAGCCCAAACTGTAGCCACAATGACTTATTGCAGACAAGTTGAGCAATTGTGCGGCTTACTCTAGTTTCCCTGTATACACATTTATTTCTTATTCAAGCAGCAGCTAAACATTTCTTGAAAGAGTATAAAAAAGACAGGTAGTAAAGATTCGATTGGCGAAAAAGTAGTATCAGCTTGAGAACCACCGAGAATGGTAGCTGTGAAAAAGGATGCATGGCTTCAGAATAAATTAAGACAAAAGGCAGCTGTCGGCGTTTCGGGGCCCCTGGGACTCATTGCCGTCCTTACTCTCGGAGTCATGAGGCAACTCTGGAGGGACGGCGTCCTGCTCAGGAGTTTCCGTAGACGCGTCCTCGTACATGCTCGCCGTGTCCGAGTCGCTCTTATCCGGGGACTGGTCTCGTCCGCCTTTGAAAGGCCTCCGGTGCACCCCGTCCTCACAGAGCGGGTTGTCCAGGGCGAGGGAGGGGGCGCTGTTGGCCACCCACTTCACTTTGGTCACGACACTCCCCTCATCTGCCTTGGTCAGATGCGCATCGTCGCACGCAGCAGCGTCTTCGCTGGCTGAGCTAAGTTGTGCTGTTTCCTGGGTCGGATCGTCCATTTGACTTTCCCCTCCCTTTGCGTCCACTTCACTTTCATTCCTGTCCTCCGATACATGCACAAGAATATTTTTTTCCTGTGAGGAGAAAGCGAAATATCAAATTTTCATTCTGGCTATATGGTAGTGTGTTTGTGTTGAAAGTCACATGACCTCTTTTAATGTCTCCACTTCCTGCATTAAAGAGTTGACCATACGCTCCAGTTTCTTCTTGGCCTCCCGCTCTCGCTCTAACTCCTGAAAGCAGACAGGCATGTTTGGTTTTTTTGTCACAAAGTCTTTAACCAAACTACCATGTTTGTACCACGCACCATATTAGCCTGTCCAACCTCCCTCTGGGTTTCGGCCAGCAGCTCCTCCACACCCTCCAGCGTGTCCTGCAGGACGTCCACCTGGAACAACAGAGCCTCACGCTCCACCTCCAGTCCACGCAGCTCGTGCACTGCCTCGTCGTAGCTGGCCTGCAGCTCCAGCTACACAACAGACACGGTAAGAAAATCAGCGTGGGCTGAATTCGCATGGCAGCGTGTGGGTGTGAGTGTGCGCTTAACAAGCTCTCAAGAAGAACCCTCATCAGGGACATGATGGATGACTGCAATGCTTGTGAGCCATTATATTTACGACAAAGAAAAATTCTCACCATCTCTGAGAGTCCCATTGGGATGTCCTGGTCTGATTGCTGGAAAAAAAATCATTTTAAATAATTGTTTTTTCACAGGAACTGTCAGATGCTCAAATGTACGTGCGATTGTCCTGACTGCCTCTTTTCGCATCTTGGATTTGAATACATATTTTGTGACAAAGGTCCAAGAATTTCTTTGACACTTCATACTCACAAACTCCAGATGACGCTAAGCTTTAATGTACGAGTTTGGATACAGGCCAGAGATTCATGTCGCTCTCCTTTGGACCGCGGCTCCTTACCTGGCTGTCAGATCTCCTTTTCAGGGTCCCGGGTCGGCTGTCGCTTCGTGTCAGACGCCTGGATGAGCTCTCAGCCTGGTGAACGCACGCACACACACAGCACTTAACATCTCGACGTGAGCATTAGTCAACACGGCAGCGCAGCTAACTGGTATGAGGAAGTAGGTTGAAACAAATATGTTAATGCCTCACGGAAGACATTAACGACTACAATAATGATCACTTTCTAGCTAACTACATACTGTGAAGTTGAACTATTTCAAGAAACCGAACGACTCATTAGAGTTGCACTCTATAATAAAAAACAAAAAAAAAGCCGCTGATTCTCTTTCTCTCCGCTCACCTCCTTTATGATACTACGGAGTGATTCATCCTCGCTACGCGAAAACGTCCGCTTCTTTGGAGACCCATTGTTATCCAGAGTAACTGAAAGCATTTTGTATATCTATACACACAAGTGTTTATATAAGGCAGACACCCCCGAGCTCAAACGGTGCGTGTTTCTCCTACGTAACAGTAACAGTCAGTGCGGCTGCTAAGTAACAGTACCATGACAAAGCCCGGCCCAGTTAAGTACGGAGAGCCACCAGGGACAAAATGCATGTAACGCTCACAAACCTGGTACTCAAAACGATTAACAATATAAAAACTAAATATTAACAAGATTAAAGTTGATAAAATGATTAAAGTTAATAAATACATTATTAAAGTTAAACTGTGACTTTATCAAGCACTCCATATTCATAATAACTGCAGTGTATACTTTTACTTTGTACTTCAAGTGAGAGTATTTAGATATTTTGCTGTTAACCAATGGCATTGATATTATTTCTTTAAAACAAATCACACTGAAAGGCTACATGACTAAGTGTTTGAGAATCTTGACAGAAAACAGGAAAGGTCATCATGGATAAAATATTCGTCCCACCAATCCAATTGGAAATCCAACTTTCTAAGTGCCTCTGTCAGTCATGGGTCCTTAGAATCGGCGTTCCTCCCACATAGTAAAAACGTGCATGTTCGGTTCATTGAAGCCTCTTAATTGCCCATAGGTGTGAATATGGGTGTGAATGGTTGTTTGTTTGTGTGGGTCCTGCGATTGGTGACCAGTCCAGGGTCAATGAGGATAATGAGGATGCGCAGAATAAAATGATGGGTGGGTTAATGTTAATATTTGCCACTTTGTGTAAGGGGGTGAAGTGGCACACAAAAAGATCAGTGTTAAATAATTTAGATAGTCTGTCTTAGAGCATATTAACATATAAAAGGGAAATAAATGACAGCTGAGATTACAATTGCTCCACTTGAATTTCTCCAATTTTTTTTTTTTTTGTGCTTTTAATCGATCATAAATCCTTAAGGAGAATTGTTGCTGCTGCTGCTGTTTTTTTTACTTACTTGTCTTTCAGCAAACTGCTGGTCTGGCACCTTGGGTCGAAGCATGTTCTTCTTTCTACCTGATACCTGCTACAGTAAGTGCACAGCTACACACAGTGACGTCACCCTTGGGTTCATCCTAATTATTTATATTTCATTAATTGTAGATTTTAAAGTTGTCTTCAATTCCAAAGGAAATATGCAAAGGTAGTGGCGACTATTTGTGAAGCAATTGAGTCACATAGGTGACGTCGTATCTTAAAATATCATTATTCTGCAAGTCCCCTTTATAGTCGTGCATAAAGGCAATTGAATGCAATGTCACGTCATAAATTGTATCAAAGGAAAAAACGACTCGTCATTGGTTTACGAGTCTTTCTTTATTCCCCCAGCAGATGTCACTGGTGGGTCAAATTTTGCCCGCACTGTACATTCGCAGCATCTTCCTGAGCTATAACAACTTTTCGTATGCTACAAAACAGTGTATTCAAAGCAAACCCTGACATTTTATACACGTATTGGTGTTTTAGGGTCAAAGTTTGAGACTTAATAGGAGAACAAATGAGTAAAATAACTGAGCATTTGAGATAATTCAAAAGTTAAGTCTAAAGATATTTGTTGACTTATAAAATGACTGTATTAACCATTTGTTTTGTTTTTGTGAGTGAACATACTGTCAACTCAATCAGCATCATTTTGACACGCCATTTGAAAACTTAAGCAACTGATTGGGCTACAGGGAGGGAAAACTTGAGATGAGTATAGATAATTACATTCAATGATTTGGTTATATTAATTTGTTTGGAGGAACACGGAGAGTCTAACTGCAAGACGGGATAAAACAATCAAAACATATATTTCCATCGTGAGAATAAATGTGCCATAGACTGTTAAAAATAACATACAATATAAAATACATAACAATTTTGTCTAATAAGAGACCTTACACCCTCCCTTCGCTCTGTCCCTCTTGACTTGGTGACAGACCTAAAAGCCTTTTGTTGCCATTTTAGCCAATGGAGACGGATGACGACAGCGGGCAGCTGAGATATATAAAGAGCACCCTTTTTGACCGCACTTGCACATTTTCCAGTGACACTTCTGCACACTCACACACCTCCATGGACTGAAACTATAGTACAGACGACGCCAAAGGCAACCATCATACTACACGTGATCGGGCTATGCATTCATCTGATAGAAATTTGGTCAACTTGCAATAAAGACCCACTGGAACGCAACCCCCCACCCCCCGACTGCAAAAAGACTACTTCTCGGTGTTGGATTAGATGCCACTCTGGTAGGATAAAGACAGGAGCGACGCACAGCCAAGAGAGGGGATTTAACCGGTAACGTGAGTTAAACAACAAAAAGGAAACAAGCAAAAAAAAAGTTGCATTGCCTGGTGTCCACGCATCGTCATGTCGAGGTATAACTTCTTATTGTGCTTGATGGTGCTCATTTCCCTGGGACAGTCGGGGAGCGATGAGCCCAATCTGCTGCTGCCTCCCGCCAGCGAGACGCCCACGGATGCCGGCCTGTCACTCCTGGATGAGGACGCCGGTACCCACGAGTGCTCCGCCTGCATTTGGAGGGAACAAAGTAAAGTGCTGAGGCTGGAGACCATCAAGTCGCAGATCTTGAGCAAGCTGCGTCTGAAGCAGGCGCCCAACATCAGCCGGGAGGTGGTCAACCAACTGCTGCCTAAAGCGCCCCCGCTCCAGCAGCTCCTGGACCATCATGACTTCCAGGGAGACGCGTCCTCCCAGGATGAGTTTATGGAGGAGGATGAGTACCACGCCACCACGGAGTCCGTCATCACCATGGCTTCTGAGCGTGAGTAATACTTTTTACTTCACGACTTCCGACACGCGCACCGTGCGTAATTACGCAATGGTGCAGACTTTGAGTTTCATGTGCCTCATTCGAGTTAGACACCGAGTGACACTTTTTTTGCTGCATTCAGAAGAACCTTGGCTAATTGGCTCAATCAGCTGTTGGTGGCAGCTGTCAAAGAGGGATTACGCGTGAAGCTGATAAATCAATATTCAGCCAGCCTGACGACCCTTGTCTCTATGAAGCAGAAGGCAGCTTCAACATGGCCCGATGGACATTTTGTTTCCGCGGTGCAAACAATCACTTTGCTAATAATGATGATGAGGACGATGGTGACGATGATGGTCCACCTGGCGTGCGCGTGCACGTGCGTGCGTGCGTTTGGAGCACGCAGCTGCTCTCTCGGGTCCACCTCCTGCTGCTGTCAGCGTGTGGAAAGCTTCCCTCTTGTTTCACCTCGTTTATGTGTGCGAACGCATGACAAAGCAGCCCGAATGTCAAGTGCATTATTAATGATTACGCGACTCTAAATGCGGGGAGTTATGACGACAAAACGAGCGGACGAACAATTTGCTGGCTCTCTTCTCGTTTGCCATGAACCCAATGATAAACCGCATGGGGCCCCCTAGGAGACATTTGATAAAATTACTGTTGAACCCTGGCAGCTGTGCTCTATCGCTCTTTTATAGGAGCCTCTACCGGTCTCCCTGCTGTTCGTCACAGTGAGAAAAAGTGTGTCCAAAAAGCTGCCATTGTTCCCCTCATGCAACGCCCCCCCCCCCCCCCCCCCCCCCCCCCCTCCTCGGCCGCACTTGCCTTTTTAAATGCGAAGTTTATAGGCACAGCTCGTTTTTTCCACCGCGGGTACACAAAGACAGAGAAGCACTCGGGGTCGAGGGGAGTGTGTGACCTTTTCCTGCAGGATCGTGGGGTTCAACAACATTTACACACGTAATATATTCTGCACAAGGCGGATAAAACACGCCCCAAATAATCAGCTTGTACAAGCCGCTGAACAAAGATGGCCTAGTGGGGCTCATGTGTTCCAAATGTCATTTAATATACCCTTTTTCTCTGATTTTAATTTTACCTGTCCTTTCCTCACGACGCTCGTGGGATTAACAGAAATTGTTCATTTTGCAAAAAAAAAAAAATTGCCAGTCAAAAATGTTTTCTCCACATTGGCAGCTCTTTGCCTCCATACATAACAGCCAATTAAAAAAAAGAAATAAAAGCATTACATTGCATGGCAAAGTCACTGAAATTCGGTCTCCAGCATTTCTGTGCGGATCCAGAGGATGTCATCCACAAGATTTAATTTACTTTCTGCTGAGTTTCAGCGTCAACTGGCATTATTTTGAAGTAGCATCGTAAAAATCAACATCTTTATAATGTTGGCCACACACTTTTCTCCGATAAATCCCCCTAATAATTCTGTCCATGGTAGCTACAAGCACAAACGCCTCCCATGCACTCCGAAATGAATTTTATCCTATCCAATTGATCTTAGTACATTATTAAAAACTTATGTGTTAAATTCTGAGTTGTTGCATGTTAAAAAAAAACAGCTGTATTGTAGTTGTGTTTTCCCGTCAGTGCTTACAATTTTGGAATTGTATCACAGGGTGAAATGTGCGTCCAAATACCTTTATACCAAAACAAGATGGTTTTAGGCCACCTTCTCAAGACATAAATAATCTTCATAGATCTTCTCGTATGCGTGTGACGTCTGTGCTCTATCTGTCATGTCTCAGCACTTCCGCTTCACATCAGCTACAGTTTTCATCATCTGCTGCTTCTCCCCCTCATACCACCTGCCACCCCCCACCTTACCTCCTCTATCATCCCTCCTCCTCTCCGGTACCCACGGAAGAGTTAAAAGGAGTGCATCTTTTTTCCGCCTGTGGCGTCTTGGCGGGGTCCCACGGGATTAGAAGTGCCTTCCTTTTCTGTCTTTCTCTGATAGAAGAAGGATTTCAAACACTCTACTGTTCTGTGCGCACGTCAAACCCAATCACCCTTTCACGCTGGCTGCCTTTGATGGCCGTGTGGGTTCACACAGTACATACTGAAATGGACCTGTGCCAGAGTTGCTTCTTAGTATTCACTCAAGGTACGTGTGGGTGCCGCAGTGGGGGTTTACCGGGTCCATGCAACCGAGTGGATAATTACTATGAAATTTCATGGAACGGTACAGCTATTTATATCACGCAGCGGCAGTTAATGTACTTAAAACATCCACCTCCATACAGTATGTTCTCGCTGGCTTACATTCTGTGACTTAACCATGACGTGTAAAGCAGTTCAAAGCGCTCACGGGCTTTATTAGTATGAATTATTTTTGGAGGTTTTTATTCGGGGGGATTTGGTCCCGTTGGTCTGTTTTTTGCCATTTAGGCTTATCGTCGGTGTAGCAATAGTTTGACACACTTTGAAAAAATTTTCTACTATTTATGTACCACCACAATGGATTTGAAATGAATCAAATAAGGTGAAGACATTCAGCTTTTCATCCAAATCAGGGGAACGGTGTAGGAATTATATTAGGCCTCCTACAAAAGTAATGGGACAAATAAACAATCATAAATCAAAGTTTCACTTTTCAGCACTTGGTTGCAAATCCTTTGCAGTCAATTACAGGCTGAATTCTGGAATGCGTAAACATGACCAGACACTGGATTTCGTTTTAGGTGATGCTCGACCAGGCCTCTAACTCGAGTCCTGCTTCTTCTTGTGGCATTTTGTGAAATACATGTCCAATCGATTGAGGTCAGGTGATTGACTTTGTCATTGCATAATGTTCCAATTCTTTGAATAACAAAAACAAACAAACTCAGTTCAGGTGATTGACTTGGCCATTGCATAATGTTCCAATTCTTTGAATGAAAAAAAAAGCAAATTGATTTTGCAGTATGCTTTGTGTCATTGCACATCTGCACTGTGAAGTGCAATTCACTTCATTCTGAAGCATTTGGATATAATATGAGCAGATATTATCCTCCACAGTTGATCTGACTTGGATTTAGAGACACTCAAAAAGTGAAAGTCTGCAGTTCTTTGTTTTATTTCTAATGTATTATGGTGGTGGTGGTGGTGTTTAGAGTTAGAACAATAAGAATTGTGCCCATGCCCCAACATTTAATATTTTGGAACACACCTGAAAAAAATGTTTGAGCGAGAATTGTGCTAGGAAAGCAAATATTGATGCGGTGTATCTCATTTGCGGAAATATTTCATTTGCTGTAAGAACTCTTTGTCTTTTCAGTTCTTCGAGGATACAAACGTCATTTAATTAGACAGTGTAAAGAGAAAAGACATATTTAGATTGAACACGACATTGATGGAATTTTCCCCTTGTCAAGTAAATGTCCAGCATGTCCGATGAGATGAAGTGCAACCACAGGTGCATCTGTACGTGAAATACACGCTCATAGAAATACATTAACATACAATGTTAGACTGGTGTCAACACACATGGACGCTAGAGCACACGCGCGCGCACAAACACACACAGTCGCACACACACTCAAGAGAAAAGTTCTCCTATTGACAAAAAGGGTCACAGAGTTCACAGCTATGTGATATATTGAAGAGGAGACTATTAACCTCATCAGGTCTCTTTCTTTGTCAGCAAAGACGAACCGGTAGTAACTTGAACACTTATCCCCCACCACACACACATGCACCAACCACTCCCACAAAAAAAACAAGTCTTTTATAGTGTTGACCCTATAAAAGGGTCATTTCCTGAAGGTGCAGGAACCATAAAAATTAAGAGGGAGAGCGCTAAAAGGACAGAGCAGAAGAAGCCGGACACTCTGGCTTCGACTCACCGGTCGCTATTTGCGGCAAGTGGGTGACTATGTGAGGTTTTTTTATTCCACCGAGGTCTCAGTTTGACGATGACACTTGCTCCTCTTGCCATCAATGGCGGGACTCCAAGGGGAAGATTGCCGCTGAATTGTTTAGCCGCCGGGGCACGACCGCTTTGTTTAAAAAGAAGTAAAAAGTCAAGAAAGGTCCGCGGGACTGTTGAAATTGCACAACATACTGTCAACTTTATGGCTAATAAAATTTCAAAGGGACCAAAGTCTATTAATACAAGGACAAAATTTCCCCAGGACCTCAGGAATCTCGCTCCCTCCACCCTCCTTCCTCTCTTCCCACGCTCCTCTGGACTAGTCCCTATAGGCCGCTTTCTCCCGCTATACTTGCAAATTTACCATTAGCATTTAGCGCACGCTTTAGCAAAATATCAATATTAGGATACACTCAAATATGTTTTGGTGGTGCCGTGTAGCTGAGAAGGGGAGCGGACATGTTTTGCTAGCTACTCAGCTCCAGTGTAAAACATTTTGGGAGTGTGCGATGGAGTTAGGTGCATCTTGACTCATGCTGTGCGTACAAAAGGGGGTGGAGGAATGAAGCCAGTGAGTCCACGGGGAGCTACCAGGAGCCCAGCTCTACCCTAAAGGGACAGAATTCATGGAAGGCTTTTATAGGTACACTTAAAAAGGCTTGAAACAGATGTTTGGTTTCACTAATAAAGGAAATAATTACTTCGGAACAGTAATTAAGCCTTGCGTAGGGATGCGGCAGGGGGGGTAGGAGGAGTGAGAAGATAAAATGGAGATCATTGAGGGATTATTGTTGATGGATGCATTCAGCCTCTGTGTGGTCGTATGGGCAAGGCATCGGTTTATGGTGGAATCCATTAAAACTAAGAGGCGTTTAAGCGGGGGAAATGCAGTGTGGGCATAATGTCGGATCCTCCGAGGGGAGGGAGGAAATGTGTTGGAAGAAAGCACAATTAATGGCAGATTACCTCATTTTTACCCCATGAAAATTTAATTCGCTTCGTTTCAGCGGCAAAAGGGGAGCAGCCTTTTGGTGTATCTATCACCGTGTCAAACTCGAGTTCCATTATGAACCTTATGGAGATGATTGGCCTAGATATGTTTTAAGGAGTTTGACTTATATGATGTAACGTACCCTTTAATAAAGATCTTCAACCAGTATTAGAGACATCCGATTTCATAAAATCATTCCCTTGCCCAATTTTGAGTTAATGGTTTTTTTTCAATGGGTATCCTTTAGCTGGACATGAGACAAAAATGAATAGCAAATTTAAAATGTAATGTCACGAGGTATCAACAAAAAATGTATATTTGTTTACATTGGAAAAAAAAAATTCTCAGTGTAGACATGGAAAAAACATATTTCTCAGTGTAGGCATAGTTGAATAGAATGCTCATAAGTTAGGAATACTCATTTGTAATACTCCCCAGAAGAGGCTTTTTATTGACTTAATATAACTTGGTTAGCCCATGAAACACGGAAATTAAGAACAGCACTTCTTTACTGTATATGCGAGCATATAAAAGTTTGGGAAACAGAGCGGTGACCTGACATTAACGCTTCACACCCAAACACAGGCGGTGAGACAGAGTAGTGTGCTTTCTGCTGTCCAGCTGGCTACCTTATTGCAGTTCACTGCACCCCCTCCCTCGGAAAAAAAAAAATATCATCCCTCCATCCCCCCTGCTGGAAATGCGCCGGTGCCTCCAAATGAAAGCGCATCTTAAAAAAGACTCTTAAAAACTTAGCGCCAACTGAGTTGAGGAGTGCTTTGCCTCCGTTTGGAGTCAGCTATGGTGTTTGCGGTGTGTTTTTGTGTTGTTCCATGTTTCTCTGTGTGTTTGTGTGCACTCAGCTAGAACAGGCAGCATTAGGAGGTGTCTTTTGTTGCTCCTGGGGGGCTACTGTCCTCAGTCCTAATAGGAGTCTTGTGCCTGCCGTTGTCCCAAGGGAGGGCTTCTGAATGAGGGGGTCTAACTTCACACTCCCACCACACGCACACCCCCTCCCACCACCACTCGCAGCTCAAGCTCAGCCTCCCCCACCACCTTCCTCCATCCCTGGGGACTGGCCGAGAGACAAAGAGGGAGTGGGGCTGCGGTGGGATGGGATGTTTTGGGGGGAGTGGGGTGGGGGTACACCATGGCCCCTGTCTTATTAGAAGGGTCGTGAACGTGTCACGATGATTAATATGCCGAGGTGCGCGGGGATACCCTAGAGTCACATTTATTCAACATGACGGCTGCCAAACACACACTCGCCACAAAATGCCACATTTGCATTTCCCATTAAGGAAAGAAAATATAGATATATAGATATATAGACATGCAAATGAAACTCGGATCTAGATTTATACCATGATGTGCGGTCCATTTGGACATTAACAATAGATGACCGTTTTGTTGTGTGGTTTCACCTGGACGACGGCCTCGTGTATAAGATATAATCACAGCTGCCTTTAAGATTAACAAATGAAAGGCTGGAATAGTAAAAGTCATTTTATCGCCTAAATAAAGTTACATATGCGTAATTATTTTGAAACCGTACTCCCTGATACTCACTTCACAATCCAGGAATGGGCCCGATCTGTATTCTTACATTCCAGAAGTTGCCATTTGGCAACTTTTCTTAGTGTTAAATGTCATGAAAATATGAAATCCAATCTCAACTTTAAAGCCTTGTACCCATTTTTTATTGTGTAACTGCAGTTTGACGTCCCCTGGCGATATGTTTTTTTAACTAGCTCAACACTAGCACAATGTTAGTTCATGTGGCTTTTAAAATGCCTTGTGTCTCATATTAAAAGGAACAGCTTGCTGAATAAAAGCCTTTATTTTCTACATGTCTACCGGTACTTGCATGTATGGGCTAACTGTGCGTCACAGGTACCCAGGGAGTCAACCAGATGCTTGATAGGCTTACCTGAAGGCCTGCTGCGCTTGGGCAGTAAAATTCATGCGCTGCATATTCTGCAATTACACCGCGGGGAAATAAGCTGCCGTTGTAATGAAACATGGCCAGGAAAGGCAAACAAGGCTATTTCCTTTGTAAAAACACAGCATCTGTTAATACTTTTCTTGACGTGTTGATGTTATGTAAAGTACGAGCAGTGCTCTACTTTTTGAGGATCGACATGAAACGGATGAAGGACAATGTTATTGTGATTTTTGTTTTTGTTTGAAAAGGTCTTAAACAAAGTAGTATGACTAGAAATGTGTATGCCATGCCAGTAGTTTGCAGTGTTTAGCAAAGTACGGCCCGGGGTTACATACTGTTTCTGACTGGCCCTTATGATGTCAAAATAAAATGTCACATTTGTGTTGCTTTTATTTAGAAGGTTGTGCTTTCATTTTTATTTGCATTCGTGTGTTAGCGTTTTTATTCAAAGCTGAGGTTGGCATGTCGGCTTGCTGTTACAAGCATCGCAGTTTCTGATGTGGTCAAATTGATTGCTCCATAGCCTCCAAATAAATGTATATAAATGCAATGTCAGACAAATTGCAGGACTGGTGACATAAAATAAATCCTGAAGAATCAGTTTCCCTCTATGACCCCAATGAACTTGGCAAAGAGGGAGATTTTTTTTATATTTAGACCATAAAGGTGCTGCTGTGAGACCTATTAGCATAAGTTTACATTGTCAGGCTCCTAAATGAAACAATACTTTTTTTTTTTCCCCAAAATGTTTCCGGCTTAAAAAATACAAAGGTGTTATATAAATGGCCCTATTTGTTGATTTGCCTTCAGTGAAGTGTTCTCTCGAGTGTTGCTGAATGCAAACACTGATCCTACAAAATACCATTTGTCGGTTGTAAATTAGTGTTAAAAAAAAAAAGTCTAGAATTCAATTTGGGAAATGAAACACAGATGAGGTTCAATTTGCAATGGCAAAGGCCTTAAGGTCTCCCACTGGTTTTCTGTGCTTTACAAGCAAAACTCACCGGCTTTCCCCAAGTGAAACACTCTGCCAAAATGTGCTGTGTAATAAAGCTGGAGGCATTCCTCTTCCTCCTCCCCCTCCTCCTCCTCGTTCTCCTCCTACTAGAGCACTTACAAGATCTATAAAGACACAAATTGAATTCATCAATGAAGTCATTGTTTGACGTGACGTTGCTCATATGTTGGGCATGTGTGTTTAATAAAGCTCCTAACTAATTGACTTGTGCTTCTCAGATTACTTCTTCAGGAGAACAGAAGCAGCAAATACATCTTTGCAATCTTTGGTGCCTTGTTTTGCTTTGAACAAAAGCAAACTGTTGCCGCCACCATCGATCCAAAACAACAACTCGTCATCGTTAAGTAAACCTCGAAATCATTCATTGGCAGTTCCGTTCTGATGAGCAAACGCGTTAATTAACGTGACCTCAGCAACCCACCGAAAAGGAACATATTGTTTGTCCAGCGTGAGACACTATTATTTACGTGCACTAATGACTCGCCCTGGAAATACAGGCTGAAGGATTACGTCTGTCCCCCAGCTTGGCCCTTAATCAACAGTGGCCTGGGCTCTTCTAATGGACAATGTGTGGCCATAATTTAATTATGACTCTTGCTAAGTGTAAAAAAAAAATAAAAAATCAGGCAGTGTTCTCCCCTCCTCAGTGCTTTTGTTCCCCACCCTAATCAAAACAAAAACAAATAGGAGGCCTACCGGGCTCACTTACGCGCTACCGATTTCCAACGATTGTGTTGAAAAGGCACGTTGCGAAAAAAGACGTATTAGCATTGCCATAGGCTCGACCTTGACCTTCAAACTCAATCTGGCTATTCGGTGTCACCCCTCCCCAGCACCCCTGAGATGTAAAGGGGCTGACGGTTTTGACCCCTGATCCCATTTCTTAACTAGGCTGAGGTGCCAAATAACCTTTTGACCCAGGAAGCATTTGCAGGTTACCCGAGCAACCTCCGATTGAGCAATGATTGACAAGTCCATGCACATTTTATCTTTTCTTTATCTGACAACAGTCCATTGCCAAACAAATGACAGTACGTGGCAGTTTATTCACTTATGTCCGTCAAATACGCTCAAGCCCAAATGGACAGCTAAAATATTCTATTGTACTCTGTTAGCGCATTATTATGCCTGCTTGATGCGGAATAAATTTCCCTTAATAAATGAACACTTTACATGGAAATGAATGTATGAATGCAATGGATGGATGTCATTATATCAGATGGAGCTCTATGTAAATGAGCCGCTGTGGTGCCAATCGCCGAAAACACGAGGGGATCATGACAGGAATAAATCTGCCTATTTGATGACACCTCATGTTCTTTGACACGTGCACCTTAATCCCAGGCCAAAGTGGATTTGCTACTAGGCAGAGCGGCTGGGGAAAAAAATAAAAATACATTTTGTTCGTTTTTTTTTTTTTTTTTTTTTTAATAGGGGTAGACCATTTCATTATAACTGACCCAGGGGAATCTAAGGTTACCATCTGGCCATTGGCCAGCATCACTGATTCTTGTTTTAATATGCAAATGGCTTTTTTTTTTTTTTTAAAGGGAGGCCTCATGTAATCACAATTGAAACTCGTCTCAATTGACAGGGACAAAAAGGTTTGCATAGCCTTGCATGAGCAACTAAAATGTGAGTACAAGTGAGAGTCCGCTGAGTCATTTGATGTACAATTAAAAAGTTAGAAAATAATTCAATCAGAAATGTTGAATTTGTTGCATATACATCAGAGCTTCTGTAGTGTTGACTTGCATTATGCAAGACTTGCCATCGATTAAAATGCAAACTATGATGAGAGATGACACTGGATGGGGTTTTGGGTTATTTACACAACTGTTGGTGTGTGAACTGGCAAAAGTCACCGACCGTGCTGTTACTGTCACAGTATTTTTATTTAAAAAAAAAAAAAAAAAATTACCTCACACCAGTCACTGTTATTCATGATGTCACATTTGCAGAAAAAGTCCATTTTGTGGGAAAGTGATATTTGTGGTGAAAAAGTAGTAGCTCAGCATCAATCTCAGGGGTGAGACAAATATGGTCTGCACTTTTTTCTTTAATTTGTCCCCCCAAACATTTACATTACTTACCAACAACATGTTTATGTATATTAATGACTGCTCTCTCTCTTTCACAGCGGAGCCCCTGGTGCAGGTGAATGGGAAACCGAGCTGCTGCTTCTTCAAGTTCAGCCCCAAACTCATGTTTACCAAGGTTCTGAAGGCCCAGCTGTGGGTGTACCTACGGCCACTGCAGCAGACTTCCACCGTTTACCTGCAAATACTGCGGCTCAAGCCCGTAACGGAGCAAGGCAGCCGCCACATCCGCATCCGCTCGCTGAAGATCGAGCTCAACTCCAGGGTGGGACACTGGCAAAGTATTGACTTCAAGCACGTGTTGCAGAACTGGTTCAAACAGCCCCACACCAACTGGGGAATCGACATCAACGCCTTTGATGAGAGCGGCAATGACCTGGCCGTTACCTCGCTGCGACCTGGGGAGGAGGGGCTGGTAAGGACCCTCAGACCTGTCCCAGGGACAAGAGATCCCCTCCAAGCAAAATTAGGCCATACTCAAGTCTCAATTTAATACAAGGAGCCACATAATGTCATATTAACATAATACTAGAATCAATCAATCAATCAATCACTCACTCACTCACTCACTCACTCACTCACTCACTCACTCACTCACTCACTCACTCACTCACTCACTCACTCACTCACTCACTCACTCACTCACTCACTCACTCACTCACTCACTCACTCACTCGCTCGCTGCTAAGCCAGTATGTCAATTTAGGAGCTTCGTAAGGAACCACATTTGGTTAAATCAGTCAAAATTAGGAAATTATCCGATTTTTTTTATTGACCCAAAAAGTTTAGAACAACACAAAATTGAATGATTGTGCTGAGCCATAACGTGTTGCCATCATCTTGGACAGTTAATTATTTCTATATGCGTATGTGAACTGTTGTACAAGCAAGACTGTCATGATTGTAACTTGTTCTTACTGCCCCCAAGTGGCCAGAAAAAAACAGTCAATGTCGATGTAGATAGAATCTTACATCAAAACGGAGGATGATGTTCAATTTTGTTTTGAATATTATATATGAATCGCTGTCATGCTAAATAAGGCCTGCAAATAATTAGATACAAAAGAGACGAGCTAAAGAATGTCCATAAAGGTGAATTTGAAATCTTTAGTGCTTTAATGAGAGTGGACATGATTTTCATAAAGAATCGGCTCCACCAAATATTTGCCAAGTGCTTGTCACAGAGGTCATCTCTGGTGTCTTGGCCAATAAAACTTTGTCCTCAGTGAACACAGCAGTGTCTATTATTATTCTTGAAGTAAAAAAAGAAAAGATCCAAAACAAAGGCAAGATCAAATAAGCAAAGAAAAAAGCAAAACGTTTCCAACCATCATCCTCTGGGATTTTACTTCAACAACAAGGGCCCGAAAGGCCAAAAGTGGTTTCACCCCCATTGGCCTTTCAGTTTATATCTTCTTCTTCATGCGTCACATCAAATTGATTGTCGTCCAGCTGGAATCACAGAGGGAAATGGGGAGGCTTTGCAAAAAAGTCACCCAATGTGGTGCAGCATTTTAGTAAGCAGTTAAGCTACATATTGATGAGAACAATTCGAATTATAAAAAGGGGGCGGTGGGTGATGTCAATGTCATACCTTATGAGATATCGCAAGATTCATGTCAGAAGATGAGTAAAACAAAGAATAATTTAAAGTCATGAATGTTTTGGGATGTGGGAAGACACCTATGATTGATTATATGCAAAAATGTACGTTGATATGACAGAACAATTTTTTTAAAATAAAATTATTAATGAATTTTTAAAATGAATTAATATTGAACAATCAAAATACTTTAAGTGAAATGTATTATTTTCACTTTTGTGTTCATAGATGTTTTTTTTTTAACCCTGTTTGATTTGAATAGTCAATTTTCAGTAAGATAACCAAACACCAAAAATACTCAATAGCTGCTAGCGCTAATTGTCTTTTCACCATTCATCATCAGTTGTTTCACTTTTTACCCCCTTTATAACCACCCCTTTCTCTCACTCCTCCCCCTGTTTCCAGCAGCCGTTCCTGGAAGTGAAGGTTCTGGAGACGACCAAACGCTCTCGAAGAAACCTGGGCCTGGACTGCGACGAGCACTCCAACGAGTCCCGTTGCTGTCGTTACCCTCTGACGGTGGACTTCGAGGCCTTCGGCTGGGACTGGATCATCGCGCCCAAGCGCTACAAAGCCAATTATTGCTCGGGCGAGTGCGAGTACATGTTCATGCAAAAGTACCCGCACACTCACTTGGTGCAGCACGCCAACCCCCGCGGCTCGGCAGGGCCCTGCTGCACCCCCACCAAGATGTCGCCCATTAACATGCTCTACTTCAACGATAAGCAGCAGATTATCCATGGCAAGATTCCCGGGATGGTGGTGGATCGATGTGGCTGCTCTTAGGCTGAGGGGATGACGCACTTATGCACGTTCACCATTCCATCAAACCACCTTAAATGCAAATGGAGCTCTCCCCTGGCACCAGAACCCATTCCTTGGCACCAGATTGAAAAAAAAAGATTAAAAAAAACAACAACCAAAGGGTTCCATTTCGTCAAATTCAAATGATTCTAACTTGTAGAAAGTTCTGTGTGAAATAGGAATCAAAAAAGGGACCGAGTGATGGAAATACAGTACATGAAGTGAATGTGAGGTGCGGCTACAAAGAATAAGAACATATTTGATTTCTGTTGTTGTGTTTTTAATGGCATCTTTGTGAAATGTCCATCCATGTTGGTGGATGAAGATGACAGGAGACATTTTTAGTTTCGAGACATTTTAGTTCACAGCACTCTTTCTTCATGAGTGATCTACAAAAAAAGGGGGGGCGGGCAGACACCTCAACCGGAATCCACACCTACAAATTCGGTTCATTGCTGTTTACAGATGTCTAGAAATGTAACGTTTTGAAGAGATCCAAAAGCAAACCCTTAATCTATAACACCTTAGTGTGACATTCTCGCGTATCTACAAACCCTTTTCACTGCTGCTTTGATGTGTTTTATTTGGAGTCTTGTAAAAACTCCAAAAAGCAAGAGCGTGAGTGGAAAGTATGGCTAGCTCTGCTAAAGCGGCGACTTCAGATAAACAGTTAAAGCTCAAATGATTCATATCTGGGTCAAGTCTTGAGTTGGTCAATTTGCATTTGATGAATGGCTGTTGTTTAGCTCCATAGGTTTATATTCTAAACGTTCTTAGTTGCTTTTAAATTATTCGCATCCTTGCTGTTATGGGAGCTAAACGATAACCATTCAGCTCAACAAGATTGCACTTGAAGTCAACGTTTGGCTGCGGTATGAATCATTTGACGCTTTACTGTACATCAGGAGGTCGAGCGTGCGGAAAATCTAACCTGGTGTAAATAAACAAAAATGTCCAAGCTGGATCACTGAACATTAGCAAAATTAGATCCAATCAAGCCACTAACCGCCATTTAGAGAACTGCATCCCTCCCCATCCCCCCACCCGGCTCATTCTCATCGTGAAGAATTACTATTGTTAGTGCTTAAATACAGTAGAGGTTAGTACAGTATGCTCAAAGTGTGTCTTTGTCTCCTGGATATCCTAGCAGAGATATCCATTTGTTGTAAACGAAAGCACTATGCTGTTGGATAAAGGAAGAGCCTTCTGACATTATTATATATAAATGATATATGTATATATTAAAAAGAAAAAGGCGTACGAAAACCTTTTTGGGGGGGGCACTCTACCTTACCAACAATAAATTTTGCACTATGGCATGAGGAGGTAAAGTGTTATTTTGTGTTTTTGACCAAGCACAAGCGAGCTTGGACAATGTAGCCTCAAAGAAACTAGTCAAGCTTCTGCTGAGGAACCATGCGGAGAAACTAGCAAGGTTATCACTCGTTTGATGCCACCACACTCGTCCTGGCTTTTTGTCTGAAGCGGGGGCCTGTCCACTCCATATGCATTCAATCCATTTTGAATGTAAATCCAATTTGGACCCTGACGTCCTGTCCCGTGCCAGCGGCCTGAAAGGCCTCCTTTTTCCGAACCAAGTCATCAACGTGTGTAATGAAAGTCTGCGTCGATGAATACAGAATGCTTTAACTGGAAATGGCCCGCCCATCTACTTTATTACAAAGTTAGCGAGACTTTAGAGTCCGATTTGCCTTTGTGTGTGTTTTAAAGGAAAGCGCCCATGTAAGAATGGGAGGAGTATCCAGGGATCGTTAGCCAAAGTAGAGGACGACATGTCTTGTGCTGTAACTTGTGTTGTTATCGCAGGAATTATGCTAGAACTTTTCAAAGGGAGGAAAATGCTGTTAGGGGCAGTGGTTGGAAAAGATTCAACTGGTTAATTGTCTATATTTATTAATATTAATTACAAAGTCTGTCTACCTCACTTTAGCGTTCTAAAAAAACAAAAAAAACAAGCTTTTAAAAATGGATTAAAATGTGCAAATGAACCCTCACGACCCCCAAAAAAGAGAAGAAGAAAACCACAGGGTCCCCGTACTCTCAGGCTGGGATGGACTTCTTGACAGAATGACTGATGCTCACGTGTGATATCCGAAGATGGAATTAGCTGTGCCCGCCATGGCTTGACTATTGCGAAAGCCATTTTGAAATGTAGTCTTTGTATACTGGTATGTGTGCAAGTGTTTTCATAGAAATATATGAGAGTTACAAAAAAAAAAAAAAGCCTCTATGTAAATAACAACCCGAATGTTGACATTTATGACATTTTGGACAGGTTCACCGCTTCTAGTGTTTTTTCATTGCTCCATACTTTGTGTAGTTTTAAATAAATCACCCCAACGTTGTAGATTAATGGTTGTGCATATGAATAACTGTTCAATTGTTATTTTTTTGTCTTTGTTGTTTATTATCAATTTTCTTTTGTACAATAAATCATTTATTTAGCTTATGAGATTGGTGGTTTACTCGTTGGTGTTATTTTTTGGACGAGTTCGCCAGGAAACAGACTGATGATGTACGCACACGCTACTGGTGGCGCGGTAAATCCGTGAAAGGGGTAGCGGGCAGCGGAGGTGGCAAGCGACGCATCCAGCGTGAGGCTAATTGGTGAAGGAAAGTGTTCGGAGGACAAAGGTTCAGTGTTGGGGTTGGAGTTGCCATTATTTGGATTTCATATAAGATCCAGCCTGACCCAATTAATATGCCACCTGATAGGAGGGCCTCTCATCAACCTAATTTAGAGAATCAATAGGAATGAGAGTGAGAGCGAAGCCCTTTACGGATGCAAATGGACAAAGACCACCCAGTACAAGCTCAGAGAGACCGATGCCAGCAATGACATAAACCTTTTGACAAATCCTTACTCAACATAAACAAACATTCACAGTCCCCTGCCTCTCCAGTTCATCAACCTGCTGCGCAGATCATCGCTCTTAGTCGCCCTAAATGGACAAGGGAGGACATTGATTGATGCTTTCATTGTTTTGCTCACATAAAGATGACTCGTACAAGTTGGATGTGATGTCATAAGGGTCCAAGGCTGCACGTGAAAGCCTCAAGATCATTAACATGATGAGCTCAGACCCGAGCTCATTTTGAAGTAGAGTTTCAAATTAGAGTTAGTGTTTCAAAGGGTTTAAATAAACGGTGGTAGAAAGGCTCATTTGAAATGGTACAGTCCAACAGGAATATTGAACATCTCGCAAAATCCTCCTGAAAGGCTGCTGGGGGTTGGGAGGAGCTTTTTTGCAATTAGCCATAAAGTTGAGAACGAAGGTGAATTGGGGGCAAGGAGTGAATAGCATCAATTGCCGGACACAGTCATCAGTAACACCTTTTTGTCTGGCTCGCCAATTGGTGTGTGTCGACACAAGAGGAACCGCTCACCAAAGATCACACGCACGGGATTGGACGGACGAATCTGACATCACAATAAAATCAACTAGTGAAGTAGGAAAGGTTGAGCCCTGAGGCAGCCTCACTTATAATTCATATTTTTCAATCAACCAAGCCTTTATTTAAAAGCAACTGACTGATTTTCTAAAAAGGATTTTCCTAGTGTTTACATTTCTTTTTTTAAAGTTTGATTTATTATACATAGCTTGCGCATTACAAACTGTTCCCATTCAAGCGTCCAGAGAGAGATTCAGGGCAAATTAAATGTTATAATTAATTAATTGATCATGTCCCTATTAGGTAAAGGTCCCGTCCGTGCTTGATTCATTGCAAATAATGTGCTGGCCTCATACAGTAACCCAACAATTCATCATTTGAGCTTCAAATGAAAGGTGTTGCCAAAACACAGAACGTGGTCACTTACAGTGACGGCCATTAAAAAAAAAGGCCTTGTGGATTTCTTTGAGTCCCAAGCAGTCAGTGAAAGGCACTGTGGGGTCTCCATAGTTCACATGGCACATTTCTCAAGCACCCTCGGTGGAGGGGGTGGCTTGGGCAAGTCGCCCTCCCTCCGTCCCTCCCTTGCTCCCCATGTCATGCCTTAACTGAGTCTTGTGTTGACACAGTGCTGGCCAATCTAATTTTGATTGTCAGGAGCAAGCAATGGCGATCCTCTCCTCGCCCCCCTCCCCCCACTGAGATCATCAAGTTCATTTCTCTGGCTGCATAGGGATTCTCTCGCCCCACCCTTTCGCCACCCCCTTCCCACCCGCACACCCACTTTCCATCTCCCCATCTCCCCAGCACTAGAACAATATTCCGCCGTTCCTGGGCCTCTCAGAGTGAGCTCACTGGAGTTAATCTCTCAGGCCTCTCCTCCTCTCTTTTTCTGCCTCTTTCTCCCTCTCGCTCTATTCAAAAAGCCAACGGAGAACAGCTTGAATTAGTGACAGTTATTATTCAGACTAATGAGTAAAATCTCAAAGGCAACAAAAGCGGATTGTGAGCATTCATAAATCATCTTGTCTCGGTGAGATTTATTAATTAACGTGTCAAATACGATATCTGATTACTTTAAAAATGTTATTACTTTATTTTGAAAAAATAATACATTTTGCATTTTGGTGTGTATTATGTGCCAAGTATCCGAAGACATGCTTATCTTTATTTTTATTTGTGCATTGGTCCAATTGTTTGAAAATGCAAATAGTTAGCGATATCTCATTACTACAAATATGGTAAACGAGCATTTCTTTGGATCACGATTCATTTATTATTAATGTATTCTCAGTGCTTTCCATCATTTTAGATTTAGTAGGTATGCATGATGGGTTAATGAAAAAAAGGTCCCTCGAGGCCTTTGGTTTGTCACCTAGTCAGTGTAGACATTAAAAACAATTGATTATTTGGTAAACAAAGATACGCTACCATTTTGTGCTTTAATTAAAAATTAACATTGCATAAATAGCCTGCTCTCAAAGAATAGAGATGCTTGATTGCTATAATTTTTCATAATTTCCCGTGACATTGTGTTTACATCATTTTAGAGCTGTTTTTGATTGCCTCCTGCATATGATTAGAATTTGGTTGTAATTATGCGCAATCAAGTAACTGACATAAAAAATACTGTATATTGTTTGTTAGTTTATACAGTAACAATTACAAATTTATTTTTAGGCTAAAATATGCTCGCTATTATTGTGTTATTTGATTTTTATCAAACTTATAATATGTTGAACAATTTTAGCTTTACCGCATCTTTTTTTGCATTAAACAAATCGGATGATTGCATTCGGGGTATTTGCCCACTGTGGTTGTTTCGAATATGCTATAGAAATAAACAAGACTTGACATTAATCAAACACTCCAGTTTAGGCTTCAGCCCAGCGAGAACAACTGCGGCTTGTCAGAAATCATCTTGACGTTGTAGAAAACAATTTCAAATCGAAAGATCAAAGGTGAAAGGTCGGAATTATGCTGTCAGGTCAGGGGCTCTTGCGGGCTCATTTTGGGTGGTGGTGGCTGAGCGGGGGGAGGAAGCTGACCAGGTGTGGGTCCTTGTAGCATGAAAAACAAATTCAAGGGAAAATATTTGTGCAATTTGTAATGAAAGAAATGGTCATAACGTCCAGGGAGCCTAGGGGGCTGGGCAGTGTGTGTGGCGTAGGTGCGTGATTTGCAAGCTGTCACATGACGGCCTTACCCGTTGAGGAGGAGTATAGGCTCCCATTCTCTGTCCGGTGCTCGCCGCTCCCCACCCCCCTCCCTCAAACGCCTCTCGGTATACCCCATGGGAGGAGGTCTGTTGCGCTGTGGCCGCACTAAATCAACACCGTCCTAATGAGGTGTCACACTTGACCCCCAGCAGCCTCGGCCCCTCACTTGGGTGTCAGAGCCACAATGAGCGACCCTCCATCTCCAGCGCCTGGCTGACACATTTTGATTCATGAGAGAGCCTGGGCCCTGTCAGGTCAAAATTACCCCTATCAAAACGCCACCATCAAAACATTCATCAAGTCTACCTCTGGACCTCTTTTTTTCTTAATGCAAGAATCAACAAATATTGGAATCTTGCTCTGGCACACACCGTTTTATGGCATGTCCTCATCGTGTCACCGATTGCCTCCTGTACCGGCGTCCTTGAGGTGTCCCACCCCCTTCGCTCCTGATGCTTCTCTGAATGATGAACTCGATCCCCCTGGTGTTTTGTGAGCTTGTCATCTGACCTAAAACGACTCCCGATGTGAACAGGTCTGATCGTAAAACTGATGATAAGCACAAGATAGCCTAGCTCTGATCCTCATTCTAAACCAAGCGCTTAGGTAGACCACCTACCAGGAGAGCCACCGTACAAGTACATTCCCAAATGATGTGATGCTTGGCAGATGTTGAGGCATTCATTGCCATCACCATCTTGCAGCGGCGTGCCCGGACCTGATTCATGCTTATGAGACTCGTAAACATCGACCGGGTGACAGCTCGTAACTAGAAAAAAATTGGAAATTTGTGCACTCATCAGTAGGGATCGGAATGGAAAACCTGAAGTAGTGGTGGAACAAGAACTGGATTTAAATTTGGAAATTTAATTTTGATTTAAAATAATTTATGAATGCTTTCATTTTAAAATATATCAGGTTATGGACTCACATTTATGGGAAAGATGCACCCCTAATATATATGTATAGAATCTCTTTGAAGGCTATGGCACATTTACACTCTTAATCTGACCTGTATCGAATTGAATCAGATTCCCACTAAATTGAGTCGAATCAAATTGTTGTAGCTAGTTACCGTAATTGCCGGACGATAAGCCGCACCGGATTATAAACTGCACCAGCTAAAATTCAGGGATATTCGTTTTTTTCTTACATAAGCCGCACCAGACTATAAGCCGCACGTGCACACGAGTTTTTTTACAAAGAAAGACAGTACATCGAAAGCCTTTTTAACGTTTTAATAACATACTTGAACATGTCTTTCTAAACATTGCCTGTGACGCAGCAGTAGTACCGCAGCAACGCGGAAGTGTGCACGCGAGTTATTAGCAAAAAAGGCTGGGCACAGAACGTTTTTTTAAAGCTTTAATAACATACCTTAACATTTCTTTCCAAACACTGCCTGTGACGCAGCAGTAATACCGCAGCAACACGGAAGTAACACAGCAAAGCCACTGAGACACAGCGGTAACACAGCAGCAACACAGCAGCGACACGGTAGCACAGCACTAACAGGGCTGGTTAAAAAAAACATACCAGTAAAAGTAAAAAAAAGAGGCGTCTTCATCTTCCTCCTGTGCACTGAAACCATCGAAGTCTTCCTCCTTAGTGTCCGATTGGAATAGCGTTAGATATCCTTCGCCTCACACTTTCGCAGTCTCTCTTTCGTCGTCGGTTTTATGCATTTCTTCGAGTGTGAAGAGGGTCTGTTCATGCTAATCTTATTCATGCACGAAGCGCTAAATTACATTAAACTAGCGAGCGACACGTATAGCTTAAAAGCGGCATCGTATGCATTTCTTTTGTCCCCCATAATGACGGTTTGTGTATAAATGCTTCCTGTCTTTGTGTGAATGCGGGTGTGTGCGTGATGCGCGAGACGATCACGTCTTCTTCGGCGCATTATCTCTTCTTCGTCTGTCTCACTCCTGCTTCCTGCTAGAGCGCCCCCTGGAGACCGGAGGCCGTAAAAATCCATAAGTACGCTCCAGAGTAGACACAAGATAATGTCATCAACATCGACTGCCTTTGGCTTAAAAGCGGCATCATAAGCATTTCTTTTGTCCCCCATGATGACGGTTTGTGTATAAAGGCTTCCTTTCAGTAATGTCCGACTTGATCGCGTTCTGCGTGACGCATGAAATGTAGACACATACTAGCGCGTCTTCTTCGGCGCATTATCTCTTCTTCGCCTGTCTCGCTCTTGCTTCCTGCTAGAGCGCCCCCTGGAGGCCGGAGGCCGTAAAAATCCATAAGTACACCGCGCCGCCGTTTAAGGTTCAAAGTAACCTTCTGAATAAAATGCATTAAAAGTTCACATTCATTACAACTTGTTTTTGGTGAGCAAAATGTCAGAAGAATTTAATTTAAATGCTGATTGATTGGGTTTTAATACAATGCAGATGGTGCAAACAGCGCCACTGCTTTGTGTAGTCTCTGAGTGATATGGCAGAGTAAGAGAAAGGGTTTAGAGCACAGGTGTCAAACTCAAGGCCCGGGGGCCAGATACGGCCCGCCACATCATTTTATGTGGCCCGCGAAGACAAATTGTGCATCAAATTCGTGTGTCATTACTAGAATTGCAAATTGTCTTCACTTTTAATATCTTTTTTTTAAAATATTTGACCAGTTTTTACTCATCTGATTTGAAAACGAGTTATTTGTCAGTTTGTTTTGTAGCTTTTACTGTATATAATAGTGTTAAGAGTAGAGGTGATCAAGTCATCACAAAAATCACGAAAAAAAATCTTATATAAGCCGCACCTGACTATAAGCCGCAGGGTCCAAAATTATGGAAAAAAGTCACGGTTTATAGTCCGGAAATTACCGTAATCATGTATAAAATAAGATAATAAGAATATGTCTTAAAGTAATTAGACAAAGTTGTTTTTTTTTTTTTTTAGTCATGCAGATTATTATTTTTTTTTACGTCTTTGACATGCCCGCAACCGTTCGCCCTCCGAGTTACATCAACAGGCAGTTTCTGATCCCCTCATTTGAGTGTCAAAAAGGCTGACAAACACAAACCCCATGTTGGCACTGACCAGCAGGCCTCTCCTGGCTTGTGTCAAAGCTCCTCATTTGGCTCTCAAGGGCAGTTGGCTTCAAATGAAACATGACTCCTCCCTGAGTCGAGTGTTTATCAAATGCTGTGAGATGGAATGATAACATTCACTGTGCAGAAAACAAAACATTTGATATATATTTCACAGAAATGGCTTTTAAGTGGCAATTTTTTCTTTGACGTTTGTGATCAACTCTCAACATAGTATTTTGAAAATAATATTTTCTTTTTTGCTGGATATTGCTATAACAAAAACTACATGCAGCATCAAATCGATTTTTGAAGTTGTCTAGGTCTTTTTTGCATCTTGTTGGATGACTTTGATTTGCTAGTGTGCATGTGTGAGAGTGATGAACCAGAATCAAGGAATCCCTCTTTAGCAAAAAGGTTTTGTTGTTTTTTAGTCAAAAGACCCTCTTGAAGTGTCACAGAGTGGTTGACGCTGTCTTTGCACGTCATTGTGGAGGAGGAACTTTGGCTGTGGTTAAACAGCAACAACAAGAACCTTTAACACCCAGACAATGGACTATTTTTCTGAAACGTTGCACACGACAAGTGAGGAACAAATTGTGCGTGTGAGTGTGTGCGTGCGAGCGCACGTGTGTATGCCCCACCACCCCTCCATGTCAAACAACCGCCCTGATGCTGACCACCCTTTCTGTCCACTAATAAAAAAGCAAGAGAAAGAAAAAAGAAATCATTCTCTGTTGAAGACGTTTACGAGATCTTCCTTTAAAGGGAGCAAAGAGCAAGTATCCATGGGAATCTTAGCACGTTAGGGAGGCCTTTCTCCCTTCCTCTCATCCGCTCTCCCCCGCTGCACCCATGGACCGACGCAATTGTTTATTTTCCCCCATTGAGCCTGCTCCATTCACTGGCATTCACATTGACTCTGCTCAATTGGAGTGAGACAGCACTTATTCGGCAAGAGGAATGCAGTGTTCCACTGACAGAGCGGCAAGAATGCAGAGGAAGAAATCATTAAAGGGTTTTAAAGGAAAAGGTACAGCTGAGCATGAGGAAGAACCACGTCAAAGCAAACAATGTGGCATGATGTGTATATCCACACATCACCTTGACACAAGAAAGCGGAATACTGCAAAGTGGAGCGGGGATCCTAGAAGGAGGTCATTCATTCTCTGTGCCTTCTTAACTGAAACTGCCTGTAGAACAATGAGGCCTTCTCCGGCCTGCGCAGCCGCCTCTTATAAGATGCGGCCTGTCCTCCAGCCCTCACTCTTCCCGGGCCAGAGCACAATAGCTGCAAGCTGGACCTCAGAGTTAATTTCTCCCCAGTCCATTCTGTCACGAGGAGGGCGTCGTAATGACAGTTTCCCGGCTAGAACAATGTCCGCATCCACCGAAGCCTTCTCGGTGCTGTCAAACTTAATTAGCTTTGACCGGGGACAATATGATGGGAGAAATGAGCAAGGACCAAGGCAGGACTACAAAAATCTCAAATACACCCGCTCTGAAGGGACCAATTGATAACTGCGCCACAGTTGAAAAAAATAAAATAAAGAAATACTATGAACCACTCCTGATCTGTCTTTTGCTCTTTAATTGCTATGCCACCAATGCAAGAATTGTACATTTGCATCAATTACTTTAGTCTTCAGATTAGAATATGAAACATATGAGGCAAGTCTTTAATTAAAGTGCAATTATTAGGCCTACTGAGACATTATTTTTTTTAAATTATACATGACATTACATCATAGCACATTGTCAATCAAATTTTCATAACAAGCTGAATGAATGAAGTTTTATTTGTTGCATATTGGAGAAAAACAAATATAAGGAAAGATAATGACTGTGACCTAAACTCTCCTAAAAATGGAATTGTGATAAAAATAAACCTTTCCTCTCCAGTGACCCAAGGAAAAGGGACTTAAATGAATGTTTTCAAATTTTCAAAACTCACTGCGGCACAATTAATCCTATTTATAAAGAAATAAGGGGGGAGGGTTTTACAGACCTGCACCAAATCAAAAATATTTCATAATTTAACCTTGTGCCAGGTTTGAGATGAAAGACGTGTGACATTTGCTGGTCAGTGTGAAGGAAGCAAATGGAGGTGTTGTGCTCGATTTGGTTCCCCCGTGAGATTTTGTTCCCCCTGCCGCGGGAGCGCGCACAGCTTGTTTGGAAAGCGAAAAACCGATGCCGTACGGCGTCGTACGGCGTCAGCACTATGTTGTTTTCAATAAAAACATGAAGAACTCACGTTTGCGTCAGTCAATTTTAATTTTTATAAGGGATTATTGTCATTTGATGTCTTTAAATTCATCCGCGTTCTGCCATTGAAGCGGGGTGCATTCAAAGACCAGTCGTAAAGACGGAACACTCACTCACTTCACCAAAAAGCAAGGATATAATTACGTGAGCTCTTTGCATAAACCTCGATGCAAAGAAACTCCTCCTTTTGGGTACCGTTACATGCTACAAGGAGTATATATTACAAAGGAGACTTTATTCTTAATTGTAATCATCATTCATCCATCCATTTTATTACTCAGGTATTTTCAAAGCAAATTAATATTGTTGCATTTATTAATTTGCTTTAAAATGACAGCGCAATATAATTAAAAGCTGACACTCTAGCAATGTCAAACGTGTTAGTTTAAGAAAAAGCCAAGATTGTGATCAAATCTTTCATAACGACAATGATTTGAGTGAATTGATTTGAATGAATAATTGAGAAGACATTTCAGTTCTGAAGGCTCCTTTTGTCCCAAGCAAAGTGAAAGGTGGTGGGATAAAAATTGTAACAGGAACGCTATAAAAAATGTCAAGCCGTGAATATTTGTGCCCCCCTCCCATTTTGAGAACGGTGAGTCCTGGACATCGACTGGCTTTTTTTCTGTCTTCCTGGGGGTCTGCTCAGGTAGTGTGGCAAATTTGAACAAGTTCCCTCATTCCTGGCCCAAGTTACAGGGGGGGAACAAATCCTCACGGGGCACCCGTGAGGATTTGTTCCCCCCCCCTTATTTTGAGAACGGTGAGTCCTAGACTCCAGCTGTTTTTTTTCTGTCTTCCTGGGGGTCTGCTCAGGTAGTGTGGCAAATTTGAACAGGTTCCCTCATTCCTGGCCCAAGTTACAGGGGGGGAACAAATCCTCACGGGTGCCCCGTGAGGATATGTTCCCCCCCCTTATTTTGAGAACGGTGAGTCCTAGACTCCAGCTGTTTTTTTTCTGTCTTCCTGGGGGTCTGCTCAGGTAGTGTGGCAAATTTGAACAAGTTCCCTCATTCCTGGCCCAAGTTACAGGGGGGGAACAAATCCTCACGGGGCACCCGTGAGGATTTGTTCCCCCCCTTATTTTGAGAACGGTGAGTCCTAGACTCCAGCTGTTTTTTTTCTGTCTTCCTGGGGGTCTGCTCAGGTAGTGTGGCAAATTTGAACAGGTTCCCTCATTCCTGGCCCAAGTTACAGGGGGGGAACAAATCCTCACGGGGCACCCGTGAGGATTTGTTCCCCCCCCTTATTTTGAGAACGGTGAGTCCTAGACTCCAGCTGTTTTTTTTCTGTCTTCCTGGGGGTCTGCTCAGGTAGTGTGGCAAATCTGAACAGGTTCCCTCATTCCTGGCCCAAGTTACAGGGGGGGAACAAATCCTCACGGGGCACCCGTGAGGATTTGTTCCCCCCCCTTATTTTGAGAACGGTGAGTCCTAGACTCCAGCTGTTTTTTTTCTGTCTTCCTGGGGGTCTGCTCAGGTAGTGTGGCAAATTTGAACAGGTTCCCTCATTCCTGGCCCAAGTTACAGGGGGGGAACAAATCCTCACGGGGCACCCGTGAGGATTTGTTCCCCCCCCTTATTTTGAGAACGGTGAGTCCTAGACTCCAGCTGTTTTTTTTCTGTCTTCCTGGGTTTGAATTAAAGACAATATTGTTTGACCAACAAAGAAAAGAAAACATTATTATCTATTTGTTTATTTATTTATTTATTTATTTATTTATTTAACATCCAATATTGTAAAGTTATCAGTGCACAAATCATTTATTTACATTTACACCGTTTTAAATGGGGGGGAACATATTCTCACAGGGCACCCGTGAGGATATGTTTCCCCCCCTGTAACTTGGGCTACAGACTCAAGGTCTGTCTGTATTAGTACTGTTTATTGAATTATATATTGCAAAATTATCAATGAAGTTAAGAAGTTAAATATCTTAATATTGTTGTCGGGCCAATTAGTGGACCAACAACTTTATTAAGACATTATAACTGGCATAACTCAATTGGCATTAATTTTGTTCTTTACACATTTTATTGAAATTATTGAAGTTGTCAAAGTTGTTTGACCCAAATAAGGCCAAAGACGTTGATAAAGTGCATTAATAACAGTATCACTGCACAAATCATCAGAAAAAAAACAGCTGAGGATATGTTCCCCCCCTGTAACTTGGGCCAGGAATGAGGGAACCTGTTCAGATTTGCCACACTACCTGAGCAGACCCCCAGGAAGACAGAAAAAAAACAGCTGGAGTCTAGGACTCACCGTTCTCAAAATAAGGGGGGGGAACAAATCCTCACGGGTGCCCCGTGAGGATTTGTTCCCCCCCTGTAACTTGGGCCAGGAATGAGGGAACCTGTTCAAATTTGCCACACTACCTGAGCAGACCCCCAGGAAGACAGAAAAAAAACAGCTGGAGTCTAGGACTCACCGTTCTCAAAATAAGGGGGGGAACAAATCCTCACGGGTGCCCCGTGAGGATTTGTTCCCCCCCTGTAACTTGGGCCAGGAATGAGGGAACTTGTTCAAATTTGCCACACTACCTGAGCAGACCCCCAGGAAGACAGAAAAAAAACAGCTGGAGTCTAGGACTCACCGTTCTCAAAATAAGGGGGGGGAACATATCCTCACGGGGCACCCGTGAGGATTTGTTCCCCCCCTGTAACTTGGGCCAGGAATGAGGGAACCTGTTCAAATTTGCCACACTACCTGAGCAGACCCCCAGGAAGACAGAAAAAAAACAGCTGGAGTCTAGGACTCACCGTTCTCAAAATAAGGGGGGGGGAACAAATCCTCACGGGTGCCCCGTGAGGATTTGTTCCCCCCCTGTAACTTGGGCCAGGAATGAGGGAACTTGTTCAAATTTGCCACACTACCTGAGCAGACCCCCAGGAAGACAGAAAAAAAACAGCTGGAGTCTAGGACTCACCGTTCTCAAAATAAGGGGGGGGAACAAATCCTCACGGGTGCCCCGTGAGGATTTGTTCCCCCCCTGTAACTTGGGCCAGGAATGAGGGAACCTGTTCAAATTTGCCACACTACCTGAGCAGACCCCCAGGAAGACAGAAAAAAAACAGCTGGAGTCTAGGACTCACCGTTCTCAAAATAAGGGGGGGGAACAAATCCTCACGGGTGCCCCGTGAGGATTTGTTCCCCCCCTGTAACTTGGGCCAGGAATGAGGGAACTTGTTCAAATTTGCCACACTACCTGAGCAGACCCCCAGGAAGACAGAAAAAAAACAGCTGGAGTCTAGGACTCACCGTTCTCAAAATAAGGGGGGGGAACAAATCCTCACGGGTGCCCCGTGAGGATTTGTTCCCCCCCCTGTAACTTGGGCCAGGAATGAGGGAACCTGTTCAAATTTGCCACACTACCTGAGCAGACCCCCAGGAAGACAGAAAAAAACAGCTGGAGTCTAGGACTCACCGTTCTCAAAATAAGGGGGGGGGGAACAAATCCTCACGGGTGCCCCGTGAGGATTTGTTCCCCCCCTGTAACTTGGGCCAGGAATGAGGGAACTTGTTCAAATTTGCCACACTACCTGAGCAGACCCCCAGGAAGACAGAAAAAAAGCCAGTCGATGTCCAGGACTCACCGTTCTCAAAATGGGAGGGGGGCACAAATATTCACGGCTTGACATTTTTTATAGCGTTCCTGTTACAATTTTTATCCCACCACCTTTCACTTTGCTTGGGACAAAAGGAGCCTTCAGAACTGAAATGTCTTCTCAATTATTCATTCAAATCAATTCACTCAAATCATTGTCGTTATGAAAGATTTGATCACAATCTTGGCTTTTTCTTAAACTAACACGTTTGACATTGCTAGAGTGTCAGCTTTTAATTATATTGCGCTGTCATTTTAAAGCAAATTAATAAATGCAACAATATTAATTTGCTTTGAAAATACCTGAGTAATAAAATGGATGGATGAATGATGATTACAATTAAGAATAAAGTCTCCTTTGTAATATATACTCCTTGTAGCATGTAACGGTACCCAAAAGGAGGAGTTTCTTTGCATCGAGGTTTATGCAAAGAGCTCACGTAATTATATCCTTGCTTTTTGGTGAAGTGAGTGAGTGTTCCGTCTTTACGACTGGTCTTTGAATGCACCCCGCTTCAATGGCAGAACGCGGATGAATTTAAAGACATCAAATGACAATAATCCCTTATAAAAATTAAAATTGACTGACACAAACGTGAGTTCTTCATGTTTTTATTGAAAACAACATAGTGCTGACGCCGTACGACGCCGTACGGCATCGGTTTTTCGCTTTCCAAACAAGCTGTGCGCGCTCCCGCGGCAGGGGGAACAAAATCTCACGGGGGAACCAAATCGAGCACAACAGAGGTCACCGCATCACCACAGAAATAAACCTTACCTGCTCTCTACTGGTCAGATACCGTTATTACACTCCTATATGTAGAATAAAAGACTGGATAGTTTTATTTAAAAAAAGAAACAATAGATTCGTTTTTTAATTTATCTATTTTTCTAATGTAATTGAATCCCCAGATATTAATGACAAACGTACAGACTTAACAAAAACGTCTCCCGTAAACTACAGACGCAGAAAATAGTTGATGTGGCGTTCAAAGACACACTTGTAAGTAAATTTGACACTCTACATTACGGGCTGGAAATGACGATGATAACTATCATGAATGAAGATTCCCCTGTTAACTTCTTATTTTCAAAACATAACTTGTTTCCAGTTGACCAAATTACAACATTGTATTTTGGGAGATGACACATCTGAGCTCTTATCAAATTGACTTTTTGGGTTTTACTATTTTTACATTTTATGTATTTAATTTTGCATATTCGCTTTTTGGTCACTATCCCCTTGTGGACATTTACAATAACGTTTTTTAGTGAAATGAGCACTTCATTTTCCGAGAGACCCTGAATGTATCACACGTAACTTTACTGAAGTACCCCCTGGAAAAGTTTAGTTTTGGGAGTAAAACTTGAATCAAGCTGTTGAACTAAACTATATTTTGTTTTGGAACCACTTTACGCATATTCGAATACACGCGTCTATGTTTGTTATACTCCATGTATTAGTGAGCGTTAAAACGTCAGTTTAATCTTGGAAATGTTCACCGATGGAGTGGCGATTGTATGGAGACAGTTAGCTCGGGATGCTAACTAGTCTGCAAGGTAAGTGCCAAGAATTTCATTTCACTATTTGTTTCAACAGCATTTCTGCATATCATTTGTGTACCGAAATCGACTGAAATGAGTTGTTGTTGTTTTTTTTCATAGGAATGCCAAATGTTTATGACTGCTAAAATCTCAGCTGTTTAAAGTAAGTTTTCCCAACTGATGCTCAGGCCCAACGACAGTAATCATAACGGTGCAAGAAGAAAAAAAACTACAGCTACAATCTATTCTTTTAACGCTCCTTTTATTTTAGTTGCTTTTCCTAGACCATTGACCCTTATTGACAACAAATACAATTGTCACTTCTACAACATTCTTCAAAAATCATAATTTCCCATCACTGATGAACTTTTTTTTAGAACATGTCCATGTGTTACTCATGTGCGCATGGTGACCTCTGACTTAGTATATTGTTGACAGCTTCGTACTTAATTGGTTATATCTTCTAAATCACAGATTTGGGGTTTGAATCTTAGCTCTGGGCTTCCAGTGTGGAATTGGACAAGTTCATCCTATGCTTGTGTGAGGATTTTCTGGGCACTCAGGTTTCCCACAGTCCAAAAATGTGTTAGGTAAATTTAATGCCTTGTCTTGTGTCTGTGGGAATTGTTGTTTTTCTAGCTGAGCCTTTTGTTGTCTCACTGACACAGAGGCAATGTGCAAAGGTGGATCATAAAGATAAAGAAATGCAGAGAAGTGGCGGGTTCGCAACATCCTCTTTCTGCAAAAATGCTCACCAATGTATGAAAACTAATGCTAGATAGTTCCTCTCCAAACATCCACACACCTAACCGGATGTGAAGAGGTAAAACTATACAGACATGGTCATTTTGATGTAAATTTTGAATTTGCATTTGTTTAGTTGAGTTTGTGTTGTGTCCTGTCCATTAAAATATTCCACAGTCTCCACATTCCAAAGTGCTGACCTGAGGGCAAAAGGTCAGCGGTAGCTTGAATCCTAACACCTCGCTGCCCACAGCATGCAGACAGCTGATTCTTTGACCAAATTTGATTAGTAAATATGATATTGCAATTTTTGACCTAGTAGAATAGTGCTACTTGTAATACAAGTGTAAAATATTAACAAAAAAACAAGTGCAGTATGAAAAGAGTAACATTATGAGATAAAGTTGAGCAGAGAAATGTGGAAAATATGATTTATTAATTTTATTTAAAGCAGGCAACAATCTTGTTCCCAATCCAATTTTGTGTCAAGGCTCAGGAGAACGTTTGGCAATGAACTTTACCTGTATAAATTTTTACAACATATTACATTTTAGGAATAGAATGAATAAACTGTCCGGTATGTACAGTTCTTGGCGCTACACACCGGCACCAGTCGTCTGCTCGCACACTTGTAAAAATGACTTGAGATTATTTGAAGAATTTCTTGAGCCAGCTGCTGGTTTGCAGACACAAAGGGCTTTCTGCTCTCCCTCTCCGTCTCTCTTGCTGCTTTAGAAAAGCAAACCATGACCTTCACCAACTGGTTCCACTGGACTGGTCTTGAATGAGGGAAGTCAACTAAACATCCTGTCTTGGCGACACAATGAGAAAGATGGATTAGAATAATTATGCTTTTAAATTGTGTTATTTATCATACTGATGGTCTTTAATGATTAAGAGAATTTCCTGGCTGTTACAAAACATTTGGTTTGTATTTTTATCTCTTGATTGAACGCTACAGTAGCAATCATCCCACACATTTCTTATCTCCTTTCAGGTCTGCCTGGCATGCAGCCTGTTTAAACAAAATTCTAGCATTTTTATGGCCATACTTTATTGTAATCGCATCTTTAGCTGATTTACAAATAACCCGGTCAAGCAATTCTTGGCTAATACCTCCAGATTATATCAGCAAGCACTCATTCCAGTCCTGGATTCTTGTCCAGCGCTAATTTGTTCAGAGTTCTAAACGGTTCTTCCCACAAAAGTAGTGGTGATAAACTATATAGATTAAGAAAAAAACAATTTATGTATTTATTTATTTGTTTATTTATGTCAGGTATAGTTTGTCATATCTGTAAATATGCCAGAATTAGACAAAAGGCGATTTAAAAAAAAATATATGTACAGAAATTAAAAAGATTGATAAAGCAGTTCAGAAAATGGATGGATGGATAAATGTTGTGCCTTGCTTGGGCTCCACTTGGCGGAATGTGATTAATTTGTTTTTGCACGCTAAGTAGCAAACAAGCCAAGCAACAATGAAAACATAACTCCCTCGTGGAAGTCATTAACACAGTGAAACATTTGCTCCCCACCATCATCTCTGAGCCTGTTAGCCGGAGCCGTGTCACATTTTTTTCTGTGCATGTATGTCTGGACACCGACGACATTCCTGGAAATCCTGAATGAATATTGAGATTCACAATGAATGCATGCCATGCGGTGAGACAGCAGGTGCTGTTGTGGCTCTCTATAAATCACACAGACTATCCCACCAGCATGTGTTTCCCTCTCGGAAGTCACAAAAATGGCCTTGTAGAAAGGAAGGAAGGAAGGTACGACGTGTATTAATTTCTGCTTCCTTTGTGAGCGAGCCATTCGAACAACCAGAAGATGGCACTACAATCACTCTTTATTTATAATTTGTTATAAAGAGATCACTGTTAATAATACTAACCACAACATGTCGCCTTTTCCCCTTTAATTTGACTCTTTGTGTCTTCTCCTGCTGTCCTTGAGAAGTTACTGCGATACTTTTAATCAAGCACTCCTATTAGGCGAGTTGGCCTCTCTTCAACCATTACTGATAAGCGCAGATATAATTGCAATAAAATTCCCGGTGACCTGCTCATTGTTGCTGACACAGTTTGAAAGTCAGATGGGAGTTATATGATACTGACTCTGCGTGTGGCCACTCCCTTTCAGGCAGGCAGGGCTTTCTTCTGTGGGCCAGGCTCTCGTTGCTGTCCATACTGAATTCACACTGGTCAGCCTGCTATCAGCAGTGAAGGATTGGTCGCACGTTGGAGTTCAGCAATTCTTTCCTGAAGTAAGTAGATTCGCATATGAACTGTGTGGTTATGATTATACAGCCCAAAGGTTTGGCTTCAGTTTTCAGTTTGTGACTCACATTGCTTCTATGTCGTTGTAATAAGCAGTTCTAATTCATTATTTGAATTCCAAAGAACTTGGCTCTGTTCTGGGGAATATGCGGTCAACATTGTAAATATTGCACACGTGATTTATTTGCCAATATAAGATACGCTTTAAAACTTGCTTACTATGGATTTTCGGTGTATATGATGGAAAGAAGTTAAAGAAAAATGCATATTCTTTAAAAGTGGTAAAACAGCAGCCAAAGATTTTTCGATAAAAAACTGTATTAAAACACATTTTAAAACCCTTCTTTTAATAGTTAAATTTTATTTTGATATGAACATTTTTATTGTTATATGTGCTATAATATTGCATTCTACACTTACTGTAAATAGGCATATGAATAAAAATGTATTATTACTTTGTGTTTTTAACCAACAGACTGCTTTAATAACTTTTTGCTTCATTATTTACCACACCAATCATTGTTTTGATGCAGAGCACTGAATGATAGAGACGGTCATTCTTAATGCATGCATTAAAAAAACAAAACTGTAATTGTTTGGAGATTGGCTATTATTTTTCTTTCAGTCTACCCATTCCATTATGAAGGCCTTGATCGTACCAGGAAGTTTTAATTTTGCCTTTCTATCAGTGGTTAAAATAAGAAAGTGTTGAATACTGTGTAGTCATGATTGTTAAAAGTATCTTAGCAAAACAGTGTGCAGCCTAAGCAAGTCACAGTCATATGCAGGATGTGTCATGTTTAAGTCATGTCCAGCTTGATAACAGGAGTCACTTCTCAGCATTGGGGCCACGCAGTGTGCAAACAAGTTGTAACATTCAAGTCGTACCTCCTTGGCTTCCCACGGCTATCCGAACCCAACCTCCTCTGCGCGTCGGAATGGACCGCTGCCACGCCGCTGCATTCCGCTGATCCCTTTTAGTTAATAATCGAACCAGGAGTTGTGATACTGGCATCGTATGACAACAGAGCAGTCACAGGAAACAAGCCAGACCTGGCTTTACACGCTCGCTCTGCTGTAAGATATGACGCCACTTGCGTGAGTGTGGGGTCAAAGTAGCAGGTCACACCTGAGTCATTTCAGCTGCATGGTTGGATGATAGCAGTAGGACGGGTAGTTGTTTGCTGAGTTTCTATTGCTGGTGTCCATTGGACCTCTGTGCTTGGGAAAGCTCTTGTTTGTTCTCCAAATTATTGAGTGATTGTAAATGTGTCTTTACAGAACACGATGGCAATCAGAAGCTGAGTCATCTCAACTTGAAGAGTAGAACCGCAACAGTATGGAAGGCAACGGCGAGATCAGCGATACTGATAGTGGCATCATCCTTCATTCTGGTAAAGCATTATTCGTTTGCAACACACTCATGCATTTGCGTTGGAAATCTTTCTTTTTTTATTAGTGATTGATTGATTGATTATTGAAAATGACATTGTTGATATTATAATTATTTAATATATTAATACACTTTTGACCCTGTCTTTTTGGACAGCGACTGTATGGTTGTAGTATTTGCACATTTCACATTAGCTTAGCGGTTAGCATGGTATTCCCCCCCCACCCCCCGCCCCTGTCGTTTCTGTGCAGCTGGAAAAGGACAGAGCATGGGTGACTCATGCACTTGTTGAATAAGAAACTTTAATTTGTAAAACTCATTTAAATCCAAAACAAAAAGTTGTTTTCCCTCACAGACCCGCAGTGTTGGTTTCGCTGTAAACATACACTGATTAGTTGTGTCCCGCGTGACATTCCTCTGGCCTTAATTTCTTAGCGCGTGGTGCCCGCGCCATACAATAACAAAGTGTCCATCCACCACGAATGGCCAAGGAATAAGAATCCTCAGCTCTTTTGACACATTGCCACACTTCTTTCCTGTTGACACACCGGATGTTTGTCAGTACCTGCAGGGATTCTGTTAATAATCTCTAAAGGTATGCACTGCTCAATGCATTCTGCAACCAAGACACTCCCCCGGCCTGAAGACTAATCCTCTTGTTATTAGTTTCCAAGGCGACAGACAGCACGAGCCGAACACTCACTCACTGGTTGTCAATAGTCACACACATTGTAACAAAAACATTATTTTTCACCCTAATAGTCAGTTTATTTTTAAAACTACTGTGGAATCTCAAATTTGTGCTTACATTTTCTCTGTTGATTGATTACCTCATCAAATGTTTTTTCTGAGCAGACTTGTTGGCAGTTTGTGTAATATTAAACTTATTGCCAGTAAATATTGCCAATTCCCATGTCATGGAAGACTTATTGTTTATTTGAACATTTTATTGCATTCACTTTTCAGTTTATTGCTCTGAATTATTTTTTGGTTTGTTTTATTTTTGTTAATTAAAAGGTTTTATTTTTGTTAATCAAAAGACTGCCTAAAATATATTGTCTTATTTACGGTCATTCTCTCATTGATCTCATCGCTGGTGACAGATGTTAAAGCCTTGGCGGAGGTCTGCGTGCCCCGATGACTCTTACTTTGAAATGAGTTTGAAGCTCAAGTAAAACAAAACGGTTAATTACAATGTAAGGTCAAAACTGCTTTTGAAAAGATTTACTGAGTGCTGAGGAAGGTCTTTTTTTCCTATTTTATGGCTTTATCACTATTAATTGCAACTTTGTTTTAATTATTTTCACTATTTTTTTTTTCTGCCAAAATACAAATTCATTCAAATTTTCTTCTCCTTCATTGCGGTTGTTCCCGGTAGGCTCAGACAGCCCGACATCACATACAAAGGATGTGAACACGCACACGAGAGCCATGAAGCTCAAGCACCAGGCACTTCAAGATCGTCTGGAGCTTTGCCTCTTGGAGCTGAAGAAACTCTGCATTCGTGAAGCGGTGAGCAATTTGAATCGCTATTGTGTCAAATGATCATAAGCCTTTTGTTCTGTTGAAATCTTTTCAACTTTTAGCAGTCGGTACGTCATTGGGAACGGTGTTATTCCATCATTCTGGAATTGTGCCATACTCGTCATCGCCTATCTGTGTGCAATGAGTTCCACTTGGAATGATTGATGGCACATTTACTGTAACTCCTTAAAATAACATGAGATGCTTCTGAGGTTGATTTGAAAATCTCACTTGTCTCTTCTCTTTTTTTTTACTTTTGGTCTCTACTCCCTTTTCCAGAAAAGCTTCACTTTCACTTCAGCATTTCTAATTCTCCACTTATCCACATGACAAGAATACGATGGCAGTTTGTAAGATTTACCAGGCAAAAAACTCTAAGACCCACCAATCTTCCTTCAGTGGGATTACAGAGATTTGGGGAGAGAAAAAAAAAATGGAGATCTTTTGGAAAGTATGAATCATCCAAGAGAAGGTTCAAGAGAAGGGCTCACCCTGTTTGACCTTTTATTACACCATCTAAGGAGTTTGTTTTCTTCAATGTTTATGTGTTGTTGGGGAAATGGGCCATTTCTGTAAAAATGAAACAGCCATGGTGTGAAGGTTGCATTTTTATTTTTTTCCCAATCAAAATAATAAAATATTCACTCCGGCGCAGATATAAAAATTGTTGCTGATCCAGATAGAATTGTTTTGTTACACTTTGACATTCTGGTCATTTTATTAGCTCTTTCTTTCAGTTGCAGTTTTGCTTTACAGGAAATAGCATCTCAATTCAAAAAGGCGATTTCCACATTATTGACTAATTTTGAAACTGGACACGTAATCAGATTTGGGTGTCTGTGCTAAAGTGTTGTTGCTCAAAGTCCCACTCGTGCTCATTCTTCCCTGCCATCGCTCGGGCTGGGCACTCGTGTCGGGACATGCTAAGGTGATCTAATAGGAACCGCCGCGCCTTTTACCTGCGTTCTGACTCGTCACTCTGACAAAATAACGTGTAAACCAGTTGGCCGTCTGCTTCGGAGTGACTCGGAGATGTTGCGATTTTACGAGTTGATGAAATCATAACACCGGGTGTCGTCATTCGCTTGGTACCCCAACGGCGGAGGTGTGAACAGAAGAATTTGCGAGTGCTGAATTGCGCAACAGACTCCCAGACTTATGTGTCTCAACATGTGAAAGCAACGTGATGTTTGTGTATCGGTCCCATCTCGGCCTGTGGGCATTTTTGTTAGAAATTGTGTCTGCTGTTTGTATTTACCATTTCGTACGTGCATAAATAGGCTTTTAAGTCTGGTTCACTCTCTTTGCAGAGTTCTGATTTGTGATTTTATTTGTGTTAAGGAGCTGACAGGCCGGCTCTCGGGAGATTATCCTCTGCTGCCAGGAGAGAAGCCTCCACAGATCCGCAGACGCATTGGAGCTGCTTTCATGCTCGATGAGCAAAGCATACCTCGGGGAGTGGAGGTAAAAAGAACACATTGATTGAATGCGTGACAGTCTGTTTTTTTTTTTTTTTTTTATAAAAATATTTATAATGTGTTTTGTTCCGTCTTTGCAGGAGTCGGCCCTAAATCTTGTGGATGCCGAGTTGGCTCTTCAGTTTAAGATCTACGAGGCGGCGCGCAAGCTCTGCGAGGAGAACCACCTGAGTAAGGCTGTCCGGAAGAGTCGGTTGGAGCAGTGTAAGCGAGAGGAGAAGAAAGTCAAACAGCTACAAGAGACTGCTTTCCAACTGCAGCTGGAGCACGGCCGATCCTCACCGCTTCCTGCTTTTAATATCCCGCAACAAGGTGAGTCAATGCAGACCATCTCCAAGGTCAAACAATGCATGCAAACAATATGCAGCATCAAATTGGGAAAAATATTGCTATTTGTCATGTAAAAGAACAATAAATCCATTTAAAAGTTTTAAAAATAATATTTTGGCACATTTGTTGATTCCCTTGGAGTATCATGATTGCTCTATCTTAAAGTATGTCTTACTTTTTTTTGTCAGATCTCGCTGCGTCTGATGACAGCTCTTTGTCTGATTCTGTGGTTCAAGATGAAGGTAAGGCCCACATCTATGGAAATATGTGTATTTGCAGAAGTGCAGAGTGAGTCGTCACAGCCGTCCACAGTCCTCCCATATTCCGCAGGGATGGATTCTTCACAGCCAGCCACTGCGTCCCACACAGACGGTTCCTACCGATCACCATCTGCGGGTCCTCAGAACCTGCCCTTGACACCAAGATCATCTCCTCATCCCAGCCTTGACTCATCCATGAGTTTTACCTCGAGCCCCGCCTCATACGACCTGCCTCCTATCCAGCACTCCCCGTGGTCGGAGACAAGCCTGGATCAGCCATACCAGAAGAGCAAGAAGTCACGTTCCTCCTGCAAAGCCAGGTAATAGCAACCATCCATCATGACACGGTTCTCAAGTTTCTATTTTAGACAAGGCAATACAGAGAGAGAGTGCAGCTACTTTTTTTTTTTTTTTTTAGTTGTAAGCATGTGAAGTCTTTATAGTTTGGGATAATGCTAGCTGATAAAAAAAATCTACAATGACTCCAACTTTGCAGTTCTTAAATAAATTAGTTGGGTTTTTTTTTCCGGTGAAATACTGTTGACTTTGCTTTCTGTCAACTTGGTCGCCAATCTGCAATATTCCAGTATATGTTGAAAATTTTGCAGAGTTCGCCCGTTTATCTTTTATGACAAGTTATCATTTGTAGTAGTTAACATAATGGTGCACAAAGAGAAATAATCTCAATCAAAAGTCGTGGTGAAATTATCCTCCATTGTTACAACTTCTATTGTGATAAAAAGTTAGTAATTTAAGACGTGCTGCCATCTACTGGTGAATACATGGTACAATGACCAACAGGTAAAGACAGAACCCCCTACCTGTACGTCCCAGCGGTGTAACCGCCTTGTATAACTCTAATAAAATTAAACACTAAATTTTCAAGGCAAGGTTAT
This sequence comes from Syngnathus floridae, assembly GCF_059516105.1. Taxonomy (NCBI): domain Eukaryota; kingdom Metazoa; phylum Chordata; class Actinopteri; order Syngnathiformes; family Syngnathidae; genus Syngnathus; species Syngnathus floridae. The sequence goes on along the minus strand of NC_142423.1, from coordinate 6,039,945 downwards.
TATGGTATGTTTTGGCAAATAAAATATGACGTGAAACATGTTTTTCTCCAGCCCAGCCAAGAATGAGTTACTGCCGCCACTGGAGGCTTGCTTGCCACTTTCAGCTCTGCCACAGCAACTATCCCATTTGAAACTGAGCCGTACACAGTCCAATATCACGTCTTCCATGTCAGAGAAGCAAGTACACAGGCAGCTCTCCCTCAGGTACAGCAAAGAATTATATGTCAGACACCTTGTATTTGTTTAGACTTTTTATATTCACTGTCATTAATTCCATTTTAGTTGTAGTTAAACACATTCTAACATTTTGTGTGACTTGTGCAGGATATCCAACCCTGAATCTTCACTCAAACAAGACAAGGAGCGGGGTCGCCCCAGAGGTCCGAGGAGGCGACTGACCGATTACATCAAAACCCCATCGGAAGCCTCTCCGCTCATGGTTAACTGTGTAAACCATGCGGGCTCCGAGGATAGCAACTCTGAGCACTCGTTTGCATCCTACAGCAGCTCCCCCAGTCAGGAACTTCTTTGCGATTTGCCCAAACACTATCAGGCCTCCTCCCCGCTCGCTGCTCCATTCGGTAGACCTCAAGCATCACCACATGCTGGGTTTTACCACAGTCCCAGACACATGCTCAACCCGGGTGTCCACAAAGCCTATTACAACGAGGAAACGGTCTACTCTCCGTATGTGGACATGCCTTGGAGCTATTATAGCCATCAGCCTCCCTGCTCCCCCAGCAGATATGAGTATCGCTACAAAGAGGCTTCTGTGCCCCTGCAGAGAGCACCGAAGCACTTGGCTCCTGATAGCAGACACTCCCCCACTTCAGCACAATGGGATCATCCACAGTACCGCTCCAACTGCCTCCCACAGCAAGTTGTGAACGAACAGCTGAAGTCGTGGCACCGGCGCAGTCAGCTCAAAGGGCCCAGGTCGCGATCCCTTGACAGACAGGGAGCGGTCAGGGTGAAAAACATGGCAGCTCTGGAGGCAATTCACCATCCAAATCAGAAGTACCAGAAGCAGGTAGGCAGAACTTTGGTTGTTTGGTTTTGCATCAGCAACTGCTTTCTGAATTGAATCACGCCCGTATATTTATTTGATTGTATTTTCAATGAGCTGTATGTTCCACTCACGCACAGGCCATCCCAAGAAGAGCTCTTCAATTACCAACTGATGACCAAGGACGTTGGCTCGTAGATGATGGCACTCACTATATGAGTCAAGTATGACATCGTGAGACGGACGGAAACAGTTTGGACTAAGTGAGGGAAACCGATTTTATGTGGACTTTGCTGTTGAATTACCAAATCAACAGAAGTTGTAATGTTTTGTGATAAAGGTCACAAATTTGGAACATGGACATGAATGATTACAAATAATGAACTGAAGGGGCCGAATAGCTTTCAGCACTATTTTAGCAATACGTGTCTCCAGTTACGGATTGCTGAAGTTTATACATGTATGAAGAATATGAGCCAGATCATGTAAATTAATGATGTGTCCTAAAATTGTATGTAGAGTATTTTTTTTCTTTCCTGGATCAATCAGAATTCCAGTTTTGCCACTTAATCATGTTCTTAAATTGGCAGAATAGTCTTGTTTACCTGCAATTATTTGCTCCTATGCCTGTTATCTACATACATGGTAGAAAAGACTTGATGCATGGCAGCTATGTTCTGTACATTTCAAATGAAAACATGTGCGATTGCAGATTACAACTGACCAAATTTTAGTAGCCTACTCCACGTGAAATATTGCCAGTGTGTCACAAAGTAGAAGTCGGTAGGGTTTAACTACACTCACTCAAAGCTCTTCACTGTTACGTATGTAGTGATTTATTATTTATTCAACTTAGAAAATCCACCAAAGTCAGACTTGAAATCAGTGAAGTTGCTGAGTGAGTTTGTTAATATAAGAGACTACAATCATGCTTCCTTATGTGCATTTTTACTGTTGTATTTTAAAATGGAACTCTAGTTGTATTATTTTTGCCTGTGGAATAAAGACGTTTTTACAATCTTTACCAGTGCTTACATTGTGCAGTATTTACCAGCTTTGTGTTGCTGTCTCACCAACATGATGAACAATGGTGTGTTTCAATATAGATTTTACCAACTAAACTTATAACAATTTCTAAATTAACAGGTCAATCAATAAGTTATGAAACAGCTATTTTGTCATATTTCCAAAATCTCCAAGCGGAATACCTTGCTCAATTTACCTCTTCAAAGATAAACTCCTGGAATGCTCGTTGACGGAATTAAACATGCATGCGACAAGTTTAGATTTTCTTTTTGAAAAATATAAGATTACTGTAGAGCAGTCAGTTATTTTTGTTTTGTGCAACATGATTTTACACAAGTCAAATTGTAGTCAAGGGATGAAAGAAAGCCTTTAGCACAGTTTGGTGGTGTGTCATTGGATTTTTCTAAATTAATTTTCAATGATACCGGCACTTATATTTTGAAATACATATATGTTCAATAAGAAATACTTTTGTTTTGAAGGATAAGGATTAACTAGCCGGAAAAAACCGCAACTTCCGGAAAGGATCGTATTTTGCTTTTTTCGATTAATAATTCACCTTCCTGGTTTGACGACTACCTTGTCAGGTAAATGGTGTTTCTTTCGGGCAGTTGTGGTTGCAATTGTTTTTTTCTTTTACATCTGGCGAATCAAACAATTGTCTCGATTTGTCGCTTGTCTGCCAGCTAAGCGCTAGCTTGAAGGTAATGTTAGCGACATGAAATACGGACGATCTGTCATCACTCATTTATTTGAACTCCTGCTAAATTGGGATTTGCTCCGTGACATAAACAGTAAGCGAACGAAGGGGCTTAAGTTAATCAAACCATCGCTATTTTGCTTTTGTTTTTTACGTTTTGTTTTGTTTCCGTACTGTATTTGGGTCTGACGCTTTGCTAAGTCACATCCGTTGTTTGTCTGCCCGCCAGCGTTTGCTGTACTGCTCACTGTGTGAACGTTCTGTTCTTCGGTTGTCATCTCAGATTTGACCCTTAATCGCAACTGTGTAAAATATTCCACTTGTAGTTTTGCAATCAATCGTGTTCATTACGAAACTTCTATCCAGGTGTCATAGGATGAACCCAATTCATCTACAATGTTTTTTTTTGCGTTGCTGTCAATTTGAATGTTTGCTACATATTTATTGGAATTTAATACCTCTTGAATTCTACTCCCAATCCACTCTGTGCGTGACAACCACTAGATTAATAAAGTATGTCAATGCAATCAATGAAATACATTTGTTAATTAATGGGTCTGATATAAGCTACAGTGCAGTAGTTGACGTGAACATGAACACTTGTTTCAATACGAACCGTACAAGGTCAATTAAGCAATCTCACGTTGTTAGTGGAAATATTTTTATTATTTTGTTACAAAAGTTGTATCTGCGACTGTTTGGAAACACGGTAGTAACAGTCTGTATATGTTGGTTGCCCTTCTCTCTCGGTGCGTTTACTTACTATGACTGAAAACTGTAAAATATATCACCAAAATGCTTTGTGTTTGTCTAAGGAGGAAATTGAAGTGTACAGTTTGAAACAGAATACAAGGACTGAGAGTGGGTCATCAGGCAGTCTCCCTATGTCAAACCGAAACGGGTCTGCAAGTGATGCAGACTGCCGGATCTCAGAGGACTGCAATGTCCAGGATGTTGAGCTAATGGAGTTGGGACCACTGGTGGAGGAGGAAGGGGTTAGCCCACTATCCTCCAAAGGTGTCCAGCCAGAGGTGGGATTTTTTTTCCCCCTAATCCCTCTAACCCCCAAACTGAGAAAATTATTACAGCTCATCTTCTGTAATCCTCTCTTTAAAGGGAGCAGCCATGCTTACGGATGAGGATGAAGATGAGGATGATGATGTGGGAGCGGTTCTGACCTTACCCCTCCAGGCGCACCACGCCATGGAAAAGATGGAAGAGTTTGTACACAAAGTAAGTGTGACGTTTCATTTTTCACCCCAAATAATTATTTGGTAGCAGTAGCAACACACCATTGTTTAAAGTATAACGCCAATTCTTTAGAATGGGAAAAGCTAAGCTATGAAAAGCCACGTGCGAGCAAAATCGACAAGAGAGCACAATGTCCCAAGGCGTGGCTGCCTGTCAGTTAGTGCAAACATGTAATACGCATGGCTCCGCCCAGGAGTCAGAAACAGCATCTTCTGGTTCTAAAATATGTAAATGGGAACAGCTCGCAGGTTTTAGCTGACAAACATCCTATTGTCACTTCCGTGTTCCTATTCACCGCGTACATTCCAATCCAGTTCCTCCGAGGTTTGCATTCGGCAGTTGCCGACTATGATTTCGGTTACAAGTTACAGTGAAGATTATGTGTGTGCAGCGGCTGAGGAAGAGTGATTGAGACTGCCGAGGTTAAAATGGGCTTTGGGCAGTTGATCACTTTTCACAGTGCTTGCACATGTATTAGTCAAATGATGTTTTTTTCAGGTTTGGGAGGGGCGCTGGAGAGTCATCCCTTTCCATGTCCTGCCAGAGTGGCTTAAGGACAACGATTACCTCCTGCATGGTCATCGCCCCCCCATGCCTTCATTCCGGGCCTGCTTTGGAAGTATCTTCCGAATTCACACCGAGACCGGAAACATTTGGACGCATCTGTTAGGTCAGCATGCAAACACGTCCATTTCCTCCTTTTTTTTTTTTTTAAATCATGGTCACAGTGTGAAAATATTTGTTTTACACTGGCCCGACAGAACATGTTTGAACTATTTTGATTTCCTCCAGGGCTGATATTATTCCTGTGTCTGGGCACGCTAACCATGTTGCGACCCAACATGTATTTCATGGCCCCGCTTCAAGAAAAAGTGGTGTTCGGGATGTTCTTCCTGGGAGCTGTGCTCTGCCTCAGTTTCTCCTGGCTTTTTCATACCGTCTACTGCCACTCCGAGAAAGTGTCCCGCACCTTCTCCAAGTAAGCCCTCAAGCAGTTTTTCACAAATGCCTTCTTTGCATTTCAGTTCTCGATGAAGTAATAATAATAATTTGTCATCCACGTTGAATCTGAAGGAAGTTTGTCTGGAAACCTTGTTTTATGTACCCTGTCAGTCGTTTAGAGTTTTCACATTTAGTGCATGAGACTAGGAACTATATTTTACTCAAGCTCGAGATAAGGGTGCAAAAGGAATGTCAGTTTGATATCAGTGGAATCTTTCCACCTACTAAGATAATATTGTCACCCTGTCTGTTCTCCATCTTCGATTTAAAAAGGAAACTAAGCCTGCAAGCTAATGAACAGATTGACATACAAACCTAAATACAAATCTTTTAATTGTTTTCACTTTTATTAATAGTTCAGTCTTGGTGGTGGTCTGCGAGTTACATATCATCATGACATTTCAAAAAACAACAAAAAAATCTTATGGTAGTTTAAGACTTGTGCGTAATGATCCAAAATGATATTTAATATTTTAGAAGCACTCCAATATATAACCAAAATAATAGACATTGTTGACTGAATACATCTGTGACATTCAAAGCTGACTCGGTATCTGTCAGCGGCGGAATTGGTGCACAGAATGTGTATGAGAAAAGATGGAATAAATCTTTCATTTGTCCCCCCAGGCTTGACTACTCAGGCATCGCGCTCCTCATCATGGGTTCCTTCGTACCCTGGCTGTACTACTCCTTCTATTGTTCTCCTCAGCCGCGACTTATCTACCTCACCATTGTTTGTGTACTCGGCATTGCCGCCATTATAGTGGCCCAGTGGGACCGGTTCTCGACACCTCGACACAGACCCACAAGAGCAGGTCAGACCATCCTTCACTATAGTGCAGAAATATTACGTGTCCATATTTGTAAGGATGTCTTCCAATTAAAGTGGAATTGATATGGTTAAAATGATTTTGTTTGCTCTTTTGGCCTGTTATAGGCGTATTTATGGGTCTGGGACTTAGCGGCATTGTTCCCACCATGCACTTCACCATTGAGGAGGGCTTTGTTAAGGCCACCACTGTTGGCCAGATGGGTTGGTTCTACCTGATGGGGGCCATGTATATCACTGGTGCTGGTCTGTATGCAGCCAGGATCCCTGAACGCTTTTTTCCTGGCAAGTGTGACATATGGGTAAGTATCTACTCTATTTTTTTCCCCCCCATTGAGTGACCCAACTGACTATACTGCCGCCTAGTGGCCAAGCCGCACACAGCAATACCATTATATTGTCCATCCATTAGCCGAACGACCCCTTTTAATGGGAGGACTCTATTTTTATATTTACACAATTAGCAACTTTTTGTTTGTACTCATAATGTCTCTCTCCTTCTAGTTTCACTCCCATCAAATTTTTCATGTTCTGGTCGTGGCAGCAGCGTTCATCCATTTCTACGGCGTTTCTAACCTGCAAGAGTTCCGCTACGGCCTGGAGGGAGGATGCACAGATGACACTCTTCTCTGAGCGGCCGAACTGTGACTTGTTTTCTTAATAGCCCCCCCCCCCCGCAAACACCACACGCACACACAGAAACACAGTACAAATGCTGCTGGAATTCCTTATAGTCACTTTTTGCTCGTTATTTACTTCTGGTTTCCTCACTTGATGTGAGGGCTTTGGTGGCTTTTGTTTTTCTGCTTTGGCTTATTTTTGCTCCAATAAAGTAGCATTAACTGGCCAACGAGCGCCTGAGGGAATTGTTAACCATCACCGTTTTGTCAGTAATGAAACTTGAAATTTGCAAATTAAGTAATGAATATTGTACCTCCCTCTTATTTGGGGTCCCTAACATGTTGGTGTCAGTCTGACAGCATGCGGTAAAGGGTAAGAAGAGTATTATTAAAAGTGCTGTAGCAGTGGAAACACATTGTAAACCAATCATTTTCTCCCACTTTGTGTTTGTCCAAGCTTGAGGATGAATGTACAGTCAGTTATTTAGGTACAGAACAACAATCCAGGTCAATGTACATATGAAGGGGCATCCGTGCATTTGTAGGAATTTGAAATGTTACATATAGTATGTAAGGATGTTACCAGACATTTACTATGCTAACAATTATGGTTCAACTTTTGGTTGAAATATGGTGTACTACCACAAACAGTGTAAGACTCTGAAAGCCGTGGTAATCCACCAAACTCTCACTAAAGAAAAATTGTCTTGAAAGAAACACTGTTTTGGTGCTATCCTTTAGATTTTATTGATTATTTGCCTGGCATTTGTTTCTGACACCATTTCCTACATTATATGATTTATTTATTTTTATTTGAAATATTCCTTCCTCAGAAAAAAGATCCCCAAACCAACGTCAGAGAAAAAAATTGTAGCAGTTGTGCGAAAAGAATGACTGGATGATGTTGTAAATGTAAAGAAGTTCCCTGCCGGGTTTTTCCCCCCCAGACAATGGATAATTTCTTTTGTGATGTGTAGATTTTGGTCCCAGGCTACACACAATGTACAGATCTGGAGTAGGTCAAGTTATGTTTTTGTCAGTTGCGAGCTTCCTTTTATGTTAGATTTCAGATGCAATCTGAGGTGTAAATAACAAATCCACCTCCTCCGCATTCTTAAATTCAACACTTTTAATTACCAGATGGGGTTTAAAATGTGTGATTGGTACAAAATTTTAGTATTCCTGTGCCTTAGGCCAATGGAAATGTTTGAAATAAAATGGCCTATCCGAACAGTCAAGTAATCCGCAATGATTTCCAGATGTAGATTCATCTTGATTTCTTTGCCATATACAATCAAATCATTATTGAACTACAACCCCATGGACAGGTTGTATCAACTGCTGTTTAAGACTACCTTTTGTAGATCAACTAATACAAGCTTTATTACAGACTAATGTGTATTCTTGACTTTGTGTTATGTCGTGTAGAAAGTGAGAAATCATACATTTCATTGAAATGTAGGCAACTATTTATTAATCGTAATCTTGGGGGAAAATACTGTAATAAATTTCTTTTTCCACATGTACAGAGGTGTCCTGCTCATTGTTTCCAATAGTTTTTTTTTTAATTCACTTGTCCGTGGCGTAAAAAAATTATGAATATAAAAAAAAAAAGAGAATTCTGCAAGTCTGCAACGTAAACATAAAATATAACGTAAATGTGATTGGTGGACGCTCTCATTAAAAGTAAGCGCATAGCCACCCATTCAGCGCACGACCTTACTGGTTGGGCCAATCACGTTGCGAGCTACCACAGACCCATAATTGATTATTAATGCACTAAATCATCGATTATTTACGAATTTGTGGTTTTCATTTCCTTTGTTCCTGTGATGTTTTGGTGTAAGTTGTGGATGGGTATGTATTGTGTGGAACAGAAAAACGCGTATGTAGTGCCGGAACTGAAAACAAAGTCGATTGTTTTCTGAACGAGCCCGTTTAGTGAGTGGACCGTAGAGTCCAAGACCAGCCAAAATGCTTTGCAATACCTAATCTCTCGGTTCTACGTCAAATTTGGTCATCTTCCCCTCAATTTGCCTAGGTACGTATTCTTCATATTTCTTTAAGAATAGTTTGAAGATTTTTATTTTTTATTTTTTATTATTACTTGATCACAGCGTTAGCATACGCTGTGCAAACTCGAGGGAACGAAATCAAAGTGACACGAACAAGGAAGCATTGTATTGAAATATCGATTGAGATGCTAATACAAAGATGTTTGTCTTACTCATTTGAGATAATTTAACAAGTAAATTTAACACGCATCCAACTTGTAAACGATCAGAACGCTGGTAAGTCCTGTTTCTGTCATCTTTACTTGAGTCAACCTCGCCCCATATTTACAAATTTGGTTTGAAACTATTTATTATATACTATTGACGTGCATTTGGACGCAATAAATAAAGCTCTACCGATTATGCTCAGTGTGTGTATTAAGCTGCAAATGAATGACACACCCTGTACTGAACTGTTTTTGTCTGCAGTTTTCGATCTCGAGATGGACCAAAATACACATACTAAAGACGGTGTGGATCGATCCAACCTGGTTTCCGAGGACGGGAAGAATAGCAAGTCGGTTCTATGCCAGCGATGTGGATCCAAGGTGCTGTCCCCAGGAATGGCTGTATTGGCAGAGAAAGAGGTAAAACAATATAAGAATCCTCAGAAATAAATTGTTTTTCTGATACAGAGGATATGATTTGATCAGTTGCACTTGTGATGGAGTGGTACATGCTGCCACAATAAGGTGCTAGTTTGATTACCAGCCATGCATGGACACAAAATGGGTTGGTTGTCAATGAAGGACATCTGGTGCAAAAACTGTCTTAAATAAATCGTAGAGAAACTCGTAACAGTTTAATATTTATCAGCTGAAGCTGAGTCGGGGAGTTCTACGAGCATTTCGACAATAGTTTCTCACACTTCAGCTTTAATCGTCCTCAGATAAGACCCTAACAATCACACTATAGTCAAAACCTCTCTCAGTGCCTCAAGGCTATCTGTCCAGATGGCATTGGACAACTCTGAGGGTACTTTGTGAATGAGGTGTCTGCTGACAGCTTTTTTTAATGTGAGTTTGAATGTGTTATGAGAGCGTGCACACTTATGCAAACAGATTTTCTCAGCTTTTCAGTAGTTTTGTTCCTTCTCAAAAAAATTTCTACTTTTCAGTTGAGTTGTAAAGGTTTAGGTCTGGTATTCAAACAGGGGTGTGTAGACTTTTTATTATAGCCATTATCCACTGTGACTCTTAACACTGGCTCTACTTTGGTCATTTGTGTCTGTGTGTGAAGCCAATTGTTAGTGGTACGAATGACAAAGCAAAATACTGGATGGTGGGGGATTTAAGGCTAAAATTACAAGCACTCCATCCGTCTCTGTCCAAAATTCCACTGAGTTGTATAAGGGGAAAATGTACTATTTGTCGTTATGAAGCCACTTTGTGAAGTCATTCCAACCTTTGTACAAATCCATTCCCATAACGCTTGAAGGATCAAGTTTTGATTGAGACTGTGTTTTGTCATTTCAGCTTATCCTACCATCCATGCGTAAAAAGAGCAGCCTCAGTGATGCAGAGGGCTCCGTGGACAGGGACACACTGACTGACCACTGGTTAGTGGGGGATATGTTCGATTTTGAGAACGTGGGCTTCACTAATGATGTCGGGAGAATCAAGTATCTCATCTGCGCAGACTGTGAGATCGGACCCATCGGTTGGCACTCTTTGGATGATAAGATAGGTTATTATGTTGCATTAGACAGGGTGAATCATGCCTAGTTTTGAAGCATCATGAAACAAATGCATAGAATAAATACAAATAAATAAATACAGTTTATGTGCTAGCTGGCTTTACTGTCAGCGCTGACACTTAACAGCACACACTCGATTCATACTGTACATGTCACTTCTGTTTTTTTTTCTCACTAAGACCATTGTATCATCGACCATTGCGCTCTAATAAAAATATTCAACTTTCTCATTTTTTTATAATTATGTTTTGTGAGTAACCTGAGGGTCAACCTTGTATGACTGACAAGACCCAACATTACGACTACTTGATGTTACACTGGTGTAAAACTATACTGTTTTTTACTCTTGTGTTAAAATCTATGCCACTCAAAATAACCACAATAATAACCTTGTTGTTAAATTAATACCCCTGACAATGTCACCTGAGCATTATTACCTTTGTGAAGGCAGACCCAGTGCTTGTATGCCAGTGTGGTCATGATATTGTGGCTCATGTTGTGAGGCACATTTTGGCTGCAAGTGCAATAATAAACATTTTAAAATGAATACTTCTCCAACAGTGTCAGTTACACACACATTTCAATGCAAGCATGTTTATAGAACTATTAGACCTCATTGGATGCAGTGAGTGTATCTCACCAGGAATTTGGTAAATTAAATATTTGCTCTCATTTTTTCCATATCGAGTTATTACTAAATGTTCCTCCAATAGGCTACTGTTAAGATTTCAAATGTGACAAAAGGCCTTTTTTTGTAGTTGTTTAGTGTGTGTAAGCCGCTTGGTGTCGTCATTATAGCGTCTTGATCGTTATCTTTCATTTGAACGTGTGGTCATTGTTGTCGTTTCCTTACTGTGATGCTGTCAATCAAAAGGTTAGTTTACGCCCATTTGGCTGGATTCCACCAATAGGCCACAAGGAAGAAGACGAAGCTCAGGCTTGTCTGGAACAGATGACCATCATCTGATTGACTGAAAGTGGAATTTAATTTGAATAGAATGTGTTTCCACATAAATGACACCATGAAATAATGATGGAATCAGCTGTCCGTTTTTGAATGTTATAAATAATATGTAAATCTATATGTGCTTTTGGTTTATATATACATTTAACGACATAAATTGCCTCCAGGTCTTGATAGAAATTCATATTCAAATATTAAAAGAAACAGTTTTACTACGTATGGATTGGGCTGCACTAGACCATTTAAAAACAAAGATCCGGTCGAAGCGGATTGATATGTTAGGTGAGTTCGATTTGTGTGCCATCTAGTGATCTTTATTTATTTTGGTCCAGTCGGGCGGAGTTAGTGCCAAACCAACCTATCGCACTTCCTCGTAAAGTGACGAAGCTACCATGTCTCACGGTGTGTAAATCAAACCCACACAATGGGGGAGTAATCGCTTATAAGAAAACCACGGAACCAATAATCCTTAAATAGAAATATGTTGCGTACAAAAGACTAACCAAGAATAAAGTTCGCTTAAGTGGCTTCTGTACGGTTTGGAAATAACCTGAAGTGCTGTTTGAAGTATGCAATCCATGCCGCCTAATTTTTCTTAGATGTATTATGAACATGAATTAATATAATTTAAATTAGACCAATTATACATAAAAGTAATTTCATCGTATGATTGTGGTGTTTTTCGTGTGCAATAACGTGCAAAACAAGTCATTTCTGGGTGTCTACTTTTAGAGGCGGAAGCACACAGCTCTTTTGCCCTATCGCTTACAACTAGATAATTCGCCTTTGAGTTGAATGAGTGGAGAATGGATACGGATTGAAATCTGGATTACAAAAACAACAAATTGAGCGTCGGCAACCCATCGAGTACCACTGAACGAGCATCACAACAAAGATGCAAGAATGAGTCAACCACAGCTGAATGAGTTCATTCCTCCCCCGGAGTGTCCTGTTTTTGAGCCCAGCTGGGAGGAATTTGCTGACCCTCTTGCGTACATCAACAAAATACGACCCATTGCAGAGAAAACTGGCATTTGTAAAGTCCGACCGCCACCGGTAAGCCTCCCTTAATGTTTGGCATGTTTTTCAACAATTGTGTTGGCGATCTTGGCGTGAGCGCTTGGCCAGGGAAGAGCGTCAAGTCGCAGTCAAAGTTGTGTTTTTTAGACAGCTTTCAACATGGCGGAGTGGGGGCTCGAGAGTTGAATCGTCAGCTAGCTGTGTGTTCTGTTTGCTAACCTTCAAACCCAACCGATCACAAGCCTTTTCAGCACAAAAACACCGAAACGTACATTTAATTTCGACGCCGCAAATTGTCCAACATTCGATCACAATGTTGTGTGAGTTTCCCCAAATCGAATTAAAGGGCTTTTATACATGTAGAGATAACTGAGTTTACATTATATCAAAGTGATCTCAGTGGACTGGAATCTTGCATTTACAGTACTGTTTCTTGTCAGATACTGTTTCGAAATATATTTGATCATTGCAATTCGATGGAATAGGTCTGTGTTGTCTTAGTTTAAAATAATCGCCTGTCCGGTGTACAGCTACGGTCCTGGCATCGCTACGTGCTCGAGAACCAGCAGTTTATGGAGAGAAAGGACGCTTTATCACAATGGCCGCAATGTTCCTCTTTTTTTTTTTTTTTTTTTTTTAAACACATCTTTCCCCCCATTAATACATACTGCGCGATACATTAAATACTCGACGATTGTTTTTAGAAGTGCGTGTCGTGTTTGTTTTTGTCCAGCAGCTTGCTTACTTTGTTCTAACTGAGTGGTAATTGTGGCTTCACTTGCACTTGCTTTAACTTGAATATTGGCCAAATGTGTGAACACAGCACGACTTAATCTTTCAAGTAATTTAGCTTACATTATTCGTCATGCATTGTGTTTGGCTAAAGCCACAGCTTTGTCAAGGGTGTGTCCACGCCTCATTAGCCTACTAATGAAATAAAGGCCCAAATCGGATTGAAATGAATTGACAAATATGCACGGGGTTGCCTTTATCGAATAAATTAATAGCGATGTCCAGGATGCAAACGTAGGTGAATTTATTTAGAGGACATAAATGCAAGTGTATCACAGTCAAATTGGGGAGCTCTTTGAGGTTATATCAGGAAATGGCTGGTGTCGCCAACAAATATATTGTTCACTTAGTCAGTTGGGCAAAGATGGTGTTGGAGAGTCTTTGATCACATTGATGCTTTCAATGGATTGACAATTGTTCTTTTATTAGCCGTTCAACGTCCTCACTTTGTGTATGCATAATATAGGACTGTCAGACCCTTGAGGCCTACTTGCACGTAGCCTCTATGAAATTCTTAATAAGATATGCAACAATGAATTGGTTGTTGTTGTTCTGATGCTTTTCAGTTTCCCAGAGAAATTAGGTGTAAAATTCATTTAAAAAAAATTCATAGTCACCACTTGTATAGCTTTTAGTCAGCAATTTGGACAAACCGTGTGGAAGCTTTCTTTGCTTTCAAGAACTTAAAATGTTCTATTGGGGCAGATCAGTTTTTATGAATTCATCAGTTATACTGCATGTATAAAACAATGATGTGTTAAACAATATTACATGAGTTTTATCATGTGAAAAAGTGTCAAAAGCGAAATCCCTATCCTCCAAAGATAGTACTCCCCCACCATTGGGCCACACAGATAGATCGAGGAAAAAAATATGATGCTTTTTTGTAGCGGTACATATCGTTTGATTGAGAATGTCAGCACCCACACCACACCCATCGTTGACGAATGGTTGATGATCTGCCAAAAATATGTTCTACCTTGAACAGAGCCTTGGCAGAAAACAAATAGACCATGACTGCAGCCTGCGTTGCCTTCAAAATGGCAGATCAGTGATACGCCCCTTCAAACTCCCAGTTTGTGCTTCCAATCCAGACTGGCTATAGTCATATAAAATCCCAGTGCTACAAAACTTGATATGGTTATTATTCTAAATTACTTAAAAAATGTAGAAAAAATAACTGTAGTTTGATCAAATTATTCAGCAATCCACCTCCAACTACGTGTCATGTGACTACTTTTTTCCCCGCTGTCATCTGACCAAAGCATGCTACCATTAATGCTAGCTAACTGGGGACCCTCTAAATTCATTTAGGTCATTAGTAAAGGAGCATTGTGTCTAGCCGGGTTAGAACAGAGATGGACGTTTGCCATAATACAAAGCTATTCCTTTGCACAAGTTAACAACTAGGGCAAAATAAGTACGGGGACAAATGAACATGTAGCATTGTCGTGTGAAACGGAGTTATCTTCCTGTGTCTAAACCCCATTACCAGCAACAGATATGTATGTGACATTTTGCAGGAAGTTGTGTGGTCTCGTGTAAGATATGTTGCAGAGAGAATAGTCACGGTCTTGTCAGTAGTAAAATGTATTTGGATAACCTCGTTAGGGAATGTTAGCTTTGCAGATGACATCAGCATGCATGCTGGTCAATAATCAAACTGATAAAATTGCCCCATTTAATTGTTCAAGCAAAATAAGCGTTGTGAAAATATTCAAATGGTGCATGCAAAAAGTGTTAAAATTTTCATGTCGTTTTATTATTTTTTTTTTCATTCCAGGAATGGCAGCCACCATTTGCCTGTGACGTTGAAAGATTGAAATTCACACCCCGAATTCAAAGGCTCAACGAGTTGGAGGTATTACGTTCGTGGAATTGTGTATGCTAGTGTGCACACTAACTCGAGTTTGATGTTTTCAGGCTCAGACGAGAGTGAAGCTGAACTTTCTGGATCAAATAGCAAAGTTTTGGGAGCTTCAAGGATGCACGCTGAAAATCCCTCACTTGGAAAGAAAGATTTTAGATCTCTACCAGCTCAACAAGGTGTCTTCAAATTCCGCATGGAAACACACACATGAATGTGAAAATTTCCCTCCAACCTTATAAAAATTAAATTACATTCGGTACTTTGCCGCCTAGCTGGTGAATGACGAAGGAGGTTTCGATGCCGTCTGCAGAGAGCGGCGCTGGACTAAAATCTCCGTCAAGATGGGTTTTGCTCCAGGCAAGGCGGTGGGCTCCCACCTGCGGGCACACTATGAGCGGATCCTCTACCCATATAACTTATTCCAGACCGGCGACAATCAGCCTGTACGTCCCACCAAATTGTTGTTTTTTTGTTGTGACCGTGTTTTTTGGGGGGTCACCGTTCATATTCATTGCCTTCTGTCCTTCAACTTCTGTCTTTGCAGAGAGCCACCTTGACCAACGACACGAAGGACAAGGTGTACACGCCACATGACCTCCCACAGCGCCAGTCCGTGCAGCCTCAGGAGATCTGCAGCATCGCTCGCCGTGCAAAACGGATGAGAGCTGAAGTGAGTGTGCTCTGCCTGTCTAATTCTTCGTGGGTTTTAGCCTTCCCTCATCCTCTTTGTGTCACGTCTTTTTCCTCACACTGCAAAACTCCGCAGAGAGGCTACTTTAAAAGCGAAGCTGAGGAGGCTCGCAAGAATCGTCCTAATCTCAGAAGGAGAATGGGAACATATGTTGCCAAGACGGAGATGGAGCCGGAGCCAGGTAAGGACAAGGACCATGAAGGTCGTAAAGAGAAGTAAATGAAGCTTAAAATCAAAACGACTAATTCATCCGTGTGTTTCAGTGAGCATGTCGATTAAAGAGGAGACCATAGAATGTAACGTCACAGAAGGTTGTGAAGAAAATGGGTCAAATGGCACAGCCAGTAAAGTAAGGATATTGCAGTGGACCGACAATTACTTGGATTTGTTTTCAATTGTTGTAACGCAAATGTTTTCAGGTGGAGCAATACATGTGCCTGGTGTGTCACAATGGAAACGAGGAGGACCGCCTGCTGTTGTGTGATGGCTGTGATGACAGCTACCACATCTTCTGTCTCATCCCCCCACTTCCTGAAGTTCCCAAGGGAGACTGGCGATGCCCCAAGTGCCTAGCGCAGGTGAGGGGCCTCCTCTCGCTCGACCTTTGGGGGAGTCATATCCTGACGCAATACCCGGCTCGCCTTTGGAAACAACACAATCCAATTCCAAATGCGTTTTGTCTTTGTTTTGCAGGAATGCGGCAAACCTCAGGTCGCTTTTGGCTTTGAGCAGGCCAGTAGGAGCTACACCCTGCAAACCTTTGGAGACATGGCGGATTCTTTTAAGTCGGATTATTTCAACATGCCCGTTCACGTGAGTGGGGATCTTGTCTGTTTACACAAGTACATGAAAATTACAGGGACTATTGTAACTGAAACGGGGGGAAGGGCATGCAACCATATAATGCAATGAAATCTAATTTGATGTTTCAGTTGACTATGTTGAGCACATTTTTTTTTTATCTCCTAATGTCATTTACTAGACAAAATCTTGATTTTTGTAGATGGTTCCGACTGAGCTGGTGGAGAAGGAGTTTTGGCGTCTCGTCAGCACCATCGAAGAGGATGTGACTGTAGAATATGGAGCAGACATTGCCTCCAAGGAGTTTGGGAGTGGTTTCCCCCTGAAGAACAGCCATTTTGAAGTGTCTCCTGAGGACGAGGTACCAGCTGTAGTTACTATGACGACAATGATTTTTAGTTTTGATCTTAATCATACTTTAAAAATTCGATTTTTATTTTTCCTGAACAAGCTGTGTAAAACATACAAATGACGACGATACACTGATGACGGTGGGCTTGACCATGGTTTTGAGACTTGTGTTCTGTGTTTTACAGCATTACCTAACAAGTGGCTGGAATCTCAACAACATGCCAGTGCTGGATGCCTCGGTGCTGACTCACATTACAGCCGACATCTGCGGGATGAAGTTACCTTGGCTCTATGTGGGCATGTGCTTCTCCTCCTTCTGCTGGCATATTGAGGACCACTGGAGCTACTCGATCAACTACTTGCACTGGTACATTTTCTTAGTACTGTGTGGAGTTGAAGAGATTCATTTTTATACATTAGTCTTTATTTTGAGTTTTTTCCATGATCATGCGTTTTATTTTTATTGCTGTGCAGGGGTGAGCCGAAGACCTGGTATGGGGCGCCGGGTTACGCCGCAGAGCACTTGGAGGGGGTCATGAAAAAACTCGCTCCTGAGCTGTTTGAGTCGCAGCCAGACCTCCTCCATCAACTCGTCACCATCATGAATCCTAACACGCTGATGAACAACGGCGTCCCGGTAAGGCACACTCAATGAGCACCTAAATAAATACAATTCCAAGAAGAGTACACATGAAAATTTGATTGGCTTTCTACTTGTAGATCTATCGCACAAACCAATGTGCGGGGGAGTTTGTCATCACGTTCCCCAGAGCGTACCACAGCGGATTCAACCAAGGTTTCAACTTTGCTGAGGCGGTTAACTTCTGCACCATGGACTGGGTAAGGCACTGACTCGAACGTCAAATATTGCATTTTAATGCAGACTCTGTGTTTGTTCCTGTCAAGATGTACAGAGGAGTCTGTGATGTAAAACTAAGAGTTTTTAATTGTCAATTTCTTGTTAGATGCCTGTTGGGCGAGGCTGTGTGAAACACTACCGCCAGTTGAACCGGTATTGCGTCTTTTCCCACGACGAAATGGTCTGCAACATGGCCTTCAAGGCAGAAACGGTGGATGTGGAACTGGCGTCCGCCGTGCACAAGGAGATGGCCGCCATGATCCAAGAAGAAGAGGAGCTTAGAGAGAAGACCAACAAGATGGTGAGGAGGTTGACATTTTCATCCACCGTTTTTAATTGCCTCGTCAACTGTTAGAGTATCTGGTCATACCAAAGTCTATGACTTTCTTTCTGTCTCAAGGAAATAAGGGTTTAACACATTGTATTTATCAAACACCCAACGGACCGACCCCCCTCCCCTCACAGCTGTTCTGTTTTTGTCTTAAAGCATTAATGACTGTGAATTTGTATCCCCAGGGTGTGGTGCAAACCCGGCAAGTTGATTATGAGCTGCTCCCTGATGAGGAGCGTCAGTGCTGCAAGTGTTGGACCACCTGCTACCTGTCTGGCATCACTTGTGTCTGCAGTCCTGGCAAGGTGGTCTGCCTGTACCACGCCCAGGACTTGTGCTCCTGTCCACTGAGTGACCGAATACTCCAGTGAGTGTTGCAAAAAGATCAATTATTGAAAAATAAAATAGGCAAACATGTTCAAATGTTTTATATTTAAAGCTGCGCTTAGTGTTGAAAGACCAAGATGTTAAGCTTGCACTGAGGTTATTAATGGAAATGGTACTTTTGAAGCCTGCCTTTTTCATCTCGTCTTCTTTTTTTCCCCCCTAGTTACAAATTTACACTGGATGAGTTATACCCTATGATGGCAGCTGTGAAGCGGCGTGCAGAGTCCTATAAGGAGTGGCTGTGTGCTGTGCAGGGCATTCTGGAGAAGAAAGAAAGCCACAAGAAAGGTGAAATTGATTTAAAACAGATGATTACCCAGAATTATTTTTTGTGTGCTAAAAGAATAGTCTTTGTCTGTTTAGGTCTGGAAGAGCTTCACAGCCTGGTGGAGCAGGCTGAGACAAAAGGGTTCCCACAAACCGCCCTCTTGGACCAGCTGCGTGTTGTTGCTGTAGAAGCTGAT
The DNA here is from genome assembly GCF_059516105.1 of Syngnathus floridae. NCBI lineage: Eukaryota > Metazoa > Chordata > Actinopteri > Syngnathiformes > Syngnathidae > Syngnathus > Syngnathus floridae. Next base: position 6,021,231 of record NC_142423.1, on the reverse strand, counting down.
AAAGTCGCTGTGGTGGCCCAACAACTTCTCAATGGGAAGAGGCAGACGAGGTAGCCACTGTGTACCAGTGTGATTTTTATTTTTTTTTTATTTTCTATTTTATTTTTTTTTAAATCTGAATAAACATGAAGAGTAATTACTTCCTACATCAAAGTTTCATGCTCTTCATTATCTGCATCCAAAGCTTCAGTCATTGTGACTTTTTTCTTCTAATGTTGCAGGTATCGTTCTTGTGGGGGGAAGTCTCAAAGCCAGAACGAGTTGAGTGTGGATGAGCTTCGATCGTTTGTTCAACAGTTGGACAACCTGCCATGCAACATCAGACAAGCACCTTTACTGAAGGTTGTTAACAATTTGAAATGTAGAGCCCTGACTGTGTTTTTAGTATTTGAACCCTAATCACAATTGCATGTGCCTTTCAGGACCTGCTGAAAAGGGTCGATGAATTCCAACAGCGCAGCGAAAGGCTTCTCTCTGATGAGTCTCCTAACTCAGCCGAGCTTCAGGAACTGCTGGATCTGAGCCTGGGCCTTGACGTAGAGCTTGCCCAGTTGCCTCTGCTCAGGGAGAGGCTAGAGCAGGCCCGCTGGCTGGAGACAGTGAAGCAAGCCAACAGCAGGCCGGACAACCTCTGCCTGGACACCATGAGGAGGTTGATCGACCAAGGGGTTGGCTTAGCACCACACAGCTCTGTGGAAAGAGCCATGGCACGTCTGCAGGAGCTCCTGACGGTGTCTGAGCAGTTGGAGGAGCGGATGCTCGGCCTCATGAAAGCCAGGTGAGGACAAAGGCGTGCTTATGTTTCCAAGCAAAAACATATCAGGTTCACAGCCATTCAATACCCTTGCAATGGGTGGTATCGTTACGCTACTCATGAAATATTTCACATATTCAAACACATTGTAGTCTAAAGTTGATAGTCACTTGAGCTATTTCATTTGTGAATGTCTGTTAGATAACTTTCACATGCAACAAAATATCCATTTAGGTTTCACCTGAGTCTTTCTATCGTTAGTCATTGCTTTCCTAATAGAGAAACATTTTCAAGTTCATTTTTACCACAGTTTTCCCCTTCTGGACCTCATAAGATTATTCATTTTCTCTTCCCGCTTTTCTCTTGCCAAGATATCAAGTTGTGACTTGGAAGCCCTACGTTCATTCCAGTCATCTTTAAATACCTCCTAGCTAACCACTCCCTTACTATTCTGCACAAAATAAACCTAGGAAATAATCTTGTTAAATTGATAAGGCTGGCACAGTAATAGAGGGGAAAATATTGAAATGACTTGATATGAATGAATGAATTGATCATGCTTCTCTGTCTTCTCGCAGTCCCCATCACAGTATAGAAACCCTTGATGGCGCTTTACAAGAAATGGAAAATGTCCCCGCCTATCTGCCAAACTGCCTGCAGCTGAAGGATGCAGTGGTCAAAGCCAAGAAATGGCTTCATGAAGCTGAAGCCCTGCAGGTAAAGTGGACACTTATTGAAAAGTTTGACCGAGAGTAACCCGGCTGGCCGTCTAAACGTTGCCATTGCACCCCTTCAGCTCGGGGGACGTATACCCCTGCTCGAAAGCCTCTCTGAGCTGGTTCTCAGAGCAGAGGGCATTCCAGTGAGACTCGACCCTCTCAGTCGATTGGAAGCTCTAATTAGTGACGTGCAGACATGGAAGGAAAGCGCAGCGAAAACATTCCTGCTCAAAAACTCACCCTTTTCGCTTTTGGAGGTATGTCAAGCATTTTAATAGTCTTTGGGTTTACGGTCGTTTTTCCACTGGCTGTGCCACGCTAAATATTATTATTGAAGATATATTTTGACCATTTACCAAAATGGTATCTCCATTTTTTCCCTTGCATTTGTATTTGCAGGTTCTGTGCCCAAGGTGTGACGTAGGAGCTGGGCTTCCTAGGTCAAGATCTAAGAAAACAAAAGAGGGAACACAGATCAATAAGAGACCCGGCGTAAAGCTGGACTCGCTCTATGATGTGGAAAAGGCTCTTTCGGAAAGCAAAAGCTCCGCCTCTGCTGTGAGTGTCACTTCTGATGTAGTCATTTGACTGGCATTTTAATTAGGCTTGCCTGGGAAGAAATCTTCTCACACATTATGAACAACAAAATCTTCTCTGGTGACAGATGGCCACCCTCGATGATGTCCGTGACAAGGAGATGGAAACCTTGTTGGTGTTGAGGGCTTCAAACGAGTCCAAGCTTCTTCCTGCTGAGAACTGTTGTGCACTTAGCGTTTGTGTTTGCCATAAGGCGCCCTCGGGGGCCATGGTGCAATGCGAACTCTGTCGCGAGCTTTTCCACAGTGGGTGCGTCGTAGCAAGCGCCGACCTCAAATACGGCCAAGTCTGGCTTTGCCCCTTTTGCCAGCGTTCAAGGAAGCCACCCCTGGACAAAGTCTTGCCTCTGTTGGCGTCACTGCAGAGGATTCGGGTCCGATTGCCCGAAGGAGACGCGCTGCGCTTCCTCATCGAGCGGACGGTGCAATGGCAGCACAGAGTTCAGCAGGCCTGTACAGATGGACTGCTGGAGGAAGTGTCAAAAATGGTCAGTGGTCAGTCAGATTTGCATCAGGCCATGTGGAGTTGTTTGCTATATTCTGTGTGTTTATGTTTCAGGGGAAGAACAGATCAAGATTATTGCAAAAGAATGCCTTTTTTTATACAGAACACCAGTGCGTTCCACTACAGGGTTAGTTCAAACTGTGGGTGTATTATTTTGTCTTTTTTTTTTTGTCTGGTGCCAATTGTGAATGCCTTTCCCAGGACTTGGCTCTGAGCTGGAGGAGCTGATGGTGGAGGGGTTCCTCCTGCAGGTCACCCTTCCAGAGACTGAGCAACTTTATACATACCTGCTGTACACTCTGGCTCCTCTGCCCACTCAGAGATCTCCTTGTAACAAAAGGACAGAAGATGATGAGCTGCGGAGAGAGAGTACGAAACACCATAAAAAGGTATTGAGTGATTTTTGGACTACAGTGGACTCTTTCTACTTGCAAGGCCATCGTGAGCAGATTTCCATCGACAATTGACACAAATAGGGCAAGTACTAGTCTTATTTCACGGTATCGATATTGTGGAGGCTGTCGATACAATCGTCCGATACTTACGGCAAAGTAGTTGGTGCTATACTGCAGCGAGTTATGTATTATAACTCTAACCCAATACAATAAACAACTCATTAATCCAATTTATCTGACGTGTTTCGACAGAGTGGAGGCTCAAATCACAGTAAAGAGGCGCTGAGCATTCAGAGCAAAAGGACCAAACGACGCAAGGAAAGCTCTGATTCTCAGCACTCCGGGAAGGCCAAGAGGTGTTGCAAAAAGAAGTCTAAGAGGAGACGTGACCGGAGCGAAGAAAGAAGGAGTAGTTGCTCCCCCCCACACAGAGCGTCAGAACCTGCTGCATCCGCTTCCGCGTCCGATTCGGATGAGGATTATTCGTTGTGCGCCGCGCCGTGGTGCAGAGAGCCGGAAGGAGATGAGGTGTGTTTGACGATCAAGCACTGCACAGCCAGCACTGAACTTGTTTTTACTCTCAAGATCCTGTTTTGTTGTCTTTCCAGTTAAACTGGGTCCAATGCGATGGCAGCTGCAATCAGTGGTTCCACCAGGTCTGCGTGGGACTGTCTGCCGAGCGTGCCGAGACGGAAGACTATATTTGCATAAGCTGCACACAGCCAGACTTTGACCGAGGGGACTGAAGACCAAAAAGTGACTTTTTGAAGGATCAGCAGTTGATTTTCAGCACGCAGCACTTGACGTGCACACCTGAACTCCGCTCCCCTTTACCTTGTGGCTAGCCCTTAATGAACACGGTGCTAATCACTCGTCTTCTACGTTACAACAGTTCTCTCAGCACTGTTTTTGCCACGTGGCTGCTGCTTCAGCCAATCAGCTTATTCGCTCCAAAACGTTCCAGAAAGAACTGTGCAGGGACTTTTAATCCAAAAGTCAAAACAATATCACAGCCAGCAGTTTTTTTTCCCCCCCAGCCCGTGTCTGAACAATGTGAAATTTTACCTGTAGTCTTTTCTTCATCAAAGCAATAACTGAATACATGAATCCCAGTTCACTTTCAAGAAATCCCAATAGAATGCCTTGTCAAAGTGAAACCCTGCTTAGAAGTCACCTCTTGAGTCTGATGATGCTCCAAAACAGTTCAGGTAAAAAGTAAACACAAAGTTGAGGAAGGTCACAGAGATTCCCATTGGTATGTGGGGTGGATTATACAGTTTGTTGTCCCTTTACAGTTCTCCTGACATGATTTTGTCAGTATCCCGTATTTTGTGGGGGGGATGGGGGGGTGTCAATGTTCTGTTAGAATTGATATTCACAAAGTCAGAAAGAACTTCCCGACATCCAAGGAATGTACATTTTCTTTTAGGGTGCAGCTCGATCTTGTAAGATTAAGGTTGAACATATGCTGGATTTAGATTTAACACAGATTGTTTGATTTATTCGCCACGGGTATGACTTTTATGCTACTATGGCTAAATAATATAATTCATATGTTGCAGTTTGCAATTTAAAATAAAAAAAAGTTTGTTCCCAAATGTATGAAATTGTTGTCCTTCACTCATATCCTACTGAATGGCTTCGTTAAACAAAACTAAACGATTACAGCATTTATCTGAAAGATTTACTCTTGCAAATGACACAACAAATTCACATCTGTAGCAGATGTGCCACTTCCTCATTTCGATGTGTTTATTGCTCGCAATTATTCAGGGTTGGTAAGAACACTTGGTAAGAACAGCCTAACAATACAATGACAAATGTACATAAAATGATTTGTAATGTGTTTTGAAAAAATGGTAACCTTACAAAGCGTCAAGACTAAAACAAAACCACTTTGGCTATTTTATGTCTTCGGTTTATTATTAGGCTGAATTTAAAATGCTCAATAATCACTATTTGAACAATGAAGACACACGTTACATTTTACATTATGTTGGGATTCGAACCCACTTTTCCACCAGACGAGATTCTTCTCGCGAGATACTCATTTATCGCGAAAGCAGAAACGGAAGCGTCTAAGGTGACGTCATAAAAAACGGCCCTGAGATGGGTCCTTCTTTACGTGACGTAGCTTTGCTTGCCAGAAATTACATTGCGCTAGCTGTTTGTGTCTAAGAAGAAATATGCTGTCGATATTTGACTCAATTCCCACACACATGGTAAATTTGATACACATATGGTAAATTTGATAATCGTCGATGCTATTGTGTCACGGCACGATCCAGTCTGAGCTCCTTATTCTGTTTGCATTTGCGGAACTTTTGATGCTACTTGTTATGCTGCAAGCCAACGTTATTCTCGTCATCATAACATCGATCAAACTCATCAGATGTAGTTTTAATACAAAATCTACCTGTCGTTGACCGGCCTGACTCGTGTTTATCAAATTGTTTAATAATGTTTACAATCGATCTTAACCGCTCGAGCAATTACAATAAGAATTCACCACCTGCTTTCATGTGATGGGGTTGAACTGTGATGTTGCTTGCTTTTATTTGCTATAGGATTATAAAGGCCAGAAACTGGCCGAACAGATTTTCCAAGGGATAATCCTCGTCTGTGCGGTAACTATGCAACTATATCCACACACAACTACATCAACCCATCATTCTCACCTTTATTCAATTGATTGGTTTCTCGCTTTTAGGTCATTGGATTTGTGTATGGGCTTATCATTCAACATTTTGGATGGACTGTACTCATAGTCATGACTGGATTTGCTGTCTCATGCATTGTAAGTTTTTGGGATACTTTCTGTTTTACAGTTATGTTTAAAGTTTGCATAGCTAATAGGTGATTTTTTTTTTTTTTAAAGCTGACTCTACCTCCATGGCCAATGTACAGAAGGCATCCCCTACCTTGGCAGCCTGTTATACCAGAGAGCAGTGGGGAGCCCAGCCAAAAGTCTCAGGAGACTCAAAAGAAAAAGAAGCATAAATAACTAATAATCTTGGTAGTTGACACATTTTTTACATCGGAAATATTTGTCCGATTTATCTTACAGCCCCAGGTGTTAAGTCTGAAATACAGATCCAATACAATTTGTGTATGGTGCATCCGTTGTCTCTGTTGAATGAAACACTCAGTAATACGTACTTGTGTTAAATTGATGAAGCATTCTGACATGGCCACAACTGCATGGTATTTATTTATTGACACTGTTGCTGGCTACATCAGCAACAACTCGCTGTTTTACAGGATAGTGACCGTGTACTTGGTACAGGCAAAAAAAAAAAAAATCATTTCCAGTCCTAATTGAAATCTGACCAATAAAAATGCTTAATACAACAAAATCCACAACAAAGCAGCAAGGGCTGTCAAAAAGGCACTTTGACCATTCATGGAAATGAGGCCCTGATCAGACACCCGCATAATTCTATGTCATAAAGCACGTTGCTGCTTTATGACATAGAATTGCCACAAGAATCATGAAGGCAAAGGTCAGTATTTTTGGAAAGGCTTTATCAGAAATAATTTTATTGTTACTATCTGTGATACAACATGTCTATAAGACTAATAAGACAAAAATAATTACTGGTATCTGGCTCACGCAATAATTTAACAAACTAAGAACTCGATTAAAGCACGTTACGTGTCAACGTAGTTTAACATTTTTGCATAGACGATGAAAAATACAAAACTAGAAGTTAAAGATATAAATAATGTTAGTTATGTACATGTCATTGCATGGTGTCAATGTAAAAATAAGTGTGACAAATGAGAATCTTTATGTACTGTAGAAAGGAAGTGGCACTTGCTTCATTGGTGAAAGCTCTAGTTATAAGTGTTCTTTTTCTAAACCTCGAAGGCGACCTCCTCGAAGAATTTCAGCTGTCTCACCATCACAGCATAAGCGTGATACTTGTCATCACCCATCTGCTGACGAAGACACAGCTGCAGTGACAAAGGAGTGAAAAAGAGTGATGCTCTTGTCCTCTCGACACTTTTGTCTTAACCAATTGGATTCGTTTTCAACTTTGCACAGTAGAAAAAAAATGGACACAATGTGCCCAATTTTATTTGCAACATTCCTAAAAACATACTTCTCGTTTATCGTCGTCCTCCTCCTCCATGGTTTCCAGGACTTTGTCCAAGAGCTTGACCCCCAGGCCTTTCACAACATTAGTTCTCAAGAGCTCAATGGCCCTCCTGATCTTGGCTGGACCTGACTTGGAGCCTTTATGAAGGGAAAATATTGTTAAGCACACCACAACAGTGACGATGTCAGTATGATGGTAACATCTGACCTATTGGGATTTCACCGAGTGACAAGTTCTCCGCATCCTGTCGAGCCTTGCCGTGGAGCACAAGGGTGTCCCTGTACTTCCTGTTAAGTTTGAATTCTGGCAACAACATAGAGCCACATTCATGTTTGTCCATGTCGTTTCCACCATCCATCCTCAAGGTTTGGGTCATCATGTGGACTAAATCCTGCATGTCTTTGGATTCGGCTCTCCTGCACAGAATATACGTGGAGTTGATCTTGTAACAATAGATTTATTTTGAGGTCTTTCTCTGCTGTACTGACTCACCTTTCCCTGCCATCTCCTTCTGCATGCTCTGTGGAGCTTGTGGAAGAGGCATACTCATCTTCATCCTTCTGAAGCTTTAATAAATCATAGCAAAATTGGGATATTTGCCACTTCTATTAAGGAACCGCAAGTGTATAAGTGACATATCATACCTTATTGGACTGAGTAATAAAGTCTGAAACAGAATTGGAAACTGGAATGTTGTAGTGTTGGGCCTTGGAAGTGGTAACATCATATGATGACCTTACAGCACCTGGAGGAGGAATTATCATTTCACCATGATGAATTCTGTGTGTCATCTTTTGTCAAAGTCGGACTCTACCTGACTGGGAGGCAGGGTCTTGGGATTGCCTCAGTCTCCTTCTTTCTCTAGCAGAGAGAGGACGCTCCTGAAAGTTAACATTTAGTTTTATTGTGTGGATACATCGATATAATTTAATAATAAACAATAATAAATAAAACATTTAAAAAAATAATAAAACAATAATAAAATCAATATTTTACCTTTGGCAAATTAAATAACCCATCCCCACAAGATTTCAATATTTCATTCTCTGATTTATTGCTCTGTGTGCTTCTCCTAGGTTCTAACGATGTTTCGATAGGACGAGGAGGCAGGGGCCGGCGAGGTTTTGCCTAAATGATAAAAGATGTATATGGTTGGAAAAGTATTTTTTACCTAACTTTCTTCACATGCACTATTGACTATCGTTACCTTCTGTTGATCCCCATCTGTGTGTCTTGTGTCCCTCCCACTCAACTCAAGTGAGACAGCAGGTTCTTTGGCTGTGAGAACCGGAGCACTGCTTACATTCTGTTTGTTGATTTGTAATGGAAAGTCTTGTTCAGGAGGTTCCTTAACAGAAACAATGAGTTAAGACTATCAAGCACATGAACATCTGTCTTCAGGTTGATAGCATGAGACCTATTTGATTTATTAAAGCTGAAAGAATATGGACAACTTTCTTACAACTGTTGGAGGGAATGGTTGGAGGAGCTTTTCTGTAGATTCCAAATTGTCCTGAAAAGATGATAAAACATGAGGATTCCCCTACAAACAAGCAAGCGAGATCTCTATTGTTAACTTACTTGTTGCGCTCCAGCTCCATTGACAGGTTTCACTGAGTCACTTTTACACTCAATATTCATCTCCTTTTTTTCTGAGGGGATTCTGTGAGTAGATCTCTTCTCAAGCTCACTTCCTTGCTCCACTTCAAGTTTTGGTTCCTGCATGTTAGCTTCTCGAAGGAGCTCCATTGTGTCCTCCTTTTCATCATTAGCTGCCATCTTTTTATCAAAGACAGAATAGGTGTCCTGAAATGGACGAAACCCATTCGATACTTTTCCCTCATCCGCTCCCCTTTTGCCAGCTGCTGACGGAGGCTTTATTGGGGGCTTAGCATGTGGAGGAGGGGGAGAGGGCTCCTTCTTCTCAAGCTGGTGGTGTGCCGCAGCTAATCGAGGTGTCTCTAATGGCCTCTGTAAGGCATCTGCATCCTCCTGTGGATACATGTCAACTTGGATTTTGCTGATGGTTGCCATGGATGTAATGCTGCTTTTGAGAGCATCAGGTGAAGATTGCCTGGGCGGAACTGGGTTGCAGTCTATTGGACCATTGTGATTTGGGGGCAGTTGTGATTTGTCTTTCTGTACAATGAATACACACAAAAAATATATAGATAATTATTCCAAAATATCTTCATTTTTTTTTCAGTTGTAAAATATTTATATAATTTTCTAAAAACTCAGTAAAGCCCAGTATTTTGTCTTTCTTCAATGAAGGCTGAAACAGTGCCAAATTTACAGACTAAATATTTATATTTATGGTTTGGTTGATATTATGTCTTATAATATTACTTTGCTAACTGAATCATGATACCAAATTAAGGTCCATGTGCTCATTAACATTCGCCAAAAACTGTCTATGATGATAATGACTCTTTAGTCCAGTTCAAAGACATATGAGGTTATGGCGCACACCCAATTTATATAAATAAGTATGCCTTTATGACCTCACGCTGGAAGGGAAGATGATGTTCTTTTCCAAACTCTTTCAGTATATGACATCTTGGCACAATGAAAGTTGAAGATTCCAAATCAAAATAATTGGTTAGGAGGTGCACCTAATTACCTATTTTGCCCGTTTGTTTGCTTGTTTGTTGATTTTTCCAGCATATTACATTTATATATTCACCGACCTGTTTCAACCTGGGAATGGGTTCCGGCTGAGGACTTGGAGTAAGTCGCTCAGGTTTTGTCTGAGGCTGCGCCGTAATAGCTACATCGTTGCTTCTGATGTCACTGCTGCCAGCAGCAACTTTTTTTCTGGACTTGGACGTTTTTCTGAGGAGCAAAATCCAGAAGATTTTTATTATCAACATTTCTCTAAAAACAAGAGTTGAGTACAGTGACAAAGCAAAAGTATGAATGAACAAATGGAGATAAAGCGCAACCCTGTTTTGTCTTTCTAACTTACTCCTTGGTGGCCTCTAGGAACACGGCAATTTGTCGCTTGATGTAAGGTTGCCGAAGGATGAGTTTGACATCTGGTCTGTCGTCTGGCCTTTTACACAACATGCGCTTGATCAACTCTCCTAGCTGGGGGTCGTATTTACTTGGCATCTGCGGTAGCTGAGAGAAGGAACCAATAATTGAACGCTCACCGCGGATTTTTGGCTGCAGTTGACGCTTAAAAATCTGAGCTTGGCATCTTCTTATCCACACATAGTAAGACATAAAAATAGTTCCTACCCTTCCTTCCACAATGCGGTAGACCAACGAGTTCATATCCTTGGCATTGAAGGCGTGTTTTAGTGTCGACATTTCATACACACAGCAACCCAGGGCCCACACATCTGACTGAAAAAAAAATACACCGATCAAGCCTTTCAGTAGACATCAGTATGATGAGATGAAGGCGATACCTTGTGATTATAGGGTTTATTAGAAAAGAGCTCTGGACTCATGTAGTAAGGGGTCCCGATAAGTGTGCTAGCCATATCATTCTGGTTCTCCAATACTCTTGCAATGCCAAGGTCCCCAACTTTGATTATGTTGGTTTTTGTCAGAAAGATATTCTGTGTTTTAAGGTCTCGGTGAAGGATGTTCCTTTCATGAAGGTACTGAAAGTGAATGCAAAACAAGTGAATTTGGGCTTACTTGCATTCATCATTTGGCTTCATATGCAACATACCTGGAGTGCCATGGCAATCTGGACAAACCACTCCACGACCTGCCGCTCTGGGAGCAGCTCTCCCTTTTGCTGTTTGAGTCTGTGGTAGAGGTCGCCTCCTTCACAGAAGCCCATCACTATGTAAAGCTGGAAGTCTGTTCCTTCCCAGGATTCCCTGTATGTTACGATGTTGGGATGTCTCAGCTGGGACAGAAGCTGAGCCTCCTGCTCTGCAGCACGACGTTCCCGTTTTGAGGAGGTGGTTAAATTCAGCTTTTTAATGACATACTGTGGGGTAGGAAATGGGGAAAAGTGCAATAGTTCACATTGATGCGTTAGAACATTTATTGACACATAAATATAGTGAAACTATGGTTGTGTGCTGGGAGACACTGGAAAAGTCAGAGCCAAGATTCGAACAGCCAACACTCAAAACTGTGAGGCAGCAAAACATTATGCTGTCCCACTTTATTTATCTGATACTAAATGACATTATTTGTGAGTAATTGTCAACAATAACTTAGACATTTCACAAATGTTTGTGATCTCAAGGCTGTATGATAATTTAAAGCTTTGAAACCAAAATGTAGTTGGAAAATTGTGAACATGTTAATAAAGGCTTAATACTAGTTAGTTTGATCAAATGCTCTGAACTGCTGCAAAAATTACTTTTAAAAAATACCTGGAGGGCATCCTTTTTTTTTTTTTTACAGCTACTACAGGAACAGTTTTGTATTTCTTTTGGTGCTCACAACGTTTGCTTTGTTGTAGTTCATACTGTTAATATAATAAGGCTCAGTTCGCTCCAAAGCCTTCTCAAATTTCATATAAACAAACTTAACACTTCAAGGCTAGCTGCTACACTGCGCTAGCTATACCCAAAGGCACTTAAATAATCCTTCTCGCCATTACATTTCCAAATAAATACGCATCTCACCTGTTTTCGGTCTATTCTGTGCTTCACCAGGTTCACCTCCCCGTAGCTCCCTTTCCCAACCACCCTGATAAAAATATAATTATCCATCTTTCTTCAAGGTTCTTCATAACCGAGCCGGACGACACATAAGTTACTCAACACTCGCTCCAAAAGGATACGTGTTTATGCAACCCATCAGGCAACTAAAAGGTCGGCAAAAATCATAAAATGTGTTCTATAAAAGTTGGACACTGTCGTAGTAGTGGGGAGATTGGATTTTGAAAAGCAGGAAACCATCATTGGAGTCACTAGGCAACTAGCAGACGATCGAGGGAAGGTCCATAAAGCACCCCAGTAGAAGCTACTGCCACCTATCGATTGAAAAATTAACTGCTGGCAAGGTTTTTTTTGGGGGCCAGTAGATGGCAGCCTTTGCAAGCGTGATTTATGCAGCACATTTCTGCGAGGTTTGTACTGAATATTGTGAATAAAACGGTGACTATTTTTTGGATTCTTGATCCATTACAACAGAATGACATATATAACATTAATTACATCACGAGCTAAATGGCGAATGCAAGCCATATGAGCTGTCACTTCATTAGGCCCACATATGCATGCACATAATGACAAAGCTTTGTACAAAAAACAATAATGCGATCAATAGGCAAGACTCCAAAAGTAATTAATGTTTCTGTAAAATATCGTGTGTTCCGATGTGGACTATTTATTAAGTGTCCCTTAAAATATAAATATATTTCCAATGGGGCTGCAACGTACAATGACATTGAGAAAAATATATTAACATTGATTTAGAATTGGCGACCGTTTGCCCATCCCTGCTTAATGTAGACACTTGAGCCATGACAACAAAGTGCCATACAGCATGTAATGTTAGCTACACATTAACCAAGCAGCAGCTAAATAGAAGATGGGTCCAGGAAGATACGTATCACTTCATTAGGTACTTTTAGCAGCCTGTGCATTTTGTATTTACCTAATTCACATTTTGATACCATCACTATTAATATGTTTTATGCAATAAAACAGGATAAAGCTGTTTCATTGGTGTTGATTAATGGGATAAACTACTTTTTATCTCACGTTCATACCTGGTAGATTTTTAAAAAATGACAGGTAAAAAGATCGAGGTGGCCAATAGCGTAGCGCTTACCTGTGTGGCCCAGGTCCACCTCTGATTGGTTAGTAATTTTCGCTTTTTATGACGTCACGTAAAACCCCGCCCTTTGGCTGAGAGGAAAGCGTGAGGAGGAGGCTCGTGGTGGACAGAAGCGCGCGGATCTCGGTCATCAGACAATCTTTTGCTGTACCCCGCAGGTAGGGCAAACTACCGCCGTTACTTTGAAATTCTTTTAGGCTGGGAAAATGTTTGATCAGTTACTGACTGACATGTGGAGAAAGCGCGTGTTGGTTTCACTTTAATTTCTGCACGGGGTTTGCACGAAGCCCTCGCATACAGTCGACTGTATAAGCGGCTTTATTAATCCTCAAGTCTGCTGACATGGTTTCTCTGTAATCATGACCTCGCGTGTGGTTTCTACTGCTGTCCGGCATGACCTCGAGTATCCTTTATTTGACTTCCCCCTTATTGATAAAGCAAATTTGCAGCTTGTAGAAGAGGTGCAAGAATTTCACTGGTGGTGCCTTGTTGACAGGAGTCAGAAATGAACCAAAAGGAATTCCATGCCAATATGCAATTTGCAGTTGCATGTCATGTTTGTCACTGGCTATTAAATAAATGTGTAGTTTTTGCACCAATATGACCCTGGGTACCTGATAGACAATATTACTATATACATTTTTTGCATAACAGAAATTGAAAGGTTTGTTTACATTCCAACATAGGTGGCATAAACCACTTTCCTATTTATAGAATAAACATGTCAGAATCATCAAATATTTGGATTCCTGTCAAAGAAGTGGTCCTTATGGAACATATTTGGAGAACAACAACAGTAGAACAGGGAGGCTTTCTGCTTTTGGAGTTTCGGTTTTCATTATTCTTCTCTTCTTAGACTCCCCTTGATGACGCTCACACTACATTTGGAATTGTGCTTTTTTGGGAGGGTCACTTAAAAACAACACAGAAATAGCAAAAAACACTTAGTTATCCTTTGATGCTGGTTCTCAAGTTCTCATGAGCAAACATGAGATTTTCGAGATATGATGACATCATAGTTGCAAAATACCAAAATAAAAAGCACAACACACCATGTGCTCTTATTTCTTGCTGTGGCGTAACTCGACTGTGGAGGCGAGTTAGAACCCATCTTGGCAATTTTGCAGATGAGTGCAGCACAGCGGATCTGAGAGGGAGGGCTCAGCCGTTGTGGTAGTGATCACAGCCGGCTTAAATCATAGCCCATCAAAGCAGCTCCTTATACCCCCTTTAGATATGACACTAGTTGCGCACTAGAGTCTCAAGATGGCATGAGCGGATCGGAAAAATAGCGCTCTATAATATAGACAAATAAAAACAAAGGGGCCTGACCTAGCGAGTGACATCATCAACCTGGGGTCAGTGTGATGGCAATATCTCTTGTGATCAGTTCAGTCCTAACATCTCCATGCTCTTTGCGAGTCCTTCATGTTCATATTTGTGTTTGACTGTTTGTCCCATTCAATAAACTGCTAAATGTGCATCGGTGACTGTGCCTTTCCTTTTCTTTTCTTTCACTTCACTCGAGGGGTGCCATATCCAAAACTCGCTCGGAAGTCAAATTTCCACTAGCAATTTTGTCTGATCAAGTAGTTTGTAATACGGAAAAATCACAAAACTGTGATTGTATTGTTTGTCGAAATTTGTGTGCACATATAAATGAATTCCACAGCCCTGTAAACCATTTCTGTTATGTCAGGCTAAATATAGGACTAGTTTTCAACACTATGTAAATTTTCACCATGCTTTAGTTACTTAGCCATTTTACAGTGCTGTCAAAACAGGTGGAATTGTAATGACATTTCTGAGACGCTGAATGAGGAAATTAGTCAGGCAAATTCTTTAACAGCAAATGAGCTTCCTTCTAAGTGGATCTGCTTCCAGCGAAGGGACTCATTCAAAACTTAGGCATGCTTGAAACCTGGCAGCAAGCTTCCTTGCAGTTTGATAATATGCCACAAGCGTGTCACATGTGCGCCCGGATCAACATTTGTACATGCATTCGTGCAAGTTGGCTTTTTAATATTTGCTTTGTCTGTCGGCGATGTAATATGTGTAACAATGTTGTTCTCAGTCAAACAGCGCACACGTCATTGTGTTCTTGTTATTGTCTATGTGTGTTTGTCTCTTCTGTCCATGCTCATCACAGGAATGGGAAACCAGTGAGTACAGTTGCTCTTTGTGTCCACCTGCAACAAGGCTGTGTGTTGCATGTCGTTTATGTTGGACTCGAAGACTATTATTTTTGCCATTGTGGATCTTCTGACCTCAAGTTTCCCCCGATTGCAAGCGACGTGCCTCCACCCACAAACTGAAGGTCATGTCACCACAGGACATGATTATAATTCTCTCATGATACCCGCATGTGTCTCTCCTCTTCTTTCCCACATTTTCAAAACTATTTTTCTTTCAGTTTGCACTAGTTATTAATTGTAGTCTGCTATCTACTCCTCAGTACTTTTTTTTTTCAGATTTTTTAACAGATTCCAAAGTAAAATGACAATTCACTTTCATTTCCTCTTTTTCTGGTTTCCTGTCTTGCAACTGTCAGTAGAGTCTGAGAATTTCTACACACAAATATCATTTCAAGCAGCAGCATCAGGAACAAACAGAAATGGAGAGACGAGGGACTTAAAACGGCATCATCAGTTTGTGTGACTGCGAGTCTTCTGAGACGCTATGTAATGTGATTTTAACTCGCTAACATGCTGCAATTGGTGCTTCATCCGCACGAACAAGCTAATGGCACACCTTAGAATTACATCTCATTTTCTGTTGCCGGTATGTGACGTTGTAAATTGCTTTACCGCAACATTTTCATGATTAGCAAAACTGAGGTTTATGATGCATTTGAAATAGAAAAGGTTTTATTCAGCGCGGGCCTTTAGAAGAAATAAAATCATTTCTCACATTTGTATAGATGCACTTGTCACAATACTTCCACTTTAATCGTGACTGTAGAAATGTCAGGTTTCATATTTCATTGAAAGAAACTTCCTTGTGCAGTTAGTATTTTAGATGCTTATCAAACGTTCACTTCTCAGGAGAATCGCATTGTTTCAATTCTTCCAACAGCACGCCCTGACTAACATAACCCTGACAGATTGCTGTGCGGTTGTTATGGATGACTTATGCAAAGTTCAAACTGTGTATAGCAAACAAACAAATGGTTGCGTAGAACTTAGTTCAACAAAGTGACCGTAAGATTTCCATCAGCTGCCACCTGTTGTGAGACACTAAAGCAATTTGGACTCTCAAATACCATCACGGCTCCGTTTGGGTTTCTATGACGACACATAGAAGCTCCTGGCCAAGGCAGCAAGCGGGCCACCCAATGTGTGTGTCACACACGTGAAATATGTAAACCTCTGCTGGAATATACTCCATTCATGTCTACTGCCAGATCATTGAAGACAACTTTGCATTAATCACCGCTCGATTCCACATGAGCTAATTGGAGATGATTTACGGAGCTATTTCTTTGTAACAAACGGAACGTTACATCATCTTATATGGCCCGACAGGGAAGTAGTTGCTGGCAGCAGGAACAGAGGAGGCGTGAGGAACGCTGATATGAACTGAGCTATTTTAGTCTGCCAGGTCTTGAGTTCGAGACACTTTGAGGGTTTATATGATGATGTCTTTGGCAGCCTCTCGCTCAAACCGTATGACGGGGACAGACAGGAATGCTGAAATTCTGAAAGAAACAATTTCTTAAGAAATGTTATCTGAAGGTTACTTATTAACTGTCATAAATTCCAGTTAGGCAATGAGTAAGTGTCTGAATAGAGATAAGACCATCATGTTTTTGACCTTTTATATTCATAGTGAGTGGATTTTTCCAGAAATTGCACAAATACTGTGGTGTCCCACTTTTGATGTTCTGATGGACAAAGTGATACATTTCATTGTCACACTGCAGCAAGTATGTCCTCCAACATATGCCAACTGGCAAATCCAGGACAAAAAGCCCAAAAATCAAACTATTGACAGGACAACAGCACAATGCCTCCAGAGCAAATTCATCCATCACCATCCTCATCGGTAGTCTCTTTGGTTACCTTGCTTTAACCACAGTTGGTTTAAGATATTTCATGGGACTGATGATGTCACATGAATGACATAAGATACACAATCGCAATTTCAACTTAACAGCCTCAAAAAACTATTTGGAAGTTTTCGGGAAATCAAGTTTTTGATTTTTGAGACATCACTTGTGAACAGTTTGAATAATAATGATCACTTTTGTTTCCCCTGCTCCTCTTGTTCTTCCGTAGTCACGTTTCTGACCGGAACAACAAGAAGATGCCGCTGGGTGACGACTGCCATAGCTGGAAGAAGAAGACAACGGATGTGAAGGAGCATTATGACTTCAAAGATATCCTCGGAACGTAAGTGCGGTTTGTGATTTTATTAACTTGAAATGTTTCATTGTTAGAATTACAATACTGTACCAATTATATTGTCAGTTTGTCTGCACTGCAGAATTTTTATAGATGCTATGGACTGGTAGAATCCACATAAATGTCATTATTCCATAAAATCCCTTTTTAATGCAATGGTATGTTGACTTCCAAGTTATTTTACTTCAAATAAGTTTCATTGGATTTGCAGCAGGTTCATGTCCCTGCAGTCATAAAAAAGCAGGTCACTAAATCAAGCTTATGATGTCCATTTTATGACACCGCGTGATGACACAATGTTAACAAAACCTTCGCAAAGAGTCACATGAAGAGCCTGTCGCTCTGTAAAGAATTGTAAATGGAACTTGAGAAAGCCTCTTAAGGAAATGCAGTTAACTTTAAACTGTTACGAAAGAGCCATGACAGCTCTGCACCCTGGAGCCGAGTAAGACACGTCCGTGACAATAAAAAATGAACACAATATACTTCACTTAGATAACTGTTTTGGTTGGGCTGCTACGTTGAATTAGCATAGATTGTCCCGGTGTATAAAAACGTTTTCTGAGGGACTGTAGATCAACAGAAAAATTCACAAAATTAAAAACTTGTCCACCCGCTACTGTCACCCATCCTCCACGCTTTCCTTGCTGCTTGGGAACTAGTGTGAGGAATGCTCAAATTCAATATTAGAATTATTTACCAGTATGACTTTCTAAGGGGACTGCCATATTGTCACACTACATGTAGAACATTGAATACAATTTGATCTCTCAACATTTAGGTGAAGAAGAGACATGAGGTGAACGGAAGGCCACTTCACGAATGTTATGACATTTATATGAATAATTTTTTAATTACTCTCATTTTAGCACTTAGCAGTGCATGACATCATTTGCTACAGACACTGCAAGGTTAAATATTGCGGTATGAGAGGAGCATTTGCCTGTGGATTACTGCGGGGAGTGTTTGAGTCAATGTGTGTGTGTGTCTCATTTGCTCTGTTTGCTTTTTTTTTTCAGGGCATTACAATCTATATTAAACCTCTTAAGAGGACATTGTGTGCGTGCGTGTGTATCATCGTGAGGATGTGCTTGTTGTTTGGAGTGGATGCTGGGATCATCTAGCACATGTCATTTGGAGACTCTGAACTCATCATCTGTATCTCAGAGGCCTCCAGTAGCAAATAATGCAGTTTCGTATCCATGGGAGGAAAGGGCCTACTTAGCTATACAAGACAATTTTTCAAAGCGAAAATGTAATTTGGGTCTTCCAGCGATGGAAAAAAAATCACTCAACGCTATGTGACAGTTTTTCTTGAAGATAATTTAGTTTATATTTCCAAATGATACAGGTTCTCACCCACGAGGTACTGCCCCTCAGCGGCTCAAGATCTTGCTGGTATTTGATTTGGAACTTGTTTTTCCTGCTTTTTTTTTTTTTTCTTATTACTACTTTGTCATGCTTGCTGATCGTCACATCAGAATATTTATTCAAGATATTTGCTTGAGGTGTTTTTTTTTCCCCACACACACACATATCCCTGTTTGACTAGGATTGTTCTGTGTGGGCAGTAGCTGATATAGAAGTGAAACTCAATATTGTTTTTGTGACTAAATTGAGATAGGGAAATCATTTTTAGTAGACAAGACTTTAGACCAGATGGAAGCAGGTCTAAATTGTGGCGCAGGTGGTGTGTGTCTGCCAAATTTTCAAAAGAAGGAAAACTTGAGCTATGTGCACAGTTAAATCATGTTAGGATTTGTGACCCCTGCTGTATTTTGATTCATGAATGAATGAAATTAGACGAGACTTTAGACCAGATGGAAGCAGATCTAAATTGTGGCGCAGGTGGTGTGCGTGTCTGCCAAATTTTCAAAAGAAGGAAAACTTGAGCTATGTGCAGTTAAATCATGCTAGGATTT
Source organism: Syngnathus floridae (assembly GCF_059516105.1). Taxonomy (NCBI): domain Eukaryota; kingdom Metazoa; phylum Chordata; class Actinopteri; order Syngnathiformes; family Syngnathidae; genus Syngnathus; species Syngnathus floridae. The sequence goes on along the minus strand of NC_142423.1, from coordinate 6,002,074 downwards.
GTGACCCCTGCTGTATTTTGTTTCTTGAATGAATGAAATTAGTGTACTGTTAAAATCAACATTCACACAATCAACATGGTCTTTAAACATAACTGATGGTTGCCTGGATCTTTTTCTATCTCGCCCTTCATTGCCATCCCCCAGCTCTCCACCTGTACCTGCTCGGTTTCAGGAGCTTGTTTATGGGACGAATCCTGGCTCACCGTATTACTCATCACCCACCGTGTGCCACCTTCATGCGCTATTGCCGGATTGTTGTCTTGGTAACAACTGGAGACACTTTCCAGAATGGACTCAAACAGTCACTATGGAAACAAAGTTTTTTGATTCGCTATTGTGTGCATTCGGAGACTGCGAAACTCTCGCTCACATGCACAGAAAAGAACAGCAGTAAATACAGTACACTAGATGGCACGCTTTTGTTTTGGTAAGCATGTTACACGCAGCCTCGCTTGACCAAACATCCGTATAATTTGATCATGTTGCTGGCATGAGGCATATGTGAAGACATGCACTAAGGGAGTTCCATACATTGTAGAAGATTCTATGTTCTAGAATGTTTCTGGCAAAGGAGAGAGAGCAAAGCATTAGGGAGCGACACAGCCATGTGATTGACAATCCCAAAAAAAAAAGTCTAAATATTGTAAATTAATTTGTTCACCATCAGACAATATTTATGATGCCAACGCTTGAAGTAACATTTCATGGAGGTATACTATGAAGTTACCCATCGTATGAGTGGATACGACACATCTGTATAAAAATAAAACTACAAACTCCAATTCCAGTGTCATTGGGACATTACTTTGACTCCCGAGTTGTCGCCTCACGGTTTTGTAATCAAAACAGATGGGGATTAATAATGCACACAGGCACTGCAATCAAATCAAATCCTCTTTGGCCTTCTCGGTTTTCTCTTTGCTGTTATTTATGTTAATCTGTTCTTATTCTGTTTTTGTGCGTCTGTGACTTGGGAGCCGTTCCTGGTTTGACACTTAGTGCGCTGTGGAGGCTGCATCCTCGTGTCCTAGCGTGGAAGACATTTTTCTGCTATATCGGAATTGCACCAAGTCATTGACTCCTGTTTGGTTGATTGCTTATGGCTGCTGCAATGTACACTGGCCCGAGTAATATTCAAATCAAAATATCACATGGATATGAGAAAAGGGTCTGGAGGAAACCATATGATGCATACAATACACAGAAATGCAGGTTATTTAGGGTAGGGACTTTTGTTTCCCATGTTTTCCTTGGCAGCATTTCAAATATTGATGTGTTTTGTGCATGTTGCTTATTATGCCGTAAGATCATTTCTCAAATCTTGAAGGTTATATATAGATTCACAAGTCCCATATGGGAAACAATTTATTTATGTATTAGCTATTCTTAACTTCTGTGGAGTGCTTTGTTTGATACGAACATTCAAAAGGCACTTCGAGTCTTCTGCTCATTTCAAACCTGCTTTTCTTGTCAGAGTACAACATTGTGCGAGCTGCAATTCCACAGCTACAAAACTTCCTCCCATTACTCCCTCTGGCTTTGAGGTTTTCTCTACCCGACTGCACAAACAGGCTGTGTTGACATTTTAAACATGTTGTCATTTCGAGAACAAGCGCTTGGGTTTACCCATTTGCTGGATAAACGAGAACTTCATTCAGCTCAGGATACTTTGCAAAGTGCATAGGGATGGAGCAATGGGGACTACGGGATGGATGGATGGAAGGAAGTGAAGGGGAAAATGTGGAGAGAGTGACGCAATGGCCTAAAATCATTAGCCCTGATGGATCGGCCCCTGACAGTCTGTGGTAGAATGATGACACAGTGGCCTCGGCTATTGGCCTTGAGTGGTGTGTGTGTGTCACTGGACCACCTTTTTTAAATGGATTGAAAAATGCTTGAAAAAGCTACCAGATTCGACTCCAGATTTCAAAAATAGTAATCAATCATTTTTTTGTCTATAAAAAAATAATAATAAGATGATGATTATCGTAGCCTGCACCTAAAATTTGTTTCAAACCCTCGACTTAAATTATAAATGTGGGTTGCATGAGATGGATTGGGGATGCAACATTTAAAAACATCATTTGTCATTTAAAGTTAATTGCTTAAATTATTTTAATGCGGTTGTTAACCAGATCGTTGTCACAGAAGCGACTCCCTTTAACCTTTGGGGTTCCGCTCTATGTTTACGAGAATGTGATGTAGAAAGTGCTGTCGGGACTATTTGGCTGTGAAAAGAGGAACCTTTTGCTCCACTTGTTCCCTCTCGGCTATTACACTGATTTCGACAACAATTCAGCACTTTGAGAGCACTCAGCTTCTGAGTACAATGTTCAACAACTCGGTCTGTTTTGTGAGCGTTTGTGTGAGACACGTATCCAAGCGTCTGAACAAGACAAATTTGATTTAGGATCTCAACATGCATAACTTTGCATAACTTTAAATAAAGTGTCAATACTTTATAAATGACATATTTTACTGTAAGAAAACTTAAATCTAATTCAGTAATGTATTCCATTATTTTTCCTCTCTGTTCAGAACTCTTTTGCTTCAAACAAACTAGATTTCCATGCAAAGATGTCTGGATTTAGACCATAGTACCTTCCATGTTGGTCATGAATAAACTTCTGCACAAACATTTAGTTGATGAATATGTACAGTATGCTGTTCAGCTTCTTCAGAGACACGAGTACAGCAATAGCTGCTGCTGTAATGTCAAAGGAATGCTAAACCAAACTACTGCATATGTGAAGTGCCTTTAGATCATTTTAGAATGTCAAACCCAGATTCAACATACAGCGCTGCTTCCTCTTGAGACCAAGGCTCGAAATAACTTGAGGAGCAGTTTAGCTAATCAATGACTTCAATCGACGAACAACTCTCCAGTTTTGAGGAACATATTTTGAATGTTAGGCCCAGGGATCTGATGCAATGGTTTTATTTAAAAAAAAAAAAAAAAATTAACAATAGAACAAATGTAAAATCTGTTTACTTTTTTTGGAATCAACATTTTTGTTTGTATGCAATTTCAAAGAAATACAAAATTTCAGTTTAAATTTAATGTTTTTGAATCCATTGTACGGTCCTTTAAATATTCAAAGCTGCTATTTTGCTCTTCAAATCAGGATACGCACCACTTTAACTTAAGATCTGTGGAAGGTGTAGGCACTCGATCACTTCAACCACAATTCCAGTCTTTCAACATTACATGTCAATCTTAGGTTAGCTTAGCAATTAGCATGGATTCTCTGGCCTCTGTTAAATTTAGTTCTTGTCACCTCTTTGTGACAACTTGACAGAATGTAAATTGTGGAGCTGATGATTTACTAGTTTAGGGATGAGTCCACAACGTGTTTGAAGCTAGCTGAAGCTTGTCGCGAGCTAGCTACTGCAGCGTAACACCTAGCTAGCTTGCCTCGACTACCCAAAACGTCCCAAGGTGACATTACCGCATTGCATTAATCCAGCAAAACTCATTTCCGCAATTCAGAAAAAATCAAAAAAATCTGTGATTTCAAGTTTACATGTTCAATATGTTTTAATGAGGCACAAATTGCAAATATTGACTCAAAATTGTGAGGTTAAACCGCTTATTTCAAACCTTGCAGATTCATTTGTCACATCGTCTCAATCACACCCTGATGGTGGCTTATCATTTTAAAGGAGTCAATGGTGAGCCTCGCTTTCATTAGATGACAACCAGTGAGCTGGTGCAATTCGCTCCTTACACAAAAATGAAAAGTGGCATGCTACTTAATGCATCCTCAAGCGTTAACAGCATTTGTCTGATTGCAGCGATTTTTCTGATTTCCAGAAAATCTGTGTGTGTGACAATCCTCCCGCTACATGGAAGGACCTGTGAAATTTGTCTAAAAGCTTTTTTTAGTGAGTGTCTGAGCAGGAGGTCTGTTTTTGTTACTTTTATTAGTCATTGTTTGTGTGAGATATCTGAATCAAATGAATTCACAGTAATCATTAACAAGGAAATTTGGACTCAAAAGGAACAGCGAATACCTTTATGGAGCAGATGAGTCTCTCAGCATGAGAGCTGTCCCTCTTCATCTATTTTTCATATCACTCCCGCTCTCGTTTTCTCTCTATCCAATATTAAATACTATATCTCCTATTTTTTTGTCCTCAATCCATTATTGGCCCACTGATGTCCCAGATAGACACCTGACCTAACCCCAAAACTAGAATATCTCTTTTTCTGTGCCTTGCTTTGACGTCACTGTCTTTTTTTCTAACATCTAAATTGCAAAATGATGCAGCTAAGACCTTCCTCCATTACAGAGTAAGAAGCATAAATAGTGTCATGCACTTCAAAGCACAGGACAACATGTTATTCCGCGTCTCAGCCAAAGCAATGAATTAGGCTTGTGTCTCTTACTCACACTCAAGCATTGATAAGTCTGTTGGTTAGCATCCAAAAATGTAAACACAACTTGATAGTGTTTCCTATCCGGTCCCGAACCAGAAAATTCATCCCTGCTTACTGCACTCCGCAGTCCTTCAGCCCTACCCTGACCTAATTTAAGCAGAAGCTTGTATCTCAGAACAGTGCAGCTCAGCATGGCCGTGCCCGCCAGTTCCTGGAAAACACACAAACAAAAACACACGTATGGTCGGCTTATGCACCTCCCATCTGCTCCTGGAAAAATATCCCTAAAACATTTTGAAATATATACTTGAATGGTTGATAGTCCTAGTCAGTATTATTTATATCCCTTCTTTCCTGCTTTACAAGCTCCCTGTATATTAGCGAACAGACTTAATGATTCTTGAGGTACTCTAATCTTAAGTACAAGACATCCTAATGGACGCTTGTTTGTTTTGCAACTTAATTACACGCTAGAGTATCATAATGTATGTTCCATAGCTTCTGTAAATGGACCTGGGAAATGTATCAATTCTTATGTTGGTCAGAATATCAGCAATTCAAAGTTGAGAAAAGGTCTTGATTTTTATTTCATCATTTTAAGATCAGTCATTTTTATTTGATTTATTCAGATTTGACCAAAGCTGTTAACAGCTCTCCTTCTGTAGTGTGGCGATTTTACAAGGCCTTTTTATTTTCTTTTTAACGGGCTTAAGCCTAACAAAAAATGGGTGTTAACCTTCCAGTGACTCTTTTGCAATCTAAAGAATGAGGTCACATGTGTCTGTCACTAGCTATTATCACTGTCAAAGCAGATTTACACTTTTATAATACAAATTGATATATTTACAAAGGGGTTCACGGGGAGAATGACTCACAGAATTTGATTTTTCACTCCAGATGCCTGTATGGAAATTGTTAGTTATTCTCACTTTCCGATTTACATATGGAGTGATATGTTTGTGATAGAAGAGGTGGGAAGTGTGAGGCATTTCTGTCACCACAGCTTCCCATCCCTCTGTTCAGAATCATCAAAAAAAAATTTTGTCAACAATCTATGTGTGTGTGTGTTTTTTGAAATGCTGATCCCCATTTGGTTCTGCAATGAGCTGGAGCTTATCCCAGCTGATTTTTTTTCCACACCTTGGACTGGCAATTCACACTTATGTGCAAGTAGAAGACAAAATCACACATAGGCTAACATGCTAACTCCCTGCTAACATATGGGGACATTTTTTTTGTTTTTATGCAGTTTTGTTGTGAAAATACTCTTGAAGTTTTAAATCAACATGTTCTGCTGATAAAAATATGAGATCTCCGAGTAAAAGAGTGATTAAATTTGAACAGCCCACAGAGCCAAGGATGGTCTTTTTGTTTCCCGGCCAGCATCCCAGTTGGAATTCTCTCTCAGTTTTGATTGGACCAGATGGTCCTGCCCTGTCTCTCTGACCTTTCCGCAGGCAACACTTTGTCAACTGTGCAAGGCTTCTTGACCAACTTCTCAATGGCACAGATAATACATCTGCTTTGTGTTTTTCTTTTTTTTTATTTGTCATGACACCATACCCAGCACGCAAATCTTTTTATTTAATCTCTACTTAAACTCTTTTGACTTTATCTTGACACAGCAGCACTGTCTGTAGATGACAGTTAAAAAGAAAACAGAATTGTGGCAAAAAGATTTATATTTGAGCACATATTTTTTTCTTGAACACTGGTCATATTGTGGCGGCTCGGTGGCGCACTGGGTAGCACGTCCGCCTCACAGTTAGGAGGGTGCGGGTTCGATTCCACCTCCGGCCCTCCCTGTGTGGAGTTTGCATGTTCTCCCCGGGCCCGTGTGGGTTTTCTCCAGGCACTCCGGTTTCCTCCCACATTCCAAAAACATGCTTGGTAGGCCGATTGAAGACTCCAAATTGTCCCTAGGTGTGAGTGTGAGTGCGATTGGTTGTCTTTCTCTGTGTGCCCTGCGATTGGCTGGCAACCAGTTCAGGGTGTCCCCCGCCTACTGCCCGATGACGGCTGGGATAGGCTCCAGCACGCCCGCGACCCCCGTGGGGACTAAGCGGTTCAGAAAATGGATGGATGGACTGGTCATATTGTCTGTAACCAGCTCAGTAAACTCAACTGGCCTTTTAATGTTATTTTTTTTAATACTCTAACATCGCCTTTTTATGACTTTATTTATTTTAAATAAAAAAAAATTCATCCCTTGTGAGCTGTAATTGCATTGGCTGTTGCACCAAACTAATAAATTACAATAAGATCGTAAAATGATGATAAATTTGAGTAAAACATTTATAACATTTGATTGCAGATGACGCTAATCCTTTTTCCATCTTAAGTGTTAACCGCTGTAAATTGTCATTAATGCCGTGCACTTCTGTTTTGGGGGAAAAGTGCAAAAAAGCCAAAGAAAATTATTATTATTATTATTATTATTATTCACAGCACTGCGCTATTGGTCGGATGATACGTCAGGGGTGTGTATTACAATGGCTGTTAAAAAATACTCGCAACACAGTGTTTGCAAATGACTTCATTGTTTGTGTGAACCACGAGTTGACACTTGGCCGCTGCTCTCTGCTCTGTCAAAAAGCGTATGGTGAACATCAACTCAATCCTCCAGATGCTGCCAAGGAATGCGCAGCTCTCCACGCTGCTGGATTTGTGCCAAAATGAACGGCCTTTCCGCAGCCCTTTGACTCTTGTCCATGTGACTAGAGGGGCCTGTGGTGATTGTTGTTATGTTCAGGAAATGGAACCCGTAAATCTCATTACATGCTTTTCATGGGTGATAGGATTGTAAAGTTTATGTTGTGGGAATTATCCGCGGAACTTCGAGAAATCCAATCAGACCGCTTTCCCAATTTCCATGAAATATGTCTTTAATATATCTTTAAGTCTGACACTTTGGAGCTGTGCCAAAATGCCACCAGAAATGTGCGCCCCTGCTGTTCACCGGGTCATGGGAAAATGTTGTCGTGCTTTGTTTGTTATTGTTGGTTTCCTAAGGAAGAGAACAAGTACAAAAAGAATCTATAGCAGCTACTATGCAGCAGGGAGGGAAATAAATCCAGTGAGTGCACTTCAAAATGTCACAACACTGCAATATTTCCTTAGTGTTATCTCACTAACGTTAATCAATATGTAGTGCTGCATTGATTGATATTCTATTTGTGGCATTAAAGTGGTATTTTTTGTATTTTTAATCCATGAACGCAGACTGAATTGACACAATCAGTCGGCCATATATTCATCATCAAAATGCTTTTGGGGTGTTTCAGGGGAGCCTTCTCTGAGGTGGTCCTGGCAGAGGAGAAGAGGACCCAAAGGTTGGTGGCCATCAAGTGCATCCCCAAGAAGGCGTTGGAAGGCAAAGAAAACAGCATTGAGAATGAGATTGCAGTGCTGCACAAGTGAGTTCAATCATTTGGGTGTGATAAGATCTTCATACAATCACCATGGAGAGCCCTGCTCAAGATGTTCAGGGTCACGCAAAGGCCACCTGCCTCGAGCCCATTTCGTTGAGTGTTTCAAACATCCTTTCTTTTAAATGTAGACAGAATTACAGAGGGTTGTGAAAATGGCATTTCTGCATTGGTTCCCAAGTTATTTTTAGAGCTGTTGTTGCCTGGGTTACAGCAGACACACAACTCAAGTACTCGAGGTACAGATGGTTGAGGGGATACAGGTGGGGATTAGAAAGCAGATCTGTTACAGTTTCGACCAAATGAAGCTAACTGATGTAAACTGCTTTGCCCTGTGGGACTTTGTGTGTACTTATTGGAGGATTTGATTACTCTTTTTCCCCTTGGAAATATACAAAGTGGGGAAAACATTATGAAAACTACATGAAGTTGTTCGAGCCTGCACAAAAATCATAGTTCCTTTCAACATGTGTCACAGCTCTTCTCTAATTTGCTGACTTTTGCCCTCTGACACCCCGTGAGGTGCAGAGGTCAGCAGATGACTCACCAGCTTTCCTTTCTTCCCCCACTCCTCAAGTCACCGTGACCAGTGTCAGCCTTAGCGACGCCGCATCCATCCCTCGCCCACACAAACACATAAAACAGCCGCTCACAAACATGGCGTTATTAAATGCGAACGTGGGTGTGGACGCGCACGCACGTACGCACACGCTAGCACATGTCCGAGAGCTGCGCGCCTTTAATCCGACATTCATCCCTTCTGGGGTCCGTCAATCCTCTCGCGCTCAGATAAGCAGATGGATGAATGAAGCCGCATTGTTTTAGTCATCACTGTAATCCAGCGGGACTTTGGACCTCCAGTACAGCTGTGCCCTTCACGTCAACTGGACACTCACACTGTAACAATATTAGAACAGAATGTGAGCACATTAATTATATACAGAAGCATTGACCGGAATTTGGGGATTTTTATATTATGTTTTCTTCCTATATTGTTTATTTTTTTAATTAATGTTATTAAATAATTGGTAAATTGATTATACGTGTACTGAAAACAATAAATAATTATTGTATGTATTAAATTCATTTACATATACATATTTTTCCCCCCGCCCTGGCTCATTTGTCTATTTTTGTACAATATTATATAGTATATATAATCTTTTATATATATTATATTTATCAACATTGGCTGCCACTGAAGGAAGAGAATTTATTTGTATGTTTTTAACCAACCTTGACACTTTCCTTGCAGGATTAAACATGCCAACATTGTGACTCTGGAAGAAATATTTGAAAGTAAATCGCACCTCTACCTTGTCATGCAACTGTGAGTATTCACATATGTGTGAGTTTGTAGATCGTGGTTTGTGCCATCTCCCACACACTGCTTGTCACATGCCATTAATTGCACTCTGTAACACACACACACATGCATGACGCTTACTCACGGACACCGGTGGTGAGTTTTGCCTTCACAGTACACCTGCACCCTGTCAGCCTGCCGCCCACTTTAGTGACTGAAATGTCAGGGGGAAAGAGAGGAGATGACAAAAGGGATGGATAAGGATCAGGAATTTTATTTAATTAGCCTTCAGAAACTACACATGATTGATGCGGGACATCAAAACCGCAGCTGTATAAAATGATAAAGGCAGAGAGGGAGTGTGAAAAGATAAATTCCTTTTCTATTTGAGGTCATTGTACTCCCTTGTAATAGTTCTTAGTCCTCAACAATTTAAGCATGACCTGGTTGCATAGTCGTGAATCTTATTATGTTAACTGAATCAGGCCAAGTTCCAACTATTAATACAAAAATATTATCAATGTGGCTAGAAGGGTAACAACAACTAATATTTATATTAATATATATATATTTAAATATTTCTTTGCAGCATAGTATAAACATATTTCACATTTGTGTACGTTTTAAGACATTTGGATATTTAGGTTTTAAATACTACTTTGTAAGCTAAATTACGTCGCCATCTATTGGCCATTTTGTGGTAGCAGCATCAGATTTTTTTTCCCCCCTTTTTCGCTCAAATATTTTATACGAGTATAAAGTCTTATTTTTTTATTTGCATGTCACACATTACTGGCCATCCAAATATGTGGGTCTCTTTCTTTTGTCCATTCAGGGTGTCTGGTGGGGAATTATTTGATCGCATCATAGAGAAGGGCTTCTACACAGAGAAAGATGCCAGTAAACTCATTCAGCAGATTCTGGATGCTGTCAAATATCTCCATGATATGGGAATCGTGCACCGAGACCTCAAGGTTTTTCTTTTTTGTAATTGTTTTAATGAAAAATGTGTCCTTGATCTGATTGCAACACAACCCCTCCATTGGGATTTCAAATGACTGTATTGTGGCCACAGAGCTGAGTTTCCAAATTATGTATTCAGGACAAGAGTGACTTAATGAAATGTTCTCCATGTCTGCTTTGCATCACAGCCGGAGAATCTGCTCTACTACAGCATGGAGGAAGACTCCAAAATCATGATCAGCGACTTTGGTCTGTCGAAAATCGAGGGTTCTGGTAGTGTGATGTCCACAGCCTGTGGAACACCCGGATATGTCGGTAAGTCTGCAAACGACCCTTGAGGGGTTAAACTATTAGATACCGATTTTTATCTTGAAATTGTAATGCAATAAATCAACACAGAAGGTGGATTTTTTTTTTCCCCCAAATGATTCATTGTGTTTATTTCAGCACCTGAGGTTCTGGCCCAGAAACCCTACAGTAAAGCAGTAGACTGCTGGTCCATTGGAGTCATAGCCTACATTCTGTGAGTGCGCAGACATGTTTTTTTGGGGGGGAACCAATTGTGTCTCTTAGCAACTGTTGTTAATTTATCAACTCCCAGGCTGTGCGGTTACCCTCCGTTCTACGACGAGAACGACGCCAAACTGTTTGAGCAGATCCAGAAAGCGGAATACGAGTTTGATTCGCCGTACTGGGACGACATCTCAGATTCAGGTAGTGCACAGATTTTAAAATGTTGGACTGTTAATAAGATGAGATGTCAAATGGCAAAGAAATGAATTAAGGCTTTCACCACTATATAGCATCTCACAGGAATCATCAGATACCTTAGTAAATTTCCATACCTTGGCATCAGAATAATCAGACTCTGTAATTAATTATCTTGACAGCTAAAGATTTCATAGTCCACCTGATGGAGAAAGACCCCAGCACACGTTACACCTGCGAGCAGGCCCTGCAGCACCCTTGGTACTTCTCATTTTTACCTTTCATTAGCATTTAGCGACTGGAATTGTAATGAAAATGTATTCATCTTAATGCTAAGAACATTTTTGATTTTGAAAAGTCAATTCCACTTGTACTAATATAGGCACATGCACACACACATTCAAATGCACACACACACACACACACACACACACACATGTCCAAACTGATATGTTTTCTCACTTCAGGATTGCCGGAGATACCGCTCTCGACAAGAACATCCATGAGTCTGTCAGTGCGCAGATCAAGAAGAACTTTGCCAAAAGTAAATGGAGGGTAAGATATTTTCTATTTGCATGACGACAGTATTTGTATTTGGATCTAATCTTCATGTATCGCTTCAGCAAGCATTCAACGCTACAGCGGTGGTCCGCCACATGAGGCGTCTTCAACTGGGCACCAACCATGAAGGACCCAACCAAGCCACCCTGACGAGTCCGTGCCGAGCGCACCTTCTGCTCCCAGGGGAGGACACTCAAAATGCAGGTATAGAAGTCGCTCTTTTGCTCTGAATTAAAAATAAAAAATTTTTTTGGTCTGAATCTGTGATAGTGCGCTAAAAAAACACCTTGGAGGTGGTGTTGTGATGTTTGACCCTGCTTTCGTTTAGAATCTTGCGGGGAGACGGGATGCTCCCAGGCACTGGACGGGGACGGCATGGACCCTCTGTCCAGCTGTACTTACCGCTGCCATCCGACCAGCCGGGTGTGATCCCCGTGCCGCTTCACTGCCTCGTCGACCCCAGTGATTTTTTTCCATTTTTAAACCCCCTCGGTGAAACCAGAGGTTGCGACTCTCTCACACCCTCCTCGTGTCTGGTTAGGAATGAGGCGTCATTATGACCTCTCGCCTGCAGGGGGAGCAAGTATGTCCAGTCTGGGAAGGAAGGAGATTGAGAAAATCGGGAAGCGGTGATTGATGATTATGATGACTAGCAGACTGGACAGGTAGTTGGTGCTCAGACAATTCAGAGTAGAGGGGGAGGAGTTTTTCTTTCCAAAGCAGGACAGAGCTGAGACTATTATTTGGACACAGCCTGTGCTTGCTGTTGTTGCTATTTGTTTTGTGCTATTTGTGCATGATCAGAAAAGAAATCCCCCGGGCATGTTTTATCTTTGAAAGATGCTCTCTTTCGCTTGTCATCGAGGACGGGGGTACCATAAGCAAAAGCCTTTCCGAGATCTTTTTGCAGTCTTTTGAATGTAACGGGATATAGTAGTGCAAAGTCAGCACAGATCTGTCTACTATAAAGAGACCATTTTAGACAATCTGTGATCTTTATGCAAAACTCCAATCCGTCCCTATGTAGCCTTTTATGAGATGGTATATACAGTATCTGGTGTTTCCGTGCGGCTGCAACAAAGGCTTCCCCTTTGGTATTCTTTCAACCTCTTGAACCACTTGAAGACAGGGATCCTATCTTTGTCTATGGTGCCTTTAGGGTTTACAGTTTGATGGATTTATTTCGGGTGGGAGCTTCTCAAGTGTGTGTATCTGCACAGTCTTTATGTTTTATATTTATCGCATTTGTAGCTTTACAATGTTTTGTTTCCCTCGAGGTTAGCTGTGGTTATGATCTTTTTATCATATTGTTTTTAATCCAGGCAAATTGTAATCAGAGTTGATATTATACAAGCCTGAAGATAAAGAAGTATCTTCAATGTGTACTGTAATCATGTTATTTTACAAGCAGACTAAGAACTACATTAAAGAATGTCAATGCGTCATTATTTATTTTATTTCCTCACCACTCTCTTGTGTTGTAGACAATCCTGTAATGTAATCTACAAGAAATTCAAATGCACCCCAAAAACATACATATGTGCAAAACTGTTGTAAGTATATTTGCCATGAGCTGAGCGCTAAAGAGAACTAAGCGAGATGAAAAGATAACATAACGGTGTTGCTTCTAAATGAAAATGTTAAAGCTTTATTCAGCATTTCGTCAGGTAAGGTAATGTGGTTGTGTTTTTGGACAGTAACTGTAAAATGTAAACTGTATTTTACAGTGTTTCCAAAAGTGAATTTTTTGCTTCTGTAGCTTTCAAAAGTACTCCAATTGGGGGTGGATAGTGAACTTAACAGAATTCCTGTTGTTATGCCAGTGTTTTATTGTGCAGGCTGAGCCTCAGTGATGACTGACATGTTGTCAGAATTCTAAACAGTTAATTAATCTATTATTATTATGACATAATCAGAAGCCCCCCCCCCAGAAGTCTATTTTATGATCATATGGTGTCCCCTTTTTGAAAACTGGGCCAAAACTCCAAAAAAGGAAAGAAAATTGAACATTCCTGCTCAATGAAGCAAATGATGATGACATGCATTACCATGTAGCCATGACCTCACCACTAAACTTGCTGTGGTAGGATTTTTTATTTTTTTTTTGTACTGGGGGGTTGCAGACAACAGGGTCGGACATACACAACTATATCTGCTTTCAATTACAGCATTAGAAATGCTCTTCACCGGGATAAAGGGAAAATATTAATGTGAAGGTTTCTCATTGAAATAGATTTGTCATACAAAGCAGTGCTTTTACCACGTTGTCTTTTTTTAACAGTATTTTAAATTGTAAACAAAGATGCAATGCATCATGGGCTGTGGAAAAGTGGCTGTAAGTGAAACACATTAAACTCCTTGTCTATGCAGTAGCCATTTGTCCTGTTCTATTCTTTTGTCCTTATTTTGATTCAATTGGATCGTACATTGTGTGGCCAGCTGCGAGGGTGAAGCAGGTCCAAATAAATGTGACACTCGGATCCAAAATGGCTGCATCTGAAATATTCATTCTCCAAAAACAACCAAAATAGAAATTGTGTGTGGGTCAATGACAGACATCTCTGCAGGGGAAGCTCTTCTTGCTTAGGAACCTTCATCCCTTTGCGATACTTGCTGAGCTGAAATGAAATGTACAGGTTGAAGTGACATCTGTCAGCAGAGCTCTGTCAGCACATGCCGGAGGTTAATGTGTGTTTGTTGTCACAGAAACGGAGAGTTTCTCACCTCCTGTTGTTTTGAGTTTCACATCAACTGAAGTTATAAATTAATGAAGAATGCCTTTGATAGTTGCCACATCTGCCTGCTTCACACATCTTGTCTGGAAGTGGAACCAGACCAAATGCAGGGTTTTCTGGGTTGATTTTCAGGGGTGTCAATGCAACAGCATATAAAAGCTCTTCAAAGCCCAAAAAAATAGCAAATCATCAGCAACATCAAACTTATAATATATATTTATATATATTTGTTAAATGTAAACTGATTTTTTCTCAAAACAGATTTTTCTTAGACGCCTCATATATATGTACAGTTTTATATTATTTTTGTTTGACTATATATGGAACTTTTTCAAGATTAATTCATATTTTTAATCAAATAATAATAATATTTTAATGATTAAATGATTGATGATGATGAAGATTCACCTTTTATCAACTTTCCCACGCGATCACATCTTTGGTAAGCAAACCAAACACTCATATTCCCAACTTTTATCTGCAGCCCTTTTTTTGTTTTGGGAGAAGACACAGATTGCTCAAATAATCAATGTTTTGCTTGGGCTGAAACTGCAAAAAAACCCCGGATAAAAGTCTTGATTGCCGTCAGATTTTCCTGTATCCTGTGGCCTGGTTCAGAGCAGGTTATTCGAGCATAAACAAAACAAAGTCCCTGAGGTGTTGAAGCACAGTAGAGGGTGAGAGACTTGAAATTATACAATGAGATCATCTTCCACTTCACTGGGATGAACAGCTCGCAGTTTTCGGAACAATTCATTCACCATGCGTGTTTTCCTTTGAGCACATTTGTGAGACAAAATAGTCACAGCAAGGAAGCGGATTATTAAAGGAAGGGGAAATATAAACAGGATAATGAAAGTGTCACATAGAAAAGTGTTGCTGGCAAAAAGAAAGGAACCACAAATTTCTCCAGCAATTAGACTCACTTACTATAAATGTAACATTCAAAGGATGTTCTTTCCAAGTAGAGATGATGCTGTGTTGATTTAATGCACCATGCCCCTTTTCATGGCCATTTAATTTCCATTCAATTTTAACCCATTCAATATTAAACTTTGTTTTACTTTTCATTCGTTCTCAGATAAGTATGTCAATGAGAGTCGGATGAAACAGGATGCCCAAGGAAAAACATCTTTAGATGATTATTCCAAATATGTGAAACTGGTTATGGGGGGTGGTTGGACTTGTTGAGTTTCCTCTGGGTGCACTGGTTTCCTCCCACAGTCCAAACACATGCACTTTACATTAAGTGGAAACTTGACCCCAAGTGTGGTTGCCGACATGTCATGTCCACGTGCATTTTAAGATGGTGACATGGATGGATAGGTAACGACGTGATTTGCATGAGCGTCGACTTTCTGGATCCATCTGGTATAAATTAGCAAAGAGAACCTTTTTTGAGGCCTCATGGAAATATGTTGACTAGGCTGACCGTAATTGTAAACCAGCGACATTTTAGTCGGTAATTGTGCTTCAGGTGTTCATACTTGTTGACACTATTGTCGCTTGTCACCCCCGACCCAAAAAAAAATAAACACGGATGGAAAACTAAATAGAGAACAAGGTTAAGCTTCCGTCTGTCTTCAACAGCTCTGTCAACAAACACATCAAGTCCCATTCCTCCGTAAGCCTGTTTGGTGAGGGATGGAAAGTAAAGGAACAAAGGAGAGTCTCTTTTGCCTTAGGAAAAATAAATGAATGAAGAACAATGCGTCCTTTAATAGATGACATGTAAATACTGTTTAATGTCAAGACTGGTATTGTAACCTAAATGTCCTGAGCTGAGAATCTTTGACAATATTATTATGCATACAGTCTGACTATGGAACGCCGACGGAGGTCCCAGAGGGCAAAACGCAAGTCAGTCGTGGACGTCAAGAGTGAGGTATCACTCAAACGACAGCAGGTCAAACGGTAATGGTAACGATGTGGAAAAATTTCCATGAGAACAGAAGCCACGTTGCCCGGGCAACCGCCAGCTTTTCTGAAATGAGGACAGAATGAGACCAGAGAGGCGCAGACATTCGAGACGAAAGGCGACAATAATTTTAAAACAAACAACATATATATATATATATATATATATATATATATATGTATATATATATATATATATATATATATATATATATATATATATATATATATATATATATATATATATATATATATATATATATATATATATATGTATATGTATATATGCATAATTATATGTATTATATATATCATATATATTTTTTATATATATTATGTATTTTTTTTAAAACATACATATATGTTTTTAAAAAAAAAAAAAAAAAAAAAATATATATATATATATATATATATATATATATATATATATATATATATATATATATATAATTATAATATATATTATGTATATTATATATATATATTTTTATATATGTTATATATATATATATATATTTTTTTTTATACATATATATATATATATATATATATATACACACACACACAGTGCTGGAGACCACCGGAATTGTCTCACATGTGTTCTGCAGGTTTATGTTGAGAAAGCTGTGTGTGTTTATCTTTGGCACACCTCCATGAGATTTTTGACACTTGGCTGCAGGCAAGCTTGGTGAAGTTGGAACAGGGAGAATAAAGACCTAACAGGATAGAGATATCTATAATCCTCCACTGAGAAGCTCGTAAAAGGCTTGTAAATGTCCCTTTCTATCCTGCTTTAGTGGAGCACAATCCCTCCACATCTTGCTGAATGTTTCCTTTTGTCCTTCTTCCCATTTTAAGCCTGCTTCTCATTCTTCAAACTCTCAGTCGGACAAAACAGCGGCATAAGGAAGCCATTTGGTTCACGTCAAATGTCTTCAAAATCATGCTGGAAATCTCAATAGGTCATGTGCTTGTGCACGGAACCTGAAGTGGAAAACATTTTTAACGGAGGAGGTCATAGTAAGGCCTACTTACCTTCAGGTTGTTTGAGACAGTTGTTTTCACCCGACAAGCTATGTTTGTTTGTTTGTGGGTATGTGTGTAGACACAAGATGGCAGCAGATAAAGCTTCTCCCAATGAGGTGCTAAACAGTTCATTACACAGCCTTTGGAAATATTAGCATAGAAGAAAATAATTTGTCAATATCTGTCGTTCCTCGGCAGAGGTTTAGGATACTTTACGGATATATTTTCCCTTTAGATTTGAACCATAAATTTGAAAATCTTCCATTTTAGCAGCGCTGACAATGCTCGTGCCAAAAGTCATTTTAGGAATGAAGCTATGAAATCCATTTAATGAAATCCATGGATGATAAATCGTAAAGAAAGTCGAGATGAGGAAATAAGCTGCTGTGTTGTGAGAGCGTAGACCTTCAGTCTAAACTTATTTGCAAATATTTTCTTTTAGTAGGATGACACTTTTATTACATATGGGTGTGCTTTTACAGCTGTGCACAATCTGGACCCAAGTTTGTTAATTTATTCATGTCATGTTTATGACATAAAGCAAAATATTTTTTAATAGTTGATCGCACTGGGCGTGTGGGAAATGTAGATGAATGGAAAAACAACATGGGGTGTGATGTTAGAGCTGATTTATTCATTTTAAGCAGGGTGCTCAAATAATTATGCTGGCGGAAAAAGCCAAGCGCAAAACAAAATTGAAAAGAAAAATATACATTTTAAATGACAAACTGTAATTTGTGACTTGAAAAAAAAAGCAGATCTTTGACCACTGTTTCAAATTAATAGGTGCTCAGCACTTTTCAAAAATCAAAATGGCCACGATATATTTGAGTACAAAAAGGTACAAAAGCTTCCGTATATGTTTTCAATATAAATAGTTTCAAAAATAAAATAAGTAATAAAAGAAAACAAAGCGTCACATGGGCTCCTCTCAACGTATACTTCCAGACATCACAACTTTTTTTTTCTATTCAACAATACAACTAATTTGCATGACCAGCATACAGTCATGACTAAATGCATTTACTTAAGTAAACACGCTTGACAGTATTTCCAAACTTGAATTTGTCACTGCACATCAGAAGCTCTTGATTTTATGTGATGCCACTCTGACTAATAGTTTGGATGATGCAGTCAAAAAAAAAAAAATGTCAACACTGCTCTCACCATCATATGTGGCTCTTTGGGTGTGTATGGAAATTATACATTATGTCATTGCTCATTTGAACTATTTTAAGACTTTTTCCGATATCTGAGTTTTTCATTGTGGACACATGAGCTGAAGTTGTTTGTCGATGAAGCGCTTAAATCAGAGGTTTTTTTTTTTTTTTAATAGAATAAGCAGATGAAAAAAATGTAATGAAAGCTACATTAGCTTTAGCCAGATTACATTCAAATTAGCTTTACTTCTTTAACTTTTTTGACAGCACCCTCTTGAGGGGAGGCTCCTTCCGGTCCTGGGCAGTGTCCTGATGTGGGTGTGTCCGGGAAGTCTTGGACTCATACAGCTGCTTGAAGTTGAGCGTTTGTTGCTCCTTGGCCGTCTCGCGTTGGGCCTGGCGCAGAAGACGTTTCATGGTCTTCACCTTCTCCCTAAGATGGCCGTTGGCCTTCTCCAGCAAGCGCACCTTCTCTGAGAGCGTGCTCACTTTCTCCTCCTCCTCAAACAGAGCCTTTTGCACCGTGGAACACAACAACTGCAGAAAAAACAAAACGGAGGTCAGTAAATAAAAACAAAACAAGCACCACTGAAAGACATAGAAGGCAGTGTGGTTTTATTTTCAGACAACCCCATTGAACAGGCCAGACCTTTTTGTAAAGTACTAAAAAGAAACAAAAGACCTCCAGATGCTTCAGAGTATATAGATTTTCTGCCTGAGTGTGGATTTCCTCTGTGGATGCTAATGCTTCCATGTGGGCCAGCATGTCAAGCGCCTGCCCTTAAATAACAACTGCTGAAAGTTTGGAGGAAATGTTGAAAATACGCCGCTGGCTGCTGGGCCACATCACTCGTGGTTACATTTCCTCCAATATAACTGTGGCCACACACCATGTGGCATTACTTACACCCTGTTGGGATGCGAAAAGGCGCTGAAACTTTATAACGTAAAGGTGGACAGTCATGGTATGCGAAAGCACAACTTTAAAAACAAACAGTCTACAGTCTCAATTGGATTTTAGTCCTCATGTAGTTTTGTTTTAGAGGTACATCCCGAGGCAAGCAGGAAATATAATCCACAGTATAATTTAAGAAACCACAGTAGATATCTAAATATCACTTTGTAATTGCAATCACAGGCCCTGTCCAACCCCAAATCTATGAACGGAAATGCAAACCGTGTTTATAATACACTTTTCCCGTGGTACAAGTTGTTTTCATGGGAAGTCAAATGATTGGAAACAGACAGAAGACCAAAATGAGTGGGATTGTGCCAAAGGGAAAAAATGGTGGTGAGTCAGTGGAAACTATTAATACACAACAAATAATCCAACAAAATGCAAAATACATGAATAACAGATTTCAAATCTTTCCCAATTCCTTGGTTGCAAGAATGACTCGTTTTATGTTTTTTTCAAGTGGATTTTTCCACACTAAAATTTTGTGGCTTCTTTTGTCTAGCCAAACCTCAGAAAATGTCTGTTTCCCAGATTTTGGTTAAACTTGCAGCGATTTTCATCTTCAAACAAAAGGATATAATCGTGAATCTTTGCCCCAAAATTAATCCAGGCAATTGTGGCTTCTTGCATTTTGCAATGTGCTGAATCAGAATATTCTACGTACCCTGCTATCCTCCTGAGCCTCCCACTCGGGTGTGTAGCTGTGGACTTGAGTTCCAGGTGTGCAATTGGCAAACTGGAACAGGCTAGCAAACATTCGATGGTTGTCTGCCGTGTCTGGGAAAATGGCATCCTGAAAGTTCACTCCATGGGGCACCATATTGTAGTTTTCATCCATCCTGCATGGCAAGATAAGAAAATATATTTTGTAAAACACACGGCCACTTTTCAACTCTCTCTGACCGAAGCAGATTCTCATGAGTGTGATTAACGTATAGCACCACGTGACGTGCGAGGGAGTACGGACATCTGGAGTCCATCCCGCCTCCCCGGGAGGACATCAAAAGTTTGGTGTACAAGTGACAGAGTTGGCGCATGTGTGTGTTGAAAAGGTTAAAGGTTAGATGTGGATAAATGACTTCACAGCATTGGTTACACACAAACGCAGCATGCGCAATACCCAAAAATGCCTCGTCAGCATTTTTGGTCTGGCATTATGTCAGTGTTTCCCATCTGTATGAGCTGTGTTTGTTATTTTTCGGACAGAATCTTGAAGGGGTAACATATAGGCTAATGTTTTTACAGTGCACATGAGAACCAGACAGCACACTCACTCTGTCTCATTTTAAAATCCCATGCGAGATTGCCAGTTGCATTCTTCTCTAGACTTCGGCTCTCGTTCGCCCTGTCCTGGGAACTTTTTGCCCGTGATTGATTGACTATTTTTATCTCTCTGTGGTTTTGTTGGACAGGAAATGACTGGAGACCATGATGAGAATGAGAACTTTACCTCGTTGTCTTTGTTGGCTCATGAAATAAAGAGTCACGCCTTTCCATTGTTTGTATATATTAAATTGAATTTTACATTTTTAATCATTTTTTGAAGCTGAAACTCTTCTCTTAGTCTATGTTGGCATAAATTCAAATGTTAGCGTGAAGACACATTGATTAATTCGACTATAATATTGAAACAAAGTTTCGATTTAATTTTTTTACTAGACATTTTGGACAATTCCATAGTAGTGGGAACAGACACTCTTATGCTAGTACAAAAATATTTTTAAAAAATTACATTTTAATGCTGTTTTGTCCTGATTTGCACTTCTAGGTTGAAACAAAGAAAGCTTTGTTTCAAGTTAAGATGATCCCAATTTAATGTTTAACAAAGTGACTCAATTTCTAACTATTGCCCCATACAAGTGGTATCAATCTTCTTACGTAACCACCCACTGAGCAGAAGGAACAGCCCGAGCCTCATCTGTTACTTTTGTCAGCAGTCACATCATCAATAAACGCGAGTTTCGCCGTTCCGTAGCAGCCATACATCTGTCATGATCATTGATTTTGAAGCATGATGTGGTATGCTTTGGATCACTTGCTGTTCTTTTCATTCTCCTCCTGCCAATCTGATACAACTTGACATTCTGATTAGACTAAAGAATGGTATTCCACAACCTAGGAGGCTTTTTGTCTATTTTCTGGCAAAATCTAATATTGTTATATTTAAAAAAAAAAAAAGAAGAAACAATAATTTACATG
This sequence comes from Syngnathus floridae, assembly GCF_059516105.1. Classification (NCBI taxonomy): domain Eukaryota; kingdom Metazoa; phylum Chordata; class Actinopteri; order Syngnathiformes; family Syngnathidae; genus Syngnathus; species Syngnathus floridae. The sequence goes on along the minus strand of NC_142423.1, from coordinate 5,980,732 downwards.
AGCATGTTATTCACTGTTGTGAGGTTCTGCTCACAAAATTGAATTGTTATCCCTGATAAATGGCGACAAAAGTATTTTGACTAACACAACCGGGGGAAGCAAAGTCTAACGGTGTGTTCACACACGTCTGTCTGTAAGATGCATTATATAGAAAAGTAATGCTGTTGTTGGCTTTGTGCAGACCCTCATGTGGGACTGCAAAACATTACAGACCAGGAATGCTTTCCAACGCACGCACACACACATGCATGCACGCACACACACGCACACTCACCTCAATATATGACATCTCATCTATGTATGCAAAAAATATATATAATTGGTAACATCTGTTAGTGATGGTTAGCACATGCTCCCTATCACTAAGTAGAGGCTCTCATCAGCGCCGGGTCCACAAATTGTGGGCTTTATCAAACTTTTGATATCCTGATTGTCTCTATAATTACATCGGCATGCATGCAAAGTTTTAGCAGACACGTTACACTGGTTTTCAACATGCGTGGAAAGTATCACACATAAGGGATCACATTAAGAGAAAATATAGGAGGTGGGCTCTGTTTAGGTTTCTTTACTGATTAAGTCCTTTGAGAATTATTTCTCGTGTTTATGGCACATATCTGAAGAGTTGTTGTAGAACAGAATTGAAAACTCAATTCAAGGAAATATGTTACAGCTCATTTTGAAGATTACTTGAATATATTTACCACCAACTAGAACTTTTTAATGTTTGGACTGAATACCACAACATTCTTCAGATATTCTTAGTCTCCTCCAGTTCCAATATTTGGCTACGGTCTGTGTTGCGCCGAGCAGACGTCTCATTTTCATCGTGATTGATATACCAAACTTCCTCAAATAGTGACCAGCGCTCTAATAGACACTCTGCCCCAATTAAACTCCACTTGCATAAAACCCTTGAACAAATAAATGAGCACCTCAAATTACCCAATCTCCCACGTAGAAATAAAAACAGGCAGTGTCACTAAGTAGCTGTAATTTCAGGCAGAATGGTGGAAAGAAAACCTCACTATTGTCATTAGTATGACTTTTCCTCTCCAACTTGCATGTTTCAGCTCCCTCCACATAAGTTCAACATGATTTAGCTCTTCAGAATGATCCAATTTTTTGTTCTTAGTCATTCTTGCATGTTTTTAGTTGTGTGTTTTGGGTCATTATCCCATTGTAAGATGCATGACCTGCAGCTGAGAGAAAGCTTTCTGACACAGGGGAGCATATTTCAGTCCAGAATACTCTGCTGGTCTTGAGATTTCATTGCATCCTGCACATATTCAGCGAGCCACATGAAGTAAAGCAGCCCTCAAACATTATTGAGCGTCTTCCATGTTTCACAGTAGGGACAGTGTTGTTTTTTTCTCAAGCCTCATTTTTCATCTATAAACAATGAGCTGATATGACTCGCCAAAAACTCTGTCCAAAAGACATTCTCACAGAACTGTTTTGTCTTGTGATTACAGAACTGTGGCAAAGGGAAAGTGTCTGCAGTTAAACAGATGAGGAGGAAACTTAGTTGGCCAGTCTTCAAGGAACTCTAACTTGCATATTTTTGTCATTTGGAATGAATCCAAAGAGACTCTACACTGGGAGAATATGTGAACGCAACACAGGTCAAAGATCATTTTCAAGCAAACTGGGGAAAAATGTGAACTTGAGAGATATACTTATGATCTATTACATATGTCTTATTACTTATATTTTTAAATTGATGGACCACTACAAGGAACAACAGTTCTCCAAGTTCGTAATTCTTTAACATATATTACTTAAAATATTTATAATATATTACAGGATTTTTATGTAAATGATTATTGGGCAGGATTCAAGATTGGTGCGTGTAATATGTTGCCCGCCAACCATACTTTGCTCACCCCTGATGTAGATATGTGCATTTTAAATCATATGTGATGGACTTGGTCAGTCAATCAGCACCTCAGCTATTATGAAGGGGGGATTACTCACTTTAGGAAGAAGTAATAATTGTTGTTTGGGGTGACACTGTAGGAGAAGCAGGAGAAGTAGCCCAGGCCGGTGATGTTAAACCTGGAACCCGCGGGGACCTCCAGCATGCTTCCCCACGCCTGGTCACACAGCAGCTCGATCTCGGCGAAGTAGAGCAGATCGGTGTGGCTCTGCCACGGCAGATAGTTGTACGGCTCCTTGTGCAGACCCAGTACCTTTGCGAACACGATGATCTCGGCCAGCTCGGCACGGCACGCCTCCGTCTGGGGTCTCCAGTCGTGGGGCAGCTGGCACCCATCGGCTGCAGTCAGGAGAAAAATCACGATAATCCACATGGTCCCACGCGAATTTTGCGAAGTGGAGTGAACTGGTGATTGATGGAAGTTGCAGGGGAAGGGCAGTGCGCTCACGCTGTGGACATAATCTATTTCAACGATTCATCCAAGTGGTTTGTACGTGGAGGGGAAAATAAAACAAGCGTTAACTCCACAATTGTGCTTCTGCAGTCTCCCGCCTGCAGAAGTGATACCTGTAATTTTGAGGGAGGAGGATCAGCCTCCTCTAATCTGCAGCAACAGAATCCCTTCTAACACAAGTTTAGGCGGAGCAAAGAAAACCAGTGCACACACCATTGCGTGGGACTTTTATTATATTGATTTCAATACAAATTTAATCTCAAACGTATGCTAGAAGACTGAATGACATTTTAAAATGAATACAGTTGTACACTGAACGACTCAGTGAACTGGCGTTGTCAATGGCACCCTCTTGTGACAAAGGTACTATGTTTATTTCTATTCAATACATTTTGAGTGACTTTATCGTATACTGGCAAACTTCCTAAAAGAAACGATCGGATGATAGAATTTGATGTCAGCGTTGGCATGATGAAACATGGCTTTACCTTTATATTGTAAATCAGTGCCGGCCTTACTCACCGGGCCAGTGGCGCAATGGATAACGCGTCTGACTACGGATCAGAAGATTCTAGGTTCGACTCCTGGCTGGCTCGAATTTTTGTTTTGTTTTCTTTTGCCTCTTTACACTTAAAGAATGTCGGTAACGAAACAATTTTAACCAAAACCGTACTGGTGAATAGCAAACTTATAATAGATATAAAAGCGAAGAGTTAAAATAACTGCAAGAACTTCACTTGTTTCGCTTGGAAATGAAATTGTAATTATGTAATTTTTAAGTAAACTTTTCTTTACTTATAGAACTCGCTTGCAAGGAGGAACATTTACTAAGATCACAAATCGCTGCACGTCTCATGCGTCCGATGTAATCTAAAATGGAGCCCAAGCAATTCAATATCTGTCCTATAGGTGGAAGCATTGTCCATTTTTTTTCTCGTCTTGATTCGAATGCAGCCTCATTGTTCACACCCCGGTCATGATTTATTTTTTATTGTCTGCTAGAATCCTACAGACCTGTAAGGTGGAATCACATTTTTTGCAATCACATTTTTTGCAGTGAAAAAATCAGGTAGACTTGCATTCGAATAATTGAAAGAAAACCTGTTCATAGCGAAGATCCTGATCAAATATGTAGCAAATGAGATGGAAGCAGTTATAATGGAATGGGTATATGTAAATGTTGATTGAATTACGATAACAGCACTGTACTCATCTGCATTTTGTGACTAATAAAGTCCAATTTTCTTTGGTTCATAATGTCACATGCTGATCACGCGTCTTTTCTCCATGTCTTTAAATTGGATGAACAACTCAATTTTCTTCAATATGCAAAGTTATTAAAGTGGTGCTTTGGGTGAACGACCGTTGCAATATTACACATTTATTAATATTTTGAAGTGCTTTATTGTTTTCTATGTGGCCGTTACTCCTCATTGTTGGCGGAAGTACGTCGCCTGTTCAGTGTTGCATTCAAGTAGTCCCGTATTCAGTGACCAAAGATTGACTTTCTCATCTGAAAACCTTTACTTGTATTGTTTTTACGTCAACACTGTGACGTCACATGCAATATTTACCATTTATTTTGTCTAATTCCAGAGACAAAACGCACGACAGGAGTTACACCAATTAGTTAACTTCTGCAAAGATAGCAGTTTCAAAGTAAGTTTGTCCAGTTTCAGTTCGCTTCGCGCTGGGAACGCCAAAGTTCCGAGTTTCCGACTTCCCACAACGCAGCTCAACTACGGGTTGGAACTTTCTCCAAAGAAACATCCGGTACACGATAAAGCAACTTTCACTTCACGATGTAAGTTTTAACTGTCTAAAGTATGTGCACGCATAAACACGATCGAGTTGTTGGATCAAACAAGTTTAGAGCACTCAATGCGGTTGTTTTACAAAAGTCAAGCGTAGCATACGCCCTAAATTTAGCTGTTAGCATGCAACAAGTGCTAGTTCGTCAACCAGTCAATTTCCTCACAAGTTTCCATTAACTGTACAAACTTTACATTTGATCCGAGTAACTTCATCATTTATTCTCAATGTATTACCATTAGTTTTTAACGTCTTTATTATTTGCCCTGTTCTCAATTTAATGCAGTTCACTTGAGTTGGATTTAGCATCCCGAGCTGCTAACCCAATGTTAGCTTCTCAACGTCAAAACTACTTAACTATTTTTTTTTTGTTACCACAAGAAATGAAGCAATTGGTCTAATGGTCAATCGTCTCATGAAACTGACTGCATTTGGGGAAAGTATTGTTTGAATGGCTTTGACAGATATTTATAGGTCTAAAATTGTCTCAGGCCAAATTGTGTTATGAGTACGATGAGATGATTGACGAGCTGCAACATGTAAAAATGTTTACATGGTCTGTAATCGTTTGTATGTTTGACATATTATCTTATCAGTGTGAGTGGATGCGCAGAAGGAATGCAGTGACATGGTACCGGTTGCATGCAGGCCTTATCCAATGTCACAAGTTTACTTGTTAATCTGTGCTTGTGATGGATTTGACAGGCATCTCCATTTTTTCCTTTTTATTAGAACAGTGGTACTTGTGTACAGATTTATGCAAATATGTTAAATCTCATGTTTCTCCAGGTCAGGCTTAGTTCCAGAAGGTTCAGGTGCAGGGTCAAGCAACAAACGTTTGCAGCAGACCCAAGCCCAGGTCGATGAGGTATGATAGATAACTCTGCACTATGTATGTATGTATGTATGTATGTATGTATGTATGTATGTATGTATGCATTTATTTATTTAAATCATATTGTTCACTGCATCAATTTTCAATAGTTGAGTGATCACTGTCACTGACTCTTGATGACAACAAATGCACTCTATTTTATTTATTTTATTTTAACTTTAAATTTAAATAGATCAAATTCATTACTTAATTGTTTGTAAGTGTAAATGAATTGTGATAGTCTACATGTATTTTCTAAAGTCATGTTAATATCCGGATTTCAAACTGCCACAGCAGATTCTGTGCATGACACGTGTTGAAATAGTTCTGTGCGATGAGTAAGGGTTTGATTTCAGCAGTTTGACTGTGGAACAGATCTTTAACAGATTACAGATAAATGAGCCCTCTTTGCAGGAACTTGTTTGAAATTCATGAATAGATTTTGTTCAAATTCAGTTGTTACGTTGTATTTACCAAAAGCATCAAATTTGCACTCACTAAAGCTCATGAAAGGGACTTTATTATATTCCACATTTAGTAAGTAATATTCACAACACCTTTATAACCACCCATCTGTTGACAAACTAACCCAATTTTAGGCCACATGCAAATGTTTGGGCATCAAACTGTTTACCTGTAGTTTTGTTTATGTATGGGAGAAAATGACGTCTGTACAGAGCCTTTATTGATCATCCCCTCCGCTCACTGACCCTGGCTTCTCTTATGACTCACTGCTTCTTGATGTTTGTCTTGAACAGCGAATTATATAACCCTCGCCGTCCGTGGCTGTTCTGGATCGCCACTATGAGGAATGTGCTGCCCGCAAACACATGTTCATTCACATGCCTAAAAATAAAAAAGGCACTGCTCCGAAATGACGTACGACAACACGCCCTTCCCAGTTCCTTTTAAAATGCTCAAACTAGCCCCTCCTTCACTGAGCGTCAACTTTAAGCGTGTTCACTGAGCCTCCAATTGGTTGTCGGAGGCTTATATAATCAGTCCCTGCTTATGTAATGCTTGCGCACTCCTCTGCACTCTGCAGCTCTTTGTCTGAGGGGAGTGGCAATAGTAAGGTTTGTGGATCAGTGGAACATGTGGGTTTAAAAGTGCGTGACTGTGACTGTCTGAAAAGACTTTTACGGGCCGCAACTAACTATTTTGAAAAAAGATGGTTATGTCCATTTTTTTCCCAGTCTTATTTGATGAATCAAGAATAAAATTGTTCTATTTTCCATTCCGTTGATTCAATCAGGTTTCAAATAATGATTGTGTCTTGAATAATTCACATCAGTATACAGTTTCAACAGCAAACACGGTATTTAAATACAGATTTAGTTCTCAGCTGCTATACATGTATGAAATGGTGGACATTTGATTTAACTTTTATGCTGTAGCCCACAGGCAACTAACGGATCATATGTGGTGTTTGCAGGTGGTGGATATTATGCGTGTGAATGTGGACAAAGTGCTGGAACGGGACCAGAAGTTATCAGAACTGGACGATCGAGCAGATGCACTCCAAGCTGGAGCATCCCAGTTTGAGACCAGTGCTGCCAAGCTGAAGAGGAAGTACTGGTGGAAGAACTGCAAGGTATCATTTTGATGGATGTGTTTGCAAAGCATAATGAGTATTTTATTTTTTTTTTTAAACAAATACATTTTCAAATCAAGTTGAGCAGAGTGTCGCGCTGACGTTCTCTGCCTATCTGCCTTCCAGATGTGGGCAATCCTGATAGCTGTCCTACTGATTATCGTGGTCATCATTATTAGTAAGTATCACGCCATACACACAACATGTCAGTTTTGTCCCCCCCCCCCCAAAAAAAATTGCACTCCTACATTTTACATGTTTATTTCAGAAGTGTTAACTTGCATGCTCTTGCTTTATTTTTAGTTTGGACACAAGCCTAAAACGGCATCAAGAAGAAGAGATGAGCAACAAGCATCATTGAAAGGCAGAGGTCACATGATTAGTGGCTTCTTAGTTCACATTTTCTTCTCCTTTGAAGGGTGGGGGGGGTCTTCATTCCTTGTCTTGTATGTGCCTCAATACATGCTATGGGCTTACTCACAAGCCCGACCTGTGCAGTGCCACGTACGAAACACAGATGAACAGAAACTTAGCTAATTGACCGAATTTACACCAGTGTCACATGGTGAACAGAAAATGCTGCCTCTGCAGTCCTTGTTCTCACTTTCAGCAAAACATACACCAAAGCCTTTAATGACATGATGTGGCGTATCATTGTAAACTCCTCTTGTATTTTGTTTTTACATTTGAAAACTAGCCTTCAAAGTGTGTGCCATAAGAAGTACTTTTCAAAATTTTCCTGCCCACCATTGAAGCAAATTCAACATTTTTCAACTTTGTAAGAATCTTCCTGTTCTGTATTTTGCTTGTGCCTTCAAAAGACAGAGATGTTCAATTTGCATGCCTTAACTTATTTATACGCATGGCTGAATGCTCATGAACTCGTTTTGCAAACATATTGGTTGCTAGATAAATAGAAAAATACACTTTATGAATTCCTTTAGGGAAACGTTGGTTATAGTGAATTCATTGTGAAATATATTAAATAATTAAATTGATCATCTCAAATCGACAACTTAGAAGGAGCGTATGTTTATGCCTCAGTTCCTAGTGTTATATTCATTTGCATCATTGTCTCAGAAATGACTTGGTGTACAGTTAAAGATCATTTGTGATTTGATTTGGATTTATGCGGAACAACATATGGCCACGATAGCCCACCATGCAATTTAAAAGAAAACTTCAGAACCAGTTCTAGAAGGCAAGGTGACTGTAATGTCAATTGTTAGCATTTAACTCACATGGCAAACCTTATTTAAGTATTCAGTGTGGTCCTCAAAAGACTGAACTGGCCCCCGATTGGAAAAAAGGTTTTGCGCACTTCCTCTTACTGTCAAGCCAATGGATTGATAAATTATGTATAATTATCTACCTGATGGAGTCTATTGTGCCTTTTGAATGACTATTGCAGCTCACTTGCTCAATTAACTGACACATGAGTATTTTTACATAGATGTAACCCATCCGAATAAAGTGCATACATGTGTAATTAATGTCGTTTTATTCAGCTATGGTTTTTGAAACTTCATACAGAGCTAACCTTAATTTTTTTTTTTTTTTTTTTTTGGGGTTTGTGTCCAGTGCTGCTAAGCATTTTAGCGGTTGGAATTTGTTCAAAAACTTTGGTGGGGTGACAGTGTGAGAATTACATGTACTGTGCCAACACTGGATGATTGCATACCCTGCTGTTGCTTCTTATTAAATCATTAAATAATGCCTGATTACTTTGTCATTTGGATTTTTGTTTTCGTTTATTTATACACATTGTTAAAAGTATTGTGCATAATCTTTTTCATTTTTGCTGCTTTATTTTACCACAGTTTTAACAGCAGCGATGTGAAAGGGTTCATTCCTTCGGTGATGAAGAGGCAAAACGCAAAGTGCCTGCTCTGATTTGCGTACTTGTTTTCCCTCTGTTGTGTAACATGGAGGTCCACGTGAACCACGACCGTTGTTTGACAAACCAATTTGTAGACACGCCCACTAATTACGTATCAGCCACTCACAGAACACATGAATTTCTTTGTCCAATCATCGTGCACTGGGCGGGGATTATATTCAATTGGACTCACGTTGCACAAATGTGTCAAGCGCACGGGAGCACTAGGCGACTTAGCCTAGCTGAGTTCTAATAAAATAAATAGTTGAATTACTACCAGAAGACACGTTCATAGGGAAAATACATTTAAGTGGATGCACGCGTATGGAGCAAAAGGTAAAATATTTCACTAAAATTTGGTATGTTTTTGGCTATTGCTAGTAGTAAGCTAGCAAGCAACATCATCCATATAAATGTGGAAGTAAATCTCGGAAATAATAATTGTCAGATGGTCATTATTTCATATGTACTGGCGAACCTCGGGAAACAAAGTGATCGTTTTAATCGATCGAGCTCTTATAGCGGCCGTCGATCGTCTTCGGCGAGGAGCCGATAAGTAGCTAACGTTAAGTAACATCTCTGCCATAACCCAGCGGAATGTAGCAAGCTGTTGCTATTAAACCATATCAATTATATTTGATATATTCAATATAGATATTGATATAAAATTGATATAAGCAGTCATCTGGAGTTCCCTTTCATGTCACGTTTTTCAATGATTCACGAGATTTAAAAGGCACTCTTACGAGTTGTTTGTTGTTCTCTTATATTATCGTCGGAAAAGTAAATGTGTATATGTGGTGGATCGTAAACAAAAGTAGCTCAAATATAATTGCTAGTTAACTGGTGAATGTTGTTGGCGGTTTGGGGCAGTGACTGAGTTGTCTCCCCCTCCCTCCCTAAGGTTATCTGGTTTAATGTGGTGACGGTGGCGCACTGGTTAGCACGTCCGCCTCACAGTTAAGAGGGTGCGGGTTTGATTCCACCTCCGACCCTCCCTGTGTGGAGTTTGCATGTTCTCCCCGTGCCCGTGTGGGTTTTCTCCCACATCCCCAAAACATGCATGGTAGGCCGATTGACCACTCCAAATTGCCCCTAGGTGCGAGTGCGAGTGCAGATGGTTGTTTGTTTCTGTGTGCCCTGTGATTGGCTGGCAACCGGTTCAGGGTGTCCCCTACTGCACGATGACCACTGGGATAGGCTCCAGCACGCCTGCGACCCCCATGGGGACAAAGTGGTACAGAAAATGGATGGATGGATGTGGGGCCTTGAACTTTCAAAAGAGGGTCAAGTTTGTTTTTGATTTGTCACCATAAAGTGTTCCCTCTTTGAAAAATCTGTTTTCTACCGCTTTAAGGCAGGAAAACATGTACTTTTCCCTATTTAATTTTTTTTTTAATTGTAACTTTAGTAATGTGTTCAAGTCTTTTGAGTCCATTCTTACGTTTTATATCTATTGTATAAGGCCTTGAAATACATACATGTTTGGATATGTGCTTATTTTATAGTTTGCTTCAAAGATGTTTGCTAATTTAACATCATGTCCAACTAATCGTAAAACAGGACGTCTTATCAAGTCTGTTGTGTCGTCAAGGTCAGGGCAGATCATCATCATATCCGCACAATAAAACAAGTTTTTTTTAAACAACAGTTGCAATATCTCAAGATGGCGTCCACTCTTCCAAATTGAGCTCCCTGATTATGTAACCCTGCAGAGTCTATGCAGGATATTTCCACTGGCTTCTGTTTGAGCTTCTCAGCTTGCAATGGATATAAAAAGTCTACACACCCTGGTTAAAAGGCCAAGTTTTTAGAATGTAAAGAAATACCACCCATGTGTTTCCAGCTTTAATGTGACCAACATATATATGATAAACAAACTGCAGCATTTTAACGGGCAAAAACATTGAGTTGATGCCATCCAATTGTTTGTTGCTCACCGTCAATTAAAAACCATGTGATGTCTTGTTAAAATAGATTTTTATCCTCCAAATCTGCAGAACTGAAAACAAACCACCTCTTCGGCATTCCACGAAAATTAAAATACCCCATGGAACCCATTCCGGTTTTTGCTCATATGAAGACCCCCGCTGATGAGGGCGATTGTCGGAATTACCACTAATGTGTGACCAAAGTGAAGAGATGCCCGCTGGAGACAGCGGTCCAGATGGAGAGGAGCCCGTGATACAGTCGTCAACAGGAGGTGACAGAATGTCATCGGGGCAGCGGGTCGGACGGGCTCAGTCTACAAGCGTTCACGTTTGTGGAGAGGTGGCACAAGAAGACGAGGAGATGACTAGTGGGTCGCACGACCTTGCCTCCCCGGAATATCACAGCACCGGAAGCGCCACAGAATCCACCTCGGCTTCTACAAAGAGGTATTATGACATTTATGGAATGCAGAATAAAAAAGTCACTATTAGACACAAATATTTAAGAAAAGACATTATTAGACACAAGTATTTTAATTTGATGATCTCAACCTTGCCTTGCCTTTGTGTGTTTTTGTCTTTGTGCAGCAGCATGAATGCAGATGGCAGCAGAGGTCAATTCCACAAAGAAATGAAGAACACAGTAGCTGAGATGAAGAAGCGGCTTCCATCTGACAAACGCAGCCGCAGCAAAGCCAGCACTGTCGAGGCCTTGCATTATGCCCTCAAGTGTGTCAAACAAGTGCAAGGTAACCCTGCTTCTTCAGGAAACCCCAAGAGGAACTTGTGTTGATAACTCATCAATGTCATTCTCTGCAGCCAATAGCGAGTATTACAAGTTGCTGATGCGAAACGGCCATGACGAGAAGAGCAATGCCACCGTTTGTACCCGTGAAGAGCTGGAAAGAGTCACCTCGGAACACACTCTTAAGAACACGGTACACATGCCAACACTTGCTATTTATTTGACATTCTCACTGCAACCTTTGACGACACACCACGCAATCAAGCGTTTCCCTAAACCCATCCTGATTTGATCTTTTCATCATTGTTGTTCATGTAGTGTACCAGCACACATTTGCATGTGTTCCTTATTTTTGCCTTACACCTGGGTGGGTGTGTGAGTGTATTTGTGTTTTACTGCTTTTGTGTGCGTGTGACCTGGCTTGCTTGTGTGCGTGTGTGCGTGCGCTTTTGTGTCTCTGCGCAGGACTCCTTCGTGGTGGTCTTCTCGCTGTCGAGTGGCCGTGTTCTGCACGCGTCCGAGCAGGCTCCTAGCATCCTGTGCTGCAAGAGGAAGTTCCTTGAGTCGGCCAAGTTTGTGGAGTTGCTCTTCCACCAGGATGTCAACGTCTTCTATTCGCATACGGCACAGCCGCATCTGCCGCCCTGGACCAACTCGCACACAGGTGTGTTTGCGACACAAGTATCCTATTTTTCTTTTCTTTTTTTTATATTAGTACTATATTACTATATTCTTATACTATATTCAAGTATCCTATTTTTCTTTTCTTTTTTTTTTATATTAGTACTATATTACTATATTCTTTTTCTTTTTCTTGGTACTTCTGCCAAGCCCAAATGTAAGACTATATTGTGGCGAGGTAGAACATCCATCATGGAATAACCTGTTAAATATTGATGAAGATTCCTAATACACTGTAGGAAGTTATTTCATCTGTTTGTTCACTCGGGAGTGAATGAAATCATACAGTGTCCAAAATAAATGAACTGTCTGTCCGGACAGCTTGCGTCATTCTCTGAAAGCCAAGAGCAGCTTAACAAAATGAAGAATGAGTAAACACACACCCAATTTTTAGGTTGGCCTTGGCTGTTGAGGAAAAACATATTTACCAGTATTACCCGTCTGTAGAGTCATAATGATAAGGAGCTGGTGGAACAGAGCTAATGTTTCGACCAGGAAATGTTTCTTTGTTTGCTCTTTTATTTAAAGGAACAAGAAACATTCAAATTGTTCTACCCAAATCTCAAAAGGATGATAATAATAGCAGCAATTTGCTTAATTTGAGAACTCATTTCTTGCTCGATCAGTCTCCAGGATTTTCTGCATGTTTTTTTTTTTTGGTAAGGATTTCTCTGTAAATGTTATTCCCTCCTGTTGTGTGTCCTTTTCCATGTTGAGCCTTGTTGCTATTGTTTTTCTTCATCATGTTTGATCACTAGAAGCGGTCGCTGTGCGTTAGAGTGAAAAGTGAGGTTCGCGAGATTCTGTAACTCCTGGTTGTTTGCCAAATGAAAAGGTTACATACACTGAATGATAAGAGCAAAATAAATAAAAGTCTGTGCTTACCTCCACAGCGGGGGTATTATTTGACTCTGCCCAGGTCAAGTCTTTCTTCTGCAGAATCAGGTCAGCATGAAAACAAAATTGTAACATTATTTTTTTTTCGTAGAAATCTGTTGAATCCACTGCATACCTTCTTATTTGTGTCTCAGAGGTGGCAAGGATCGTGAGGGGGAGATGCGCTACAACCCGTTTCGTGTCACGCCTTACCTGCTGAAGGTGCAGGGAACAGGGAGCAGTGGGGAGGAGCAAGAGCTGTGCTGCTTGGCCCTGGCTGAACGCATCATTTCAGGATATGAAGGTGATGATCATTAATTCCACAGTTGCTGCATTCCAATTATTTAATTTTATGCTTGATGTTTGAATAAATAATGGTAGCTACTTAGTTTGCTTCAAGAGTGTGCGTGTTCTTTACTCCCCCAGCACCTCGAATCCCCATGGACAAGCGCATCTTCACCACCACGCATTCACCTGGCTGCGTTTTCCTCGAAGTGGACGACAGGTCATTACCGGCTCGCATGTGCAAGTTAGGAATACAAGTGAGCATCAAGACAATTTAAGGTCATTCGGTGACCTCCCACAGGGCGGTGCCATTGCTGGGATACCTCCCTCAAGATCTGATCGGCACGTCGTTGTTAACCAGCATTCATCCAGAAGACCACGCCCTCTTGTTGTCTATGCACCGAAAGGGTAAGTTTGACTTCTGGTACCAATCCTGGATGACTACATCTTCAAACTGCTAGTTCTTGTGCTCTTATATCCCCCCCCGCCCCTCATTTTATGATACTTTTTATCACGTAGTGTTAAAGTATGCGGGTCAGTCACCGTTCGAACACTCGCCGGTTCGATTGCGCTGTCAGAATGGAGATTATATCACATTGGACACCAGCTGGTCCAGTTTCATCAACCCTTGGAGCCGCAAGGTGGCTTTCATCATTGGACGCCACAAAGTCAGAACGTAAGCAGTAACAAAAGCAATTCATAACCATGCTGCGTTGTCAGCTGGAGAATTCAATGGCTGAAGACTTAATCATTTTGCTTGTGTGCCTTTCGGCTAGGTCTCCACTGAACGAGGACGTGTTTGCTTCTCCCAGTAAAGTAGATTTAACTGTGACCCATGAAGAAATTAAAGATTTGCAAGCCAAGATCTATAAACTCTTCTTGCAGGTGATTATTTAATTGATATTACTTATTATTCCTCATTTACATATTTGAGTTCATAATACTGCTTGCTTAAGAAATTCTTCAAGTTTTTTCTTAGCTCACCATCATTAATGATCGTTTTGCCCTCAGCCTGTCCATACCAACGGCTCCAGTGGTTATGGAAGTTTAGGAAGTAACGGTTCTCATGAGCATTACATCAGCGTTGCTTCTTCGAGTGACAGCAACGGTAACTTGTGGGAGGACTCGCACCGAGAGCCTGTAAGTCACATCATCACCACATGCTTGCTGTGAGGTGTCAGCGCTGCACCCAAAGTGAATTACATTGCATCTTTGTGTCGTTGCAGATGACTCTTCAGCAAATCTGTGCTGATGTAGACAGAGTCAGGAATTGGGGGCAGCAGCCCTATTTTGACTCCAGCCACAAAATTGGTCGTCTTGGTAAACCTGCCCCAGGTAGTGCAAATGAACAAATGCAAAGCACAACATCTGTGGTCCTTATAAGTGTTGGTTGAAATGAACTTCTCGTCTCATAGCAGCACACTTGGTTCCAGTAACCTCCAATCCTGAGGTGGGGGAACCTGAAGAAAGCAGGAAACAGACACACATTCCCTCCTACCAGCAAATCAACTGTGTGGACAACATTATCAGGCATGTGTGACCATCTTGTGTCATCTTTATGAAATGCCCAAACTCTCGTCCATCTGTTTCTCAACTGTGTGTCTTTGGCGGTGTCATACAGATACTTGGATAGCTGTACGGGGCCACCTCTGAAACGGAAAAGTGAATCTCATTCCCTCGCCACTTCTTCGTCATCCTCCACCTCTGAAGATGACAAGCCTGCCGGAGCCAATGACACGACTCAAGCTGCCTCAGATGGTATTAAACACTCATGTATCAAGTTTGTTTATTCAATGTTCTTTGTTTCTTGTTTTTCCTGAAACGCATTCTCCCTGTCCAGTGGCCATGTTGGAAAGCGAGGTGTCCGTCGGGCCGAGCACAGCGGCAGTTGTAGGAGCTCCTCTCACAGACATCACCATGTCCACTAAGGCAATGAGTGTGGTCTCTGTCACCAGTCAGTGTTCATACAGCAGTACCATCGTCCATGTGCCCCAACCTGAATCAGGTATGTGCAGTGCACGCTCTGTTCGGATATGTTTTATGAAGAATTCGCGATTGTACTTAGAGCAAATTAAAATGGTGTCGAACTTGGGGCTCTTCATTTGTTTCGCAACAAACTCATCCTAATGTGCTTGATCTTTTGTATTGATTTACATACCAGAGCCCAGTCCTCTTTGAAGGAAACTTTTGTCCGTATATAATACATAATGGGCGTGTTCTAATGTGGATGTAATTTCATAAAACACTCGTATGGTTCCTCCCAACAGAGGCTACGGCCCTCGAGGATGTGCCAATGGGCAGCGAGCCCACTGATGCTGCACCGACCCCGGTCCGTCCTACACCAAGCCTGGCCACTGAGGAGCGCAGATTTGTTGGTCTCACCAAGGAGGTGCTTTCAGCTCACACGCAGAAGGAGGAGCAAGAGTATGTGGACCGGTTCCGCAATCGCATTCTGCAGAGTCCCTACAGTTTCTACCTCCAGTTGGACAACAGCTCCATGGCTCACTCCCAACACAGAGGTTTGTGTTGACATGAATTGATCATACACACATATTTTTGTGCATATTAACATGCCCTATTTAATATAAAATTTTAGGTGAATATCCACGTCCAATGAACGTCGGTGGGCTTAGCCGCACTCGAAGAGCAAAGCCCAGACTTAGGCGCCCCAAACCGGTGGGTTCGTCAGACAGCTATGCTTCTCCACCCGGACCTTCTCGCCGTGTCCCAGATTCCTCGTGGCCCTCTTCTGAATCCTCCCAGCCACAGATGGCAATGCCCTACAATCAAACCTCTCCACTTCAAGCGCCATTCTTTCCCATGTTGGCTACTCAACCCGCCCCAGATCAACCGCCACGACAGCTACCCGGAACCCCTCCCATGGTGGTGCAACCCCCTGACCAGACCCAGTTCAACTACAATTTCCACCTCATGCAGCAAAATCAGACCTTGCCAGGCATGCAAAATATACAGAAGGAACCCATCCAAAATCTGCAGAGTATCCCCAATTTTCACAATATACAGCCCATGGCTCCAGCCCAGAGTATCAATCCCTTCATGACACCAGTCATGGCCGTCATTCTGCCTAACTTCCCAACTTTCACATCAGGTTATCCACCCATTTTCTCCACCCCCACTGTCACCATGCTGCCCCAGGCACCCCTCACCATGGCAGGATTCCCCCCCGGTGTCCCCTTCGTACAACCCCAGTTCCAAGGCCAGCCACCCCAGTTCCAAGCCCAGCCCGTGCCCCAAGCTCAGACATCTCCCGGGCCCCTCCTGGGTTCACCCAGAGCCTGCTCCTCGGTCGGGGAGGAGGAGGAGACGGCAGGCCCGCGTGCATTGTTCTCCAGCTCGCGCTCAAGTTCTCCACTTCAGCTCAACTTGCTACAGGAGGAACTGCCCAAACCGAGTGGACAGAGCAGCACCGGACACAACCTAGCAGAAAGCCTTCATGAGCAGGCTGACAACGAGGTTACAGAAATAAAACATCTCTCATCACAAAGAAGACAATTACCTTAAGAACAGATCCAGTCATAGATCACTCGGTCCACTTTTGTATTCTCACCAAACATTTTCTCCTCCCCAGGTTGATGCCCCAAGTGATTCTGGGAACCAAGATGCTCAGTCCACGTCCAGTGAGCTGCTTGACCTCCTGCTGCAAGAAGATGCACGGTCAGGGACTGGTTCCAATGCCTCCGGGTCCGGATCGGGGGAGTCTGGAGGCTCACTAGGATCTGGATCTGGATCTGGCTCCAATGGAACCTCTACTTCACACACAGGTGTAAATCATGAATTGAGTTTTTCCTCAAAACACTTATCGCTGATCTAATTGTCATCATAAAGAGAATTTAAGCATTTAATATTAAAGCTAATATATAGAAATTACTATGTTGAGTACCCTACTCAAGTATTACACTCCACTCAGAGATAGCAACTTTGCCACAAGTAGCTGATGAAGCTAAATGAGTCTCACTCTCTTTGTGGTTACAGGCAGCAGCAACAGCAGCAAATACTTTGCCAGTAACGATTCCTCAGACACATCACGCAAAGCCCGCAAGAACCCGGAAGCGCCAGCAGAGCACCAACACAACTTTGACAATCAGGTGGAGAGCTCGCTGTGGAGCATGATCCAGCACACGTCGGAGCATGTCATGATGACGTACCAGATCCATACAAGGTACACACAAACAGTACCCCACCCTTTTTATTCCAGTGTTGATGCTTTTTTTGTTTTAACAAAATACCGTATTTGCCGGTGTATTGGTCGACCTTTTTCGATCCAAAATCGACCGAAAAAAATCGACCTCGACTTATACACCGAGTCATAAAATTTAACTTCGTATTCATCGCTTCAAATGTGATGGTAACCAAGGCCGTTTCTCATGCATCTCATTGTGCGTTGCACTTAGAAAATTTGAACCGGGCGGCGTGCGCGAGTGCGCGGCCCGCTGGAAGTCGAATGAGGCGCCGCGACCACCTCCGCGGTGCTTATAAACAGCCGATCCGCTCGGCGGGGGCTATTTTCGGCCACTTGGCTCGTGCGCACGGCCTCCCGGATGTGCCGGGCGGGTGCGCGAGCTCGCCGGCCGCTGGAAGTCGAATGAGGCGCCGCGACCACCTCCGCGGTGCTTATAAACAGCCGATCCGCTCGGCGGGGGCTATTTTCGGCCACTTGGCTCGTGCGCACGGCCTCCCGGATGTGCCGGGCGGGTGCACGAGCTCGCCGGCCGCTGGAAGTCGAATGAGGCGCCGCGACCACCTCCGCGGTGCTTATAAACAGCCGATCCGCTCGGCGGGGGCTATTTTCGGCCACTTGGCTCGTGCGCACGGCCTCCCGGATGTGCCGGGCGGGTGCGCGAGCTCGCCGGCCGCTGGAAGTCCAATGAGGCGCCGCGATCTCCTCCGCGGTGCTTATAAAGTGCCGATCCGCTCGGCTTGGAGCTATTTCCGGCCTCCCGTTGGTGCCGGGCGGCGTGCGCGAGCTCGCCGGCCGCGATCTCCTCCGCGGTGCTTATAAACAGCCGCATGCGCACGGCCTCCCGGAATTTGAACACATTTCGTCAATAAATTTCGCATATTGAATTTTGAAGTTTAATATAATGCAACAATTGAGCTCGACTTATACAAAGGATATATCATAAAATCGTAAATTTCCGTCGAATTTTAGGGGGTCGACTTATACACCGAGTCGACCTGTACACCGGCAAATACGGTAACATTTATTACCTTTTTATATCGTAAGGCTCTGCTAGTGTTATCGATGTGAAATATTTTTGCGTTGTTCTGGAGTATTGGTTTTGAAAGTCTTGTCATCATCATACAAGATTTCATTGATTACCTCCTGCAGGGACCAGAGTGAAGTGCTGGCTGAGGACAAGGAGAAGCTACGAGTGCTTCAGCCTCTCCAGCCGTGGTTCAGCCAAGATCAGCGAGAGGAATTGGCCCTTGTCCATCCCTGGATCCAGCAGCACACAATCCCACAAGAGATAGACACTCAGGTGGGAATGGGCAAACTAGCTGATGGTCATTCATGTTGCGTTGCTCACCTAAACATTCTCGTGTCCCTCAGGGTTGTGCGACTTGCAGCGTTGGTGCGGGAGCAGCCCATTCACCTCCGCCCCCAGATCCCGATAGCTCGTCCCCTCTGGAGGTCCTGGAGCCAGACTCCATTGCCGACACTTGAGAGCTGTGACCCTAAACTACCATCCACCCTCAACAACTCCCACCACGCATCTTGTCTGATCAGGCCAGGGGACTTGTTCTCCATTTCTTAGCCTAGCTTGATTTGTATAGGGGGGCAAAAGACATGGACATTTGATTTTACAGGTATTTGTGCTCCATCAGCCTAAAGTGACTGCTGTCATGGGACCAGGACTACGTTACTTCTCCATGTTGTTTCAAATATATCCCTCCATGTGCTGCCCCCTGAACAAGAACACGCTCTCACACTGGCCCTGTCGGTCATGTGATAGGACAAAGACCCCACTGGCCCGGTCCAAGTACCAAGCGACACTCTTCAATGGAGTAAAGACTATTTTAGGAGGTGGGTCTCATCGTTGACACTCGCTGAATATGAGCACTGTGCGCACAAAGACATTACTGCCCTCGTTTGTGCATCCCAAGCACTTAATGTACACGGTGTACACTTTGTACAGCACACGAACTCCTTCAGTGACATCATGTCACATCGCGGTGGACACATGGTAGATTGTTGTAAATGGTTGTCTGGATACAAAGATGAGCTGCCCTCTGTAAAATGATGCGCTTAATCTTATTGAATGAATTGCTACTGGAGTATCAATTCTGTATTCCATTGGTTGATTGATTGTCTGTTATTGAGATGCCTGCAAGTTATGAGGCCTACTAAACAGCAGAAGCTCTATGATGAGCATTTCAAGCAGAATTTACAGCGCCCCAAGTATGCGCTTTCCCTAAAAATCCTGCCCTATTCTCAACTCACTACTTTCATGTGATGCTGGAATTACTTGGCTATTCCTTTTTGAGAGTGTGTGTGTGTGTGTGTGTGTCCGCACGAGCGCGTTTCCACTTGACTCTGAATGTTGTAGCTAGTTATGTGCTGTTGTGAGCACGTGACCGCTGCTTCCTTCCACACGGTGGCCCATTTGTCCGAAACCAACCTGGCTTTCTTACCAATTTTAGATTGAGATTATATAAAACAGTTTCATGTTTTATAGGAGAAATGTACACAAAACTTCAGTGTATAAAAGCCATTTGTCTTGAATTCAGGGACTGTTTGTGACACAAAGGAATGAATAAATGAACTATGATGTCTGACCTTTTTAGTATGCTTCTTTGCACATCAATAAAGTAAAAAGTAGACAAAAATGTTTTAATACATGTTCAAAACAATTCACAAATGAAGCATGATAATGCAGGCATGTAACTACTTCCGTAACATGAACATTTTAGAAGAGCAGTATCAGCTATAAGAAGCCCCTCAATGTTGCTTTAGTCCAGAGAAAATAAAAGCAACAGTAGAATGTAAGTTTGACAAATACATCAAAGCTGTAATAGATTCGCTATTTACAACTGAGTCAGGCGTCATTTAAAATACAGTATTGCACCTACATTTAATAACCACAAGGTGGCACTATGGTGCCTTGTAGTATCACGGCTTGACGTGACATGATGAACAAAACATTCATTCACTGTTTTTGTTTGTGCCTTGAGAAAACATGAGGGCTTGGACACACACGCATCTCTATGGAGTCTCCCCTGCCAAAACTCCCATCAGTGTGGGCGTGACGAGCAGCCTCTGGACCAGCCAGTGACCCGATAGTCACTTCTCTCACTTGCGACACTTCTGCATTTCTGAAAGAGGTTAAACACAGTTTAAATCTTTTCTTTCTTTTTCTGTTCCCGCGGTTTTACCTTCATCCAGATCAATGACTTTCCTCTGTGTGTTCATGTTGACCTCCTTCAGCAGGTTGTTCTTAAAATCTTCAAATCACACGGGAGGAGGTGATAATGTAACATTCACTTAAACACAAAACGATGTTGGCTTCCTTTTCACTTACCGAATCTGTCATCCGGCTCCCGGATGGGCAGCGATGTCTCTGCAACTTCCATCTCAAACTCATCTGAGCTGCATCGACTTCGGTTGGACCTAAATGCAGATATTGTGCGTTAAAGGCAAGAGGCAAGTGTCTAACCATTCCAGTGAATCCTCACCTTGTGGATCCCACTGAGTATAACTCTGAAAGCAGAAAAAAATCAAAGTGAGAAAAATAATATATTGTTTCTTTGAATCTACAGTCACCAGCCACTTTTACATCATCAGAATGATAATTGATATTAATTCAGACCTGTTGTTCTACGTCTGCGTGTGATGAGGATGATGATGAGGACGACAAACGCCAGAAGGAGAAAGGCGGTGAGGACGAAGCCCAGAGGCAGAAGAAAGTGCTGTCTGTGGTCAGGAAGGACGACGTTGATGACTCGCGGTGACTCCACTTTGTTGGCATCTGAACGGCGATGAAAACAACCTTTCAGCATTTTATCGTCCAATCAAGCAGTGAGTGTGTCATCACAAATCTGTTCACCATTTTAACATGAAAGATTTTCACGTTTATTTTACTTTAGTCATAGGTTAGGTCATCTTCTCTCTAAACGCATGTCTATTGACTGTACTAAAATGGTAAACTCATTTCCAGTCGGACGAAAAAAGTTAATACTCAGCGTATGTAAGCCAAAAGCAAACAGTCATGCCATGACTCGTTCTCGGCAGTAAAACCATAAAAGATGATGAGTGCCAGTGAAGGAAGTCCGCACGGAAACATACTGAACTGTTTGTGTCTTGGGAGCGTTCCAACAAAATTCCTAACTTGATCCCGGATTGTAACACACTGTATATGTTTATGTTTGTGTATCCGCTGGTCTGTCCGCTTCTTCATTTAGTGGGAGGATGAAGTAAAGAACTGACCTACATTGAATTCTCTCTTGAATTCACCTCTCTCTCCCCTGTCTGTTTTTCACCAGATGCTAGACACATGAAAAACACACTCCACCTTTTTTTTTCCCCTTTTCCTACCAAAAATACTTTCCTGACTAAAGAAGACAGGAAAATAAACCTGAGTATGTGGGATTCTCAAGGAGAAAAAAAATCCAGTAAGCCTTCCAGGGTGTTGATGGAAGCCAAAGTCAACATGGCAGAGGACAGTCAGAGAGACGGGGGGAAAGGCAAAAGACTGAAGATGATCTGCCTTTTTTTTAATCACAAATAGATGGATGGATGTTTTGTGATCTGCCTGGATCAGAAAGATAAATGATTTGAAAACGTTTTTTCATGATTCCTGTGGTTGCACAAGTGTGCACACCCTCCTATAACTGGGGGATTAACCAATTACATTCAAACTCATGTCACACTTATGCTAACAATTTATTAGCCTGTAAAAGGATTAAGGTTGTTCCAGGAACAGATTGTTTGTTTTTGTGCAAACCTTTTTGTAATCCTTCGGAGGAGGGGGGGGGTTCTGAGAGAGAAGGATTAATTGTGAGGGCAGAGATGGATTTCAACTCCTGTGGATAAAATTCCACTGGATTGAGATCATATTGGCACCGACACACACAGGCGGACACACAGACACACGCACGCACACAAACACACACACACACACACACACACACACACACACACACACACGCTCAACCACAGGAATTTCTCCAAAACCTTCTAAATGATTTTGCCACATTTATACATCCACCATTATCAGCTATGACTCAAAACAATCTGTCTGCTTTCACCCTTCTTCTCTTCTTCTGTCTTATACTGAGAAATGTGAACTCGGAAATGTGCACATCAATAGAAGAATGTTGTTTATGCATGAAAAACATCACCATATCCTGTAACTCACACAGGCAAATATACAAACAGACTCAGAATGAGAGAAGGCAATTAAAAGTCCCCGATGAAAGCGGCTTTTTTTTTTTTTTTTAACGGAGGGTAAGCGAGGGCCTTACATAGTGACTGGGTGGTGCGTTTGTGGTTTTGGGGGAATTTAGCGTCAGACAAGCTGAGAGAGCAAGAAAACCAAATGAAACAAACAGACAAAGCTCTTTCTCACGAAGAGGTGAAATCACAGATGCGGAGAAAGAAAATGAGGTGAAGAACAGATGGGAAGTTTTGTTTATTTTTTGCTCTTAATTGGACTCAAGATAGTTTTAGATCAAGTCTGGTGAAGCACTCAAAGTGACCTGGCGTGCGTACATGTGCGTGTGTGTGTGTTTTCGAGAAAGCTTGAGGGAGTGAGGGGAGTGTGTCCACTTTAGTGAGTAATGACTTTTACTTTATTTGGTGTTTTAGAGTCAGTTGGAGTGTGAAAACATGTTATTTTAGTTTTTGATAACTTAAGTGAATGTAGAACCATTCCAATTCCAATGTAAAACCAACCAATTATAATGCGCTATTTTTTTCCACAGCAGTCTGAAAAACAATTAGCAAGGTTAACTTCATAAATATCTGTCAAATGGTTTGTTAAGTCACCCCCCAAAAATACGTGCATGTTTTTTTATCTGTTTAACTAATTGGAAAAAAGGAAACTGTCAAAAACATTTCAGGAAAAAAATATTATAATTATAGTTTACCATTGTCAGCACTGGGCAATGCTTTAGCTGGGATGGTGGCGTGAATCACCGGTGGTTCCACGGTGACCTGAAACTGTCTCCTCTCATGTAAACCACAGTAATGATGATGAAGGTGACACGAGTACATCCCTTGGTCAGTGACCTAAACAGTTAGCATATGTAAACAATTAAGTCAACTCTAATGTAACGTTCGTATAGAAAGTGTGCTTCATTATGAGAGTACACATACAATACAAACTGTACCTGTAAATCAGATATGGTGAGTGAAAAGTCTCCTTCTGAGAAGGCCTGGTTGCTGATGTTCATCTTTCTTTGGAGGAACGAAGGTCCGTAGCTACGCTGCTCCCCTGAGGCGTACAGATCCACCAAACGGTCTGCACGATCGTGGTAGATTCCCGGGGACTGACGGTCCCAGTGGACCACCTGGGGGTAGCAAATTTTTGTGGTCATTCTAAATCGGTGTAGAACATGGGTTGGAAAAGTTTTGTGCTCCAGGGCCACATGAAAGACTCCAGGGGATTACATCAGTCCAGCAATTTTTCTGACTCATCTCATAAACGCTGAGCAAGACAGATTAGTACTCTGTCCACCCCTGTCGTGGAAGATGACATCAGACCCACCTGCTGATTCTCCTCTTCATTGCCCCAGTCTGTCCACACGTTTCTCCTGTTGATGCACGGCAGCACCACAGTGCTCCCCACTAGCACCACGTACACCGCTTTGTGGCCATCCCAGTAGCGCTGCTCTTTACGACCTGGAGGAGTGCACATAAAGGGTTACAGGCTCGTTGTGCCGTGTCACCATTCGGGATCGGAGATGGCGACATACGGGATTTGGTGACGTTCAGTTGCACTCGGACCGTCTCGTACAAGTGGCAGTAGAGGTGGTGGAGGTTACAAGAGTACAGGCCTTTGTCGTTCATTGTCACATCTAGCAACAACATTTCAGCCAATATAAATTTACGAGGAATTTCCATTTAGCTAGATTAGAAGGTTTATGAGTGTGACCTTTGATGACCAGTGAGAAATTTCCATCCTTGAAGGCTTTCTGACTGAGGCCGACTCTTTTCAGGTTGTAGGAGTTGTATATTCTCTGCTCTCCAGCAGAGTACATGTCCAGCACTCTCTCCATGCCGTCGTCCACGTAGGGCCGGAACACGTCCCAGTGGACGACCCTCTGTCTGTCCCTAAGGTTGTCTCTGGTCCACACCATGCGGCCACTGACGCACTGTAACGTCACGACGGAGCCAGCCGGGGCGCTCACATTGTAGCCAGCTACCACAACGCTGCTGCTACTGCTGCTATCTGACTGGCCGTCCACTGAGGGCCACAGAAAGGTCATACAAGAAAACACATTAACTTAGAAAATTATATTGGAACAAATCAAGCGTTTTCAAAGTGTGGGAATTTGAGTCTTCCCTAATTTATTATTGAAATGCAGTAATTCCAGTATGAATGATTTCATAGCGCACTTTTTGTGTCACTGTCTGAGGGTGGTGTTTCCAGAAGACTATTTTCCAACATTTTCTCAGAGACAGACAGAAAAAAAAAAAGGCTCATTTTAACTTGAGTTGGGTCAGCGGGTTTAAATAACAATTTTTGACTTTATTAACCTCAATCTGCTGTGTCTTGCTTTAAATCCTCTGGCGCCCACATCACACACTTTGAAAAACCGCTGCCTAAAACCACAATCATGCACATACTGTTTGCACACACACATGCAGTACACACACGCACATACATACACACAAATGGCTGTTACACACCTGCAGTGAAGAAGTAGACCACAAACACTGAAAGACAAACACAGTAAATTACATCAGAATTAGTTATTTACAGTATGGGAAATTGGAGCCATTAATGGAATGTCACAAGGAATTAGTTCCTCATTCTTTGTATCTTGAAACTTAAATTACTGTACATCTTTCATGTAAGTCATTAAAACACAACTGAATTAAATTTACCCGCTGCTTTGTACATATTGAAGCCACATTTAGCTTTTTTTGTGCTTGCTAGTTACTGCTTAAATGTTAATATGTCATATCAAATGTTATATACAGTAAAACAGTAAGACTCTATGTTTGCAGTCTAAAATGAGATTATGAAGCTATTAATAAGACATTTGTAAAAGAGATTGTGAGAATAAATAATGAGAATTACCTACAGTAAAAATGGAACAAATGAAATTTGTTGACATCAGCAGCCAAACTTACTGTGGATTAAGAGCAGAGACTTAAAAAAGATCTCCCGGTGACTCTTCATGTTGCTTCTGTTTAGTACCCGTACGGTTTCTCAGGTTGAATACTGTCCTTGTGAGGAAAAATAAACAGTCTTCTTTATTCCAACGCTGATTTTCTTTTTGTGTTTGAAAAGACCCAGCTGTAGTGGAGACTTCTGCACAGAACCAAAGTGAACTGTTCCCATCCGGCAAAATGAAACCTGACACAAGCAAACCCCTCCTCTCAGAACTCTACCCGAGACATCCCAAAGAAAATCCTGCCACTTTCATTTGGTTCATTTGTGTTTATGGAGTTATTTTATAATTACTTTTTTTTTACTTTCAACTTCCCCTACTGTAGTACCCACTAAGTCAAGTCATCAAATACTTTGTACATGAAAAGCCCCATTTTGGTAAAGGATGGAATGGTACTGTATTCTAGTTTTGGAGGAACTGTAATGGTTGTAAAGAATAAGTTGTGAGGTATTGTTGGCAAGAAAATGAGGCAGCAAGATAAATGCTGTGATAAAAGTGGAAAACAACTGAACAATGAGGAGATTCTTATTGTTGTTGTGACTTTTTCATCCATCCATCCATCCATCCATCCATCCATCCATCCATCCATCCATCCATCCATCCATCCATCCATCCATCCATCCATCCATCCATCCATCCATCCATCCATCCATCCATCCATCCATCCACCCATCCATTTTTGTTGGAATCGGGGAAACAGTGCCATCGTGTGGCAGTCTGGTTGTTCAAAATAAGAATAAAAGAAATAAATAATGCAATAAATAAATATAATACGACTAGTAAACATTATTTGTACGAATTTTAAACCTTCATATAATTTATAACGAGGTGTTTTCATTTCACAATAGTGGATCCCTGAGCAGGGTTTTCATGAAAGGTTATTGCTATTACAAAAATATATTAACATTTATCACGTGCATTCTATGGTTACCGATGTAAAAAAAAAATCCTGGATTTTAAATTTAGCATTTGCCGCATATAAACTTTATTTTATAAAGTTATTATAGTTTATCGTATACGTTTTTATAAAATTATTTTCACTATACGAACTACGTTGCATTAATGTGTAAGGGAACATTCATTACACTTTTGTAACACACGGACTTTTTCTGGTGTTACACACGATTAACAGAAACTAGCGAACTCATTCAAGGGTTTGTTCAACACAAGGTAAATTAGTTTAACAAGGATATAAAAGCATAGTCTGCATTGGTTATTTTGTACTTATATTAATCATACACAATACTGTTTGGGGATCAATTGATGGATATTTAATCTATCCAATGTTTTTGTTTCGTACGAGGGATAGCTAGCATGCTTGCTAACTATAGCTAGCCTGGTGTTACGGCGAACTTAAATAAAAATACATGATGTAGTATTCTTGTTTCTTTTCTCTTGTTTATTCTTAGTACTCCTGTTCAAAGTTGAACGATGTTCCTGACGAGATCAGAATATGACAGGTTGGTGCAAACAGCGATGCAATACAAATTGCTTTGTCATTTTTTAGCTGTTTCTTCTTGCTACTCCTAGTGAACAAACTAAAAGGAAAACAATCATGTCTTGTTTTGTAGTGGTGTTATTGAATGTAGTAATTCCAACTACTCTGTGTTACAAAGTTCAGCCTATTGTTAACAATTTATAATCAAGTCTTCTCGTTGGTCTACTCTGCTTTCGTTTTTGGACGTTTCTTACAAGCGTCAAACCGTGCATTTGAAGTTTCATATAGTATAAATCCGAATGTTATTTCCCAGCAATAGTTGGTAATGTATAATAGTCACCATTCATGATTTGTTATATTTCAGAGGCGTCAACACATTCTCTCCTGAAGGAAGATTATTTCAAGTTGAATATGCGATTGAGGCTATAAAAGTGAGTGTTATATCGAACTCCCTCCTAAATATTTTACATTACAATAAAGTCAGTGTTGCTTGGTCAAAAGTCTTTTGTATGGGTCTTTTATTCTTTCCATCATGTTTGCAGCTTGGCTCCACAGCCATTGGTATCCAGACAACGGAGGGAGTGTGTCTGGCTGTGGAGAAGAGGATTACCTCTCCATTGATGGAGCCCAACAGCATTGAGAAGATTGTGGAGATCGACAGTCACATTGGTGAGTAGTAGTATGAATTTCACTTTCACTTTCACTTTACTTTTTGCAGGTGAATGGAACCTCTCAAGGCCCTGGAAAGTCTTTGTTTTATCTGTTTGAATAATGGGAATCAATTGAAAATCACATAATAATTTCCAGTGTCAAACTGTTGCCACTGTATAACCTAGAAACATATGTATAACTCGTTCACTGACTTTGACAGGTATAGTTGTAAAGTATGTTTTCAAGAGAGATGGGTAGAGGATTGTCTAAGGCTGGTTCACTGTAAACTTCAAGTTGGGAAACCACTTTACTGACGTACAACCACCAGCGATGCACCATTTTAAATATGAGATATGCCCAAGCTCATTCCTTACACAGAAATTAAGGTTAAATTAACAATAATTTTGTTTTTTCTGCTGTGTGTCTTGTCTTAAAGGTTGCGCGATGAGTGGCTTGATAGCTGACGCCAAGACTCTAATTGACAAAGCCCGAGTGGAAACACAGGTATCGAATTCTTCAGCTTACCTTGCTTACCAGGTGGAGTTTTTCTGAATTCTCCACTCATTTACAGAACCATTGGTTCACTTACGACGAGACCATGACAGTGGAGAGCGTGACCCAGGCCGTTTCCAACCTGGCGCTCCAGTTTGGGGAGGAGGATGCCGACCCTGGTGCAATGGTCAGTCTCTTTGCTCTTTGTCTGTTCTAAAAGTGAGGCATGCCAGTTATGTCTCTTAACTACTCTTGTGCTTCCTCGACAGAGTCGACCCTTTGGAGTCGCACTTCTTTTTGGAGGGGTGGATGAAAAAGGACCTCAATTGTATATCATTTTTACTAGTTGTGCACATTGAAAATACCAGAGTATTAAAAGTGCCACATTGACCCCCTTCATTGAATCTTTTTAAATCTAGGTATCACATGGATCCTTCAGGAACCTTTGTGCAGTGTGACGCCCGAGCAATTGGCTCAGCGTCTGAAGGTGCACAGAGCTCCCTCCAAGAAGTCTACCACAAGGTAGAGTTGTTAATCGGCCGCGGTTATTCAGTTTAAGAAGATAAATCACTCAAAGTTGCCTTTTGTGTTTGAATCCTGTAGTCCATGACGCTAAAAGATGCCATCAAGTCATCTCTCACCATTCTGAAGCAGGTGATGGAGGAAAAGCTCAACGCAACCAACATTGAGGTGTGTGTGCCTGATTTGACTCATGAATTGATCACACAACATCCACATAGACCACATTGGCCACTAGTTTTGCTGTAAATCAAAATTTTGAGTAAGGTTGTTTTCCTCTTTAGCTGGCAACGGTGGAGCCGGGGAAAACCTTCCACATGTACTCCAAAGAAGAACTGGAGGATGTGATCAAGGATATTTAGATGATTTTCAGCGCAGGCACCAGAGAACAGGAAGCCTCAGTCCCGGGCCACAAAACACAACTTTCCATCAGCACCCAGATCTTTTTGGATTACACCACAGGTTTTTGTTTGTGAGATGTGCTCATGGACTTCTTGCCTATCAGCGTCTGGAATGGGCAGGAAGAAAACAGGGGGAGGGGTATTTTTTTCTATAAATCAGTACTTCAATTAAACTGTTGTATTCCACATTTAAATGACTATGCCTATGTTTTCTTACCCTCCACCCATAACAGATATGAACTCCACAAGAGCCTCTCCTCATATAAACATCTTTATTTCTGGGAGTCCATAACAATAAATTTTTTTACAGTTCTGAAGTTACTGTAAGCCTGTATATTTCTCTCCACGTTTCAAACCAAAGTGAAAATGAAATTTAAGGATTATTGGAAAAGATAAAATAGGAATTATTAAATCACTTGCAATGGCTCCAAATTTGTTGATACACTAAATTAGATGCTTATTTATTTTATTTCTTTTTGATCACTTTTTTAACTAAGTAATATGAAACTATAACACACTTTAAAGTTGTGCACACACAATTAAAAAAAATACAGGGTGAGATGTTGCTATTCTAGTTTAATGTCAGCCATAGGCCCTTTCTCCTCCACATCCAGAAAATGCCAGAGGCAGTTCTTAAGTTTTGTGGACTTTTGTTACCTTGCAGAGCACTTCATTTTTAGTGCTTCCTGGAATCGTAAAATTCACAGGAAGAAAAGTGGGGAAATATTCACAGAAAGAAAGGCGGGAGGGGGGGCTTGAAGGTTTGCTGAATTTAGATCGACCACCAAGAGGCGCTAAAACCCCAGGAAAGTCTCGATATTAAGTAGTCGAGGAAGAGCCCTGCCGTCCAATGAACATGCGGGTTATTCTCGTCCTGGCCAATCACGCGCCGCCGTGGAGGGGACGCTAATGAAAGATACGTTCTGGGGGATGAAGGGCGGCACGCGGAGTCAGTGTTTGGAATTAATGAGGCACAGTGATTGAGCGCAAGCAAAACTGACCAGACGATTTAAACATGCTTTCTGCGGCTTACATTTTCATATGGGGATTGTTTGCGTGCGCGCTGGCGAGACATTTCCATGAGGGACAAAAGTCGTTTGTGGGGAGGCCGCCGAGAGATTTGAGGGGTGATGAAGAGCGACACAGTTGGGAGAAGTTGGAGATGTCGAAACGCGCCGCGGCTGGACTGAATGAACACTCATGCCCGAGTTTTCCTGGAGTCGAGTCAGCGCTGTTAAACAACACCCACACTGTAAGTCACCTTTTTTTTTCTTTCTTTAAACGTCTATAATTATCCCTCCCGAAAGTTCATGCACAAACTGAGTCTGTGGAAGAAAATACATGCGCGATGCGTACTTAATTTGCAATTTATTAGATGTTGTTAACTTTTTTATTAAGTATACCCGCACAATCCACAAAACTGCTTTTACCAAGAAAATAATGCGCAATTTGAATTGATCACTTATGCAAACATTTTGAATAGTAATGTTACCTTCACGCTACAAAGTAAATTGAAGAAAATTCTTCCATTAATGAGCTAGATAAACTCAAAAAATGTTTTAAACATCTCAACACTTGTATTGTATATTATATCATATTGCATTTGCACCCTCCTCGGCTGACACTGACAGCATTGCTGCTGCACCTGGCAGAGGTGTGTCTTTTGTCGATTACACACGTTTGGTGTCACCATGAAGAAGGTTGAACAGTTAGGTAGTTTTGATAAAAGCTCTTTTCCTCTCTTGCTTTCTCTCGGGTCCACTGGGATCATTTTCTTCACAATGCTTCTACCACCTGAAGATTGTTTTTAATCAAAGACAACTTCATCTCCATCAGACGTTTGGGGATGACAAGGGATTTCCCCTGATGGGAAGTCCACCACAGCTATTAATGAAACAATGATTTATGACCAAAAGAGAGGCAGCTGTGTATTATCATATGATCCTCTTGTTTAATGAAAGAGCTTGGCAACAATATCAAAGCAGCAGTCATTTTTACTTTGAAAGGGAGCATACAGAGAAATAAAAAGCTTTTGATATTCACCTTCAATTCAAAGTCAAAAAGTCAAAGTCTTCTTTATTGTCAATTTCTTCACATGCCAAGACGCACAAAGAGATCGAAATTACGTTCCCACTATCCCACGGTGACAAGGCATAGTTCACAATGTACATACAAGTAAACAACAAGAAAAATAAAACAAGAAGGCACAATCAATGAATAAATAAGAGTGATGAATAAATAATAAATAAACAAATAACACAATAAATAAGTACAGGACGCTACTTATTCAATGTGTTACAAAAATTGTTTTAATATTAGAAGAAAGTCCATCCCATGTCACTGAATGGATTGTGATTGCCTTTGGGGGGGTGGAGACTCTTTTGGTGTCAACCAAAACTAATAATTGGAAATTGAATACTTGTGCCGGTGTACTTAATGAGCATATGTAGGTCATTGGTTCACATCACATCTATTAGCAGCCAAATAGGGATAGTGCATGGAGTTTTGACAACACAAATGTTCTTGGTAATTGGAGGCTCTTGGAAGAAGCACCGAGACAAAAATTGGTGGTATTCATTGTTCTTCCAAAACCAACTGAACTGCCTCGGTCTTCAATCATACGCGCCTTCATTATTACTTCTAGTGAGCCAAACATATCATCTGTGTTACAAAAGAAAGCGCAAGCTGATTGGCCTCGCTGTCCAGAGGAATGTTTGATCCAACTTGGCTGGATTATCTTCCTTGTTTATCCACGAGTATCTTCAAAATAATAATAATGGACACACAAATGTTTCTTTTCCATCAGATAATTACATACACAAACAGAATCATGTTCCTTTTTAACAAAGCGAAATCATAGGAATATGATTTCAGTGAATTTGTTTTGAGATGACAATAGTCACATGAATTGACGTTTGCGGAACAGTAATAGTTCTTTGGTCACTTGATCCTAGTTTAAGCTGTTCCTCCTTGAGGCTCCCGAGCGAGCTGTGTCTGGGATACCTGGACTTGAGGATTTATTCCCCATTTCCTCTCCACTGCAGGAATGAGTGCACACAGACTCTGGCTGTAGTTTTCCCTTTCTTTATGTGCAACACGTAGGCACACAATTACACTTTGGATGCATCTTACGATGAGTGCGATTCACTTGCAGTCTGAACACTGAGGTGGTACAGATCTCCCGCTGTGACTGCATCTGGAGGAAAGACTTTTGGGGGGAAAAAAAAGTCTCCATTAACACCAAGAAAAATTCCTTGATTTGCCGCTAATCATTCTTTTGTGGAGAAAAAAAAGCTGCTTGATCTGAGTACTGATGAAATGCTGAAATTTGAACAGCTAATCGTTAAATGATTTTATCCTGAGAATGTTTGCTTTGTGTGGGTTTCATTAAAAAGACTGGCTGTTTTTGTTTTTGTTTTTACAGCCTGGCTTTTTTCTGCTTTGTTGTTGCCCCCTCCTTCTCCAAGCACGTCGTCTATCCCCTCTGGCTGAAAAATGTTGAGGGGAGAGAAAAAAAAAACAGCACAGAGGTGAAGCTGGGTTGCAGCCAGCTGTTGGAGCAGCAAGAAAAGCACTAGAAATAAGAGGAGGAAAAGTATAGAGAAAAAAGGCCTTTTTTTGTTCAATTTAATGACGCTAATTATCACCCGGAGCATCTTTTGTTGCAAAAAGCTAAACATGGATTGATGGATGGAAGTTTAGTGTCTATTTCAAAACGTCATGCTTTTTTTGTTGTAATTAGGAGCATTACTGTGAATATATTTGCACAACGCAACTATTTCCTTCCAGGCTTTTACAATTAAAACAATCCAAACATGAAGATAAAAACATATAACCCTTGAAATTGGATTTATCCTTTTGAAATTTGTGTCTTTTTCAAGTCGTTTGAAGCCGGGTTTCCAGCAGTTTGAAGAACAGCATGACTTCAGTTATGGGAAAATGAGTTATAGCCAAACTTCCTCAAAACTGGCACTGCAATCGGAGTTCAGAACATTCAGAAAGATGCTCTCCTCCCTCTTATAAATAATATTTTTTTAAAAAAAGATATAAATAAAATCAATGTTGTTAGCTAAGAACAGATTTGATGCAAATTATATGAATATAATTTCATGGCCATATTGTGATGGTATATTTGTCTGGGCCAGATTAGTGATTTTTCACTTAGGTTTTTATTTTGGGATTCAGACATTCAAAAACAGAAAGTGAAGTTTCCTTGATGGGTTAAAAATGAAACATGCTATTGAGCTGTTTTTTTTAAAATATCAATATGATAGAATTTTCAAAGCTAAATAAAATAAATATTTGCTTTATTAACTTTTTTCTCATTTATTTTCCTCTAAATTAACGTATCTTGAGATTGCTCCATCAATTGAGGATGAAACCACACAACTTACCACTTTACAGTGTACTTATATGGACTGATTTTCTTTTGAAGTCCATTCAGAAAGTTTGTGTGAAGTGACACAAGTGGACCGTCCCGACTTTGTGTAATGTGGTCCAACTTGAGCGCGTCGGTGTGTTAGATCAGAGGCCAGTGTTTGACCTCCTCTTCTGATGTTTTACGTGCGTAAACACTGGCTGAGCGCGAAGGTCAACGCTCGCAGAGAGAGCAGGAACAAGTAGCTCTTTGTGTCAGCGTCCGACCTCTGAAGGACGACTTGGTCGGCCAACCTCCCACTGCCGAGCAGTCACTGTGTGATGTGTGTGAGTTTTTAGGCCACAAAAATGGTTGGAGTCAAGAGCATTTTCAAGCACATCTCATAAGGATCAACATGGTTTGATTTTGGTGAATTGGTTTAGCCAATGTGTTAAAGTTCTCGTGAGCAGCATCTGCCGGGAACATTGGAACAAGAAGCAGACTGACATCAGTAATTGGGTGGAAAAATGTTTTGGCAGTATTAAACACATGAGATGCAGATTATTTTTGTCCTCTTGGGGTTGCCATCCTAAAATTCTACTGTAGTATCTGTGACTGAATGTTTATGGTTTGAAAAGGCGGGGCCTGATCCCTGAGTGGAGATTTAGCTAGCTCTTAACTGGCTTACCTGTTTTAGTCTGCATGTTGACTCAGCGTTCTATAAACATACTGATTGCACTTTTTTTTTTTTTTTTTTTTTTTTATAAATCATTGCCAGATTTTTGTCACTTGAATCCTCAACATACACTTGAACAACTCTGGATGATTAAACTAGGATGTTGTTTGCTACCAAGATGGTCATTATCCCACGTTATGCAACAAGGTGCTGTGAAGTCATGGAACTATAAATCCTCTTTGACTAAATGTCTGAATTGTAAACATTTACAGTCGCTCTGAAGAGCATAATAGTAATCGGTGCAGCCTGCAGCGGAGCGTGCAAGTGCGTCTGTGTTCCCGCTGTGCTTGGAACATAACCGATTGTCTCCTTGTCTGGCTGCAGCTTTGTCATTTAGCCGAATGTGGGTCGCACGCACGCATGCACATACTCACACACTCCAACAAACTTAAAGCCGAGTTACTTTGCGTAGCCTGGACTGGTTCTCTTTGAGCTGTGCACTCATGTTCTTGAGATGCTTTACAAAAATGATGGCTGTACATGATTTATTTTATGTTTTCTCTCTCCCTGCAGTTCAACTTTAAAGTGAGGACCATGGGCTCCCTGGCACTTGCCTGGGTGGGAGATGAATCGGGGGTGAGTCTGCTTACAGTTGGTTTTCAATTTACTTATTTGATGAACTATGTTCTCCCCTGCCAGGTGATTCTGGTATTGACCACATTCCAGGTGCCTTTGTTCATGATGCGATTTGGCCAGTCCAACCTCCACAGGAGGTGAGCGCTGCACTAAATATGGACACTCAGGAACTCTTTTGTTATTGCTGTTGTTTGCCACAAGTGAATTAATTTAAATGCAACTTTGTGTCTGTCAGTGAAGACTACGGGAAAACGTTCACAGATGTGACCCATCTGATCAACCACACCTTCATCCAGACAGAGTTTGGCATTGCTGTCAGCCCAGATCACTCTGGCAAGGTGCTTCTTAAAAAAAAAAAAAAGTTGTTTATTTTGGATGTGTTTTTTAGGAGCCTAATATCACATTCCAAACGGACTGAGTAACTATTGGTAACATGTTTAATTGAATTATTATTGAGGTTGAAATTGGCTGAAACTTCTTTCTTCAAATGTTCTGTATTAATGCAAACCACTTTTGCATGTTGTCTTTCAGGTGATCTTGACCGCTGACGTGTCTGAAACCGGAGGATTTCGACTATTTCGTTCGCGGGACTTCAGCCAGACCTTTGAGACATCGGACCTACCTTTTGAGCCCTTAATTCAGATGCTGTACAACCCTGGCGACTGCAACGTTCTTCTAACTCTCAGCATCACGGTAACAACAATCACATCCGCATGAGTGTTCAATTTGAGCAATGCATTTATTTTCAATGACAATTAAAAAGAACTCCTCTTCAATTACATTCAACTGAATAGTTATGAGATGACAATTGCATAATAATCTGTTTGCACTCCTGCCAGTTGGACTTGTGGCTGTCTGAGGATTTTGGTGCCACCTGGCGGAAGATCTATGACAGTGTTTGTCTCGTCAGATGGTGAGATTTGTCCTCCAAATTGGCACTTTGAGCCATGTTTGTATAAGTTACACTAAATCATGCTACTCACCTAAGTTCAAGTGCTGTACAAATTCTTCTTCAGAATTCAATAAATGGGAAAATATTTAATTAGACACGCAATAATTAAACCTCTCTGATCATCTGGTGAGTCCATGGATGAATAAGACATTTCAGTTGTGTTTTCAAGTATACATTTGTCACTTTTATTACGAATCCTTAAAGCCGCATAAAAAATTGCAATCATCAAACCATACTGGCACTCTTGTTGAGACATTTTTGTATTTTTGTGTTGATGTTTTTCTTGTCCTGTGTTATTCCAGCTGCACACAATTTGCAGCGCTCGGCCAACTACGGTTGCTTTTGTGCACCCGAGGTTGTTGTGTCAACCTGTGGTTGTATTTGCTGCATCGTGGGAGCATTGCGTTAGCACTGTCTGACCGCAGCTGTCATTTTACCCCTAAAATAGCATGCCAAGCAAGGGAACGGATGCTTCTGTTAGGTAGCGTCTTGAGCCAGCAACAGTTTTTGCAATTTATAGATGTTCCATTTTCCCTGTTTATACTTAGACCGCACTTGGACAACAGCCTGGAATGGTTATTTGCTTTAAAGAAGCCACAAATATAATCCGCTCTGATTTCAATGGAGACGACTGCCAAATGACTCGAGTTCACTCTTCCGTGGTTCCCTTTTTCTTCTGTACAGGGGTGCAAAGAACAGCATTTACTTCACGACTAACAACAACGGAACGTGCAGTAAGTGTTGCAGTCACACACGTGCAGTAAAGCGACACAACTGAACTCACTTGTATTTGCCAGATGACAAGGGATCGTTGGAGTTAAGGAAGACGGTAGACTACGGCAAAAGCTTCCAGACAATCGCAACTAGAGTTTTTTCCTTCGTACTGGGGGGGCGCTTTGTTTTTGCCTCCATCATGACTGGAAAGGTGAGAATCTACACTATCTGTCGCGTTGCCATCAGTGTCACAAGTTATTCAGGCATCTTTTGTTTTTTTATTAAGGGCACAGAGCGCAAGATCCATGTTTCGATGAATGGAGGAGAAGTTTGGAACATAGCTCAGCTTCCTGCAGTCACCCACGAGCAATTTTACTCAATCCTGGCAGCCAATGAAAACATGATATTCATGCATGTGGATGACCCAGAAGGTCCGACTAATGTTGCCGATGAATAATTTTGATTAAATGAGAAGAAAACAACATCATTTTGCTCTGTGAAGACCACGAGCGAGAATAATTCAACATAGAATAGCATCCAAGTGTCGTATTTGTTTTTGTCGCCCAGACTCGGGGATTGGAACAATTTATGTGTCTGATGACAGAGGAACCGTGTTCTCCAAGTCTCTGGAACGCCATCTCTACACCACCACAGGAAGCGACACTGACTTCACCACCATTGCGTCACTCCGGGGCGTTTACATGACCAGCATACTCACAGAGGGTAAGCCAACTCACTTTATTGCATGTGGGAGGGAGTGTGCATGCAAGGTCTATTAAATGTCGGAACATAATAAATATATAATAACAATTTTGACACATTTTGGGCATTCCCCCAACATTCTTTTCCCTCCCCAAAATACATCTAAGACTAGTAAATGCTAACGAAATATGTAGTGTGATAAATAGCGGCCATTTTGGTCAGTCAGAATCCGTAATTTGCTGAAAAGGCACAGTACCACTGATTTTGTAATAAATAAAGTTAAACATGCATTACAACTTTTCTGTTTAGACGAAACAGTGGAGACAGTGATCACCTTCGACCAAGGAGCGCGATGGCAGACATTACGTCGACCCCAAAACAGCCACTGCGACACTCAGACCGCCACAAACAGGCCAAACAGAGTAAGGCGGCATTGAAATGATCCGAATGTCGACTGCGCACGTACAAACCGTTCGCCCTGTTTCATTTCCACTTGTGTCTTTACAGTGTCGACTCCACATCCACGCCACTTACAGCACAGCCATGAAGATGAACGTCCCCATGTTGCCGCTCTCGCAGCCAAGCGCAGTGGGCCTCATTCTTGCTCATGGTATCAGACGCACAGAGAACTTTTGGAAGTTCATTTTTTTATATTTTACATCACACGTTACTCTCTTTAGGCAGCGTGGGGGATTCCGAGTCGATTATCGCGCCTGACGTTTACGTGTCCGACGACGGAGGATACTCGTGGTTGATGTCCCTTAGCGGTCCTCACCATTATGCTATACTGGACTCAGGGGCTCTTCTCGTGGCTGTGGAGCACACCAACTTCCCTGTCAATCAAATCAAGTGAGGAGAGATGCGGTGCAGCAATTGTAGTCGTTCGCAGGACCAGTCACTCTAGGTCTGACTCCATCCAATGCAGGTTTTCCACAGATGAAGGCCGATGCTGGCGCACCTATAACTTCACCAATGACCACTTCCACTTCAGCGGAATGGACAGCGAGCCAGGCTCCCGTTCATTGAATGTCAGCCTGTGGGGCTACAGAAATGACTACACCAAATGGGTGGTGATCACCATAGACTTCAGGAATCTCCTCACCCGAGACTGTGAGTGATTTTTGTGACAGAATTGCTCAAGGAGGCCGTTGCTCGGGCAAGACCGTTCAGCCAACGCATGTGTACATACATGTAGGTAATGACGAGGACTACGTGACGTGGTTGGCTCACTCTGCCGACACTGACAGCACCAACGACGGCTGTGTGTTGGGCTACAAGGAGACCTTCCTACGTTTGAGGAAAGACTCGGCCTGCTGGAATGGGAGGCAGTTCAGTGGCAGGCAGCATCTGTCATCTTGTGCTTGTACACTGGATGATTATCAATGGTACGGTATGGCGACACCTATCGACAAAGTTGTGTAGTTATGCCCCATTTTATGTAAATCATGATGGCTTATGGTGAGTTTCAATATGTTGCTGCACAGTTGGGAAACATTTGACTCTGCTCTGTCCCATAGTGACTTTGGATACTTTCGACCTGAGAACAGCTCAGAGTGTGTGGAGCAGGAGGAGATGAAGGGCCATCCTCTAGAGTTCTGTCTCAACGGAACCACTGAAGAGCTGCAGACCAGTGGGTGAGTATCTCTTGTTATTTTTTTCTTCTTCAATAACAAAACTAAAAGGAAATGGCATCATTCAATATATAATATTTCCATACTTCCATTAAAGTTACCGGAAGATTCCAGGAGATCAGTGCACTGGTGGTTTCCAGCCTGTCAGAAAAGAGACTGACTTGAAAAGGAGGTGCACCAGTGATGCTCTTCATCCATTTTCCCTGGTAGGTGCCATTCATTTATTTTTATTTTTTAATGTAGACACAGTGAAAATCAAAATACTGTAATCTGTTACATGCAGCATGCATATTATCATTTCCTCCAATTTTGGCACCACCTCAATGAATTATTTGATTATTATTATGAATTGAACCTTTGTAGCCCTTTTAGTTTTTTAGCATTAATTTAAGTAAAAAGCATGGTTTTTTTTGTGTGTTTTTTTTTTCTTTTTTAATGTTAATTGTGTTCTTGCCTTTCTGTCAGACTGAAAGCGGCTCATCAAACGCTGCAATCATAGCCGTGGTTGTTATAGCCATGCTGCTGATGAGCGCCGTCGTGGCTGTCTGGGTGGTCAAAAAATACGTCTGTGGTGGACGGTCAGTCAGCTATATTTCTGCTACATGTCATATTTGCACACATACGTATCTAATAATGATGCCATTGTCCAGCTTTCTTGTGCACCGCTATTCGGTTATGAGGGAACACGCTGAAGCAAACAAAATAGAAGGAGTTGATGACGTTGACGCTCAGTACATGGAAACAGGAACACACGGAGCACATTTGAATGAGGATTCAGATCAGGTATCAGACAATCTGAAATGTCCCATTTAGGTCACATAAATATATTTTCATATCAGTTTTCTCTTTTCCGGCAGGACCTCTTAGAATAAGTTTGACCCCCTCCGAGCTTCATTGATGCCTGCTTGTCTTCATGCTGATTAACATCTGCTTCTCAATTTTCACTATCCCTTGGTGGCCAGAGGATGAAACTGCAGCGGGCTGAATTTTTATATGGTTGAGGTTCTCACAAAGATAAGACCATCGCAAAGAAACACAATGTGGAGGGGTATGGGGCAAAAACTCAGCAAAGAACAGAAGAAAGGCGTTTCAAGAGAGCTTTTCTTGTTCTTGGCAGCGTCAGTGTTTGGCATTTGACAATGCACTGCAAAGGAGTTTGAGATGTTTTAACTTGCAGTGTTATAGAACAATCAAGTAATAGAGTACAGCTACTGAAAAAAATCCTTTATATACAGTCATTACTTTTTCAGTCTTCAAAATATTTTTGTATTAATTCAGTCGTGTACAGTAGCCGTTTCACTTTGTAGTTTCACCTCAATTGGGCTGCAATTTGTATGCTGTTTTTTTTTGTTATAATCACAGCGAAGCTGTTTTATTTCTTTTTTCTCGAAACGCACTTTTTGAATAACATCTGTGAGCAGATGCATTTAAAAACCCTCTCCCACCGAGTCATGAATTTTCGCTTTTGACTGTAGACAGCGAACCTTTTTTTTTTTTTTTTTTTTTTTATGAATATAATCA
Organism: Syngnathus floridae; assembly: GCF_059516105.1. Classification (NCBI taxonomy): domain Eukaryota; kingdom Metazoa; phylum Chordata; class Actinopteri; order Syngnathiformes; family Syngnathidae; genus Syngnathus; species Syngnathus floridae. The sequence continues at coordinate 5,940,612 of NC_142423.1, read as the reverse complement.
CATTGGGGGACGCACTTTAGATGCCAACTTTTTAGTGCACACTGTTTGCCTGTATTATATGAAGCTAAAACTACTACATCTATTTTTCCCAAAAACAAAATATCCTAAATGTAGGCGAAACAGAGTATTAAAATAACATTTTATTTGTCCAATATTATGCATAACAAATATTTAGTTTAGTTGACTTTTATTCACAAAAATTTTGAGTGACATAAGAGAACCATGCAATTCTAATGTTGAGCTGAATAAAACAAAATGGTCATGGTCTGACAGTCAAGTGTAAAGTTTGGAATAAATCTTTCTTAGGGCGTAGGTAATGTGAAGCACCACAATGTCACAGATATTTTCCGCTCCCCATTCTGTGCAGTGAAAACAAGACTTGAATTATTGCCAAAGCACTTTTATTGTTATGTTTCTAATTGTAGAGATAAATCCACCGCACCCCAGCAATTAACAAACATGAAGGTAATACGAACGCAAAAACTTTACTTGAATTTTTTTAAATATACACCAAGTCAATAGTAACTGTATATATATTTTTTGTATTTCCCCACATAATAAGTCAAAGTATTAAGGTGGATGCAGGTACAACAAAATAAGCAAGTCTCAACCATTTTGTCATTATACATACACCTATCCATCCAGTATTTTTAAAATACATGCATCTTCTAATCATAACTTAATGTACGGACAAGGCTTGTCTCTTCTATCCCAGCAGATAAGCTATATGCTGTAGAGTTGGTCTAAGAGTCAGGCACATTCTCAAGGACTATTTGTCAGTTATTAGAGCAGCTACACATGCTTGATGTCTCTTTATACCCAACAGCTAGTTACTGGAGTTCATCATTAATATGTTTGCACTGTATCTACACATCTGTGAAAAAAATGCATTCTTGCCACATACATAATATGGTACCATGCTCCTCTTGTTTTTGTATATTTGAGTTGAGAATAATGTCATCATGCTTTCTCAACATTGTTGTGATAAGACCAGGGACGAAGAGTATTTGAACACAGTACAGCTTGATTCACATATGTGTCTTTTTAATGAATTTATTGATGAATTAAATGTCTCTTTAACATAACTTGTGTTCCGATTTTGTTTAGTCTGTTATAAGTCCTGAACGAAGCTAGTGACAGTCGTTATTTTATTGCATAATTTGCTAGATATTTTTATTTTTTAAATTATTTTATTTGCTTAATATGCAATGCTTTTTATTAACGAATTTCCCATTTGCTTGATCCAAAGCAGTCATTATGGGGAAAATCTCATGGTACGCCACTTAACCAAACAATGAGTCAGTGTGGTATTGAACGTGTACCTCACAGTTGCGCCCCCTAAACACTAGGGGCCGCTACTTCCGCCACGTAGCAGTTCTTCCGGAAATTCTTCCGTTCATTTTGAAAAGCAGTTGGGCTAACTGATTAGCTTCCACTTAGCTAGTGTCTAAAACCCAGGATTTAGACTCTCTATTTTAATCCCAAAATGGCACTTTGCGTCTTTGAAGAACAATACGTATGGAGCAAATTAACGGCGTTAAAGTGACGCTAGTTAATTCTGGTAAGATCATTTTTTTAACTAACATATGTTCAGGAAACGGGACAGAAGGCTAAATGTTAGCTACATTTATTGACACGCTTGCAAGGAACGTTTGGCAGGTTTGTAACTGGTCAAAATTACTCTTTTGATCGACTTTATGCAACAGTAGCTATCTGTAGTTTTTAACTTGCATTATTTGATTCGATTTGTTTTACGCACTTTGATGTCGATGTAGAAATTGGGTAATTGTCTAACGTTAATACTGATAATAGTTATCTTTACTATGAAACCGTTTTCTATCAAGCTTTGCATGCTTTGGGTGTTTGTGAGGGCATCCACAAAGTTTCTTTGTTAAGAAAACTACAAAGAAAACCAACTAACAATTCATGTGACCAGAATCAGGTTTGTTCTATGTGGTCAGTGGCTTTCAATGGTTTTTGTCACGTGGCTTTTGGGGATTTCGTTTATACGGGACAGCAACGTGACGCGTACCTAATTTTCACTTATTTTTATTTAGATTCCTCAGAGTTGAAGATGAACTCCTTATCAGCCCAGGCTTCCGCCTCAGGCACGCCATGCAAGGCACTGCCTGGAGAGGGAAATCAGGTACATTGGATCAACACACCAGATTAAAAATGCATCTTTACTTATTATATACATACATAATTGATCCTTTAAAAAAAAAATGTATTCCAGGTCCAACCCAAGGCCCCACTCTTGCAAATACTGCGTATTGCTGGAGCCCAGGAGGATGTCTTCACACTCAAAGAGGTTAGCTGTCAAGTGAAATATTCACTTTAAGAGTAGGGACACTACAGTATTAATCCCAACTATCAAATAGTAATATAATATTCTTGTTCATAAATTAGCACCTCCAATATGTTCAGATTGGGAAAAAAAATCGTAAAATATATTATAATGAATCAAGTATATAGACTGTTAATATAACTTACTTGCAATAATTTGCTCTACTGTCAAGTGTTGCTCTCATAACTTTACAGATGTCCTTTTACATAACAATGTTTTGTAACGTTTTGTGTTTGTGTAGGTAATGCACTACTTGGGCCAGTACATTATGGGAAAGCAGCTCTACGACAAACAGAGGCAGCACATTGTTCACTGCCAGGATGACCCTTTGGGAGAGCTGCTTGAAGTGGAGAGCTTCTCTGTCAAGAACCCAAGGTATATATTTGCAATCGCCTTTTTGTTCAAAATCTAGCCTTTTTTTTTTTATAAATGTATTTTTTCCTTTGTTTTGTGTCTGTTTTTTTGACAGCCCGGTGTATGAAATGCTCAAAAAATATGTCGTCTTTCTTGGTAGTGCTGGTAAGTGACAGAAAAGTGTCAATTACTAATTACTCATTGTCTTATTGATGAAGGTTTTTTTCCCTTTGGTCTTAATTGCAGTTTAACTCTATCTCATTGATTGTCATATCCCCTCATAGTGTAAAGTGTGCTTGTGATGAATGCATGTCTATTTAGGGTCAGGGAAGAAGAATGAGAACGGCATTCTATGCCTTTTGCTACAAATCAACAAAAGAAGGCCTTAGTGAGAGTGCGTGGTGTTCTTGTTTCTGTTACTGTGTCTTATCTGAAATGCAGACGCTGCAGAGAATCTTTCTGTGGGCCATGAGTGTGTTGAGGGCGGAGTGGAAGATCGTGGTCAGGTAAAACTGAAACATGGTGCTTAGAAGAAACGGAGTCCCCGACCTTTCTCGCCTTGCTACACACAACCAGCAACTTGAGTGCAAAGTGCTCATACTGACTAGAGTGACCGGGTGGTCTGTAATTTACAACCTCTGACGTTTTCTTATGAATTCAAAACCAGTACTGTCTTGCCAGTATTCTCCACACATCACACAATATGTTCGATACCCCCCCCCCTACTTTGACTCAACTTTCTCCATTTTGGAAGCATTTTAACAAGTTTTGAAACATATGCTAGCCTGATCCTTCGACAGTTTTGGAGAAATCCGACAATACAAAATGTAAGACTCCAAGAAAGACCTTGGACAAAATATTCACGTGTCCAAAACCACCACTTTACTCCATCATGGAGAGCAAACATTTTGTTCTGTCGTTGACTAAAATTGATGTTATCTTGGGCCAAAGGTAGGAATTTGTTAAAAATGATTAAATTGACCATCTTTGGTCAAATTAATTTTCCGCCAGACAATGACTATACGCATAGTAAGGTATTACCCAAATTGAAACCAAAAGAGTTTCCACTCCAAAGTGTCCACACAAATTAATTTGACAGCAAAGCGAATCTAATAATCTACTCGTCAGATGGTGTGTAGCAAGATGAGGTGCAACGGGCTGCTGTCTTCGTTAGTGTCCTTTTTGTACAGAGTGGCACCGTCTCTGTACAGCCCCATCCTCGGTCTGGTTTGGTGGATGGCCGTGCCGCTTCAGTGCACCCCACCGGCTCCACTGTGGATGGGGGGGCAGAGTCACTGTCTCTGTCTGTCTCAGAGTTCTCTTCTCTGCTTCACAATGGAGGGTCGCAGCTCCCAATCAGAAAGTGGCCTCGTGAGAACCCAAAAACCTCTTCTTCCTTCCCTTTGTGTTTTTCCCCCCTCTCACATCTCCTCTTTGTCTGCTTATTAGTAATGGGCACAGGATGAGCAATGTAATATTGCCTACAGATTAGAAGCTTCACTAACATCTCGTATACGCGTTTTACGCAATCACACAAAATCCTGATTCCTAGCTTATCTTTGTGTAACTTCTCAAATATTCTTTCTTCACTTCCCCTCAAAAATATGACTTGCTTTCATTTCTTCTTTTAAAACTATTGCTACAGGATTGTAACTTCATTCTTTTAGAATGTGAGAGATAGACTAAATAGTAAATACATTTTATATAAAATAGCCTTGAATGAAATAACAGGTCTGTTTTCATTTCACTCATACATGAGTGTGCTCCTGCCTACTTGTTCTTAATTTGTCTTCATTTTTGGTGTCCCGGTTGTCATCAAAATTCTGCCTTGTGTGTCTCCCTTCCGTAATCAGAGGCTTTCATGACAAGGAGCTGCGAATCCTCCAAGTAAACCAGCTGCAGCTTTGTGGTCTAATTTATTTTTTTTCCTCCCACCTCCCCCCTCTCCCCCCCCCCTGTAGATGTTGGTCAAAGCAGGACCAGAGGCTGCCGGTGAAAGGCCTCCCCTGCTGACCTGTTCCCAGAGAAGACCTCGAGATCCCGATGATGGTAAACAAACAGTTTGTGTGCTCGGGAGCGTACGGATACTGTTCAGAGCACTAAAACCAATTTTTTTTCCAAACCCATTCAAGACTCCCTTGAAGGTTTGCCACACACTGCCTGCAAACGACCCAAATTAGATGTCAGTCTTGATGACTGGGACCTCTCTGGCTTGCCCTGGTGGTTTTTGGGCAATCTCCGCAGCAACTACAGCCGCAGGAGCAATGGCTCCACTGATATTCACACCAACCAAGTAAGAACGCCGCCATGGCCGTTTGTCCGTTTTTGAAGAGCACCGAGCCGATTGAGTCAACTGTCTGCCGCACAGGAGGAGGACACAGCCATTGTGTCGGACACCACGGAGGACCTGTGGTTCCTGACGGAAGGCGAGAGTGTGGAGATGAAGGAGGCCGCGCTGGAGGAGAGAAGCGCAGGAGAAGGAGATGCCCAGCTTGTTGAGGAGGATGGGGGAGAAAAGGAGGAGAAGATGGATAGAGAGGTCTTTACCTATTTTCTATTATTTGCCAAAATTTCTTTTGGGAAATGGGAATCTCAAGGCACCACTTGACAGTAGTAGTTGTATTTTACAGATGGATTGTTTTCATTGTGGGTTTCAGATGCAGGAGGAGCCAGATGAAGACTCTCAGTGTCTCAGTGATGACACAGACACCGAGATCTCCACACAGGTTTGGATAACATGCTTTTTTTCCTTTTCATGTTGTTGCAATCATCATTTGAACTAATGAAATAACTGAAATGAAAACTTGAACAAAGAAACTCAGTTTGGAAGGAATAATTAGTGAAATAATACTAAACCTGCTCTAGAAACTAATTAAAAGTGAAATCAACAAGCAAAACTGAAAAATTAAATAGCAGGTATAGAGAAAAATGTACTCTCACCGGCAGGATGCGTGGCAGTGCAGCGAATGCAGGAAGTACAACTCCCCCCTGCAGAGGTACTGCGTCCGCTGCTGGGCCCTGCGCAAGAACTGGTACAAAGACGTGCCCCGACTTGCCCACTCCCTTTCCGTCCCCGACATTCCGGCGTTCAGCTCCCTGAGCGCGCACCGTGATGACGAGGACAGCGACGCGGGTATCGACGTCCCCGACTGCAGCCGCACCGTTTCCGACCCGGTCATTCTGCCCTCCCATGCCACGGCTGACAGACCGCTGCCACACGCCACGACAGCCCGACGCCCTTCCGGCCACAGGGACGAGCAGGCATCAGGCGGGGAGAGTCAGGAGAGTCTGGGCATGGAGGTGGAATGCCCCCCGGAGGCCCTGCTGGAGCCGTGCAAGCTGTGTGGGGTTAGACCTCGCAATGGCAACATAATCCACGGACGCACGGCCCACCTCCTCACCTGCTTCCCTTGTGCCAGGAGGCTCCATAAATTCCAGGCTCCTTGCCCGGGATGCGGAAAGATTATCCAGAAAGTCGTCAAGATATTTGTCGTGTAGAATACCAACGGCGCTCTCATTTGCATGCACTCTGTGTACTATGTGTTTAGCACCATCTTCATTTAGCACTTTGGCACCTCTGAATGACAGACGGAGCCATATTTTGTTTGGTGCCACATTCTCACAAGGTATCAGTAAGAGCAGATATATATTAATTTATGAGAGTGGGCGTGCAGCTATTTTGTGCCCTTATTGTAAAATAAGATCTCTTGAATGGTGCTCTCTGAAAAGAAGTATTTTTTTTTGTTGGTTAGTTTTCCTCACAAATTGCCTGTGCAGAGAAGAATCTAAGACTTTTTTTTCCACCCCTCTTTCCAGTTTGTTTTCAATCTTCCTTGTAGGTCAAGGATGCGAGTCGAAGACAAGGCTGCGGAATGAAATGAAACTACGATGCTCTTACTACAATCGTCTTCCTCCGATTTCCCTTTGTATGTAAGCCAAGAATCTCCAATTACTGTCTAATTGCTCAAAATGATATCAGAAGTTTTAACATTTTCTCCTAGGGCGGCCTTATTTGACCAGACCACCAGTAACCTGAATATGTATTTATTTATGATCATTTTAAATTGAAGGAAAAGCCTGCACGTGTTCTGTTTAAGAGCAGACAAAGTCAAATGTTTTGCAGGCAAAATGCATTTATTGTAGTAAAATCAAAAGGCTTAAGGGGGAGGTTGGGGTTGATAGGAGCTTTTCACTGCCATGTGTGTTTTTCTTTAGATTTTGGTACCATGCCTTTGAATTATTTGTAAGATTCATACTTACATTACTTTTTGAGTGATGATGTTGAGCCTTCTATATAAGCTGTACAGATGTCACCGGGCTTCAGTGAAGTTGATGATTTTTGTCTCCTTGCTTGCGCTTTATTTCTCTGCCTATAGGGGGCGATATATTTTTTGTGGTGATGTGGAGAAGCTGTACATTAGCACTAACAATAAAAAGCAAATGTAGACAGATGCGTGTCCATAGTGATGACAACGCATGGGACAGTGATGCTACCTTTGAGTTTGTAATATGCAAGAAATGAAAATAGCTTGCTGCGTTGTCTCTTGACAAATAAACATCTACAATTTAACACAATGGAGGCAAACTTGTGTTCAAGGCAGTGGCGTGTAAAATTGAAGGGGGCATCCACCCTCTCCCAGTCAACCGAAATATTAAAATGAGCAGTACATCGTCTTTCTGGGCAATACGCAAGTAATGTAAACAAAAAAAATATTGTAGAATAGTTAATCAAAAATTAATATTACATGCTTGATTTTTAATTGCATGCAATCAATTTAATTGTAGTAAACCAAGTTACAAGCTTGAATTTGTCATTTTACTATTATGTATTAATTTACTATAAATTGATTCACAAATTAGTGAGTAAAGAAAATAAACACAATATATTAAAGACATCAAATGTCTGTATGAATGTGTGAACGTGATTGTGACTAATTGAAATTACCGTTGAATCTACTGGCCGTCGACCAGGCCAGAGTGTACCTCATTTCTCATCCCAAAGATACCTGAGCCATGCTGTAGCTCTCCGTCAACCCTAACGAGGACAATCACGATAGAAAATGTATAGATGTTCTTTTTCTATGTCCACTATGATTTGTACAACATGGATAGCTGATAGCATGTTCGTGTGTGTGTGTGAGTGTGTGTGTTTGCACGATGGCCAAAGTTTAAGTCATTATATGACAGGCCAGCTGTCTTGTGTCCTCTCCTCTTTGACTTGTGTGCAGCACCTGTGTCTCTGCTTTCTTTGCTTACTTACTGTTCTGTCCTCCATTGAAGCGCTGTCCATCAAGTGAACCCTGTGACCTCTGCATCTATACATGTATATATGTGTATGTATATATATATATATACACATATATACATACATACACACACACATATATATATATATATATATATATATATATATATATATATATATATATATATATATATATATATATATATATATATATATATATACGCACACACGCACGCACACACACAAAGCAGCTCCAATCGGTGTGGAGGAGTTGTTGTTGCCCTACCACAACTCCCCATCCACATGTCCACGCCGTCAAACACGTCACACAGCATCCATAAAGAATGGCATGCCACTAGTGACTTGGCACCTAGTACAGCTTGGTAATTTGTAGAATGGCACTGCCCGGGGAGTGGGGGATTCTGGATGATTCCATTGCAACACCCTAACACTACCTCCGTTCCAACATCCCAGAATATCTGCACACATTCTCACTCCATAAACTTGTAGGAGGGCAAGTACTCATCACGGCACAACACCAAACAAATGTCAAATAAAAGTGAATACGCAGGTTAATTATACCCCTTCTTCCATCTTGCGGAAGAACATTTAATTGTTCTTTCTGTCACTCTGGGTCACTAACATAGATAGCTGAACAAAGATTCTAAAAATAATTTCTTTTTTGCACCAATTAAATTAAATTGGGCAGTTTTCCAGCGGCACATATGACAATCAGTCACCCACCAAAGGGCTGTTCAGTGAGTGGGAATCACTCGTTTAATGACCTCAAATATATGAGCTTTAAGGAACACACACACACACACACACACACACAGTCCCTCTGTTGTGTCCGACTATTTAGTCGCTCCAGAAACCCGGCCGCTAAATTTGTCCCCCTGCTGAAATGGGAGAGGGTCAGTGGAATCACCCAAAAAAACAAAGATGGAAATGCAGGGCAAGGAACAAAGAGAGAGAGATTTTCAAAATAAAATCTGTATAATTGTTACATTTTTTGGATTTTTTTTACTCTACGGGTAAATGTGTGTTTATATAAATACATCCATATAAGGTGTTATGTTAATGCTTGTTTGAATATCAAGCTGTTGTCATAAACTTGTGCTATGCATGAGCTGCAAAGCATGTTTGTGGGAAGTGGGTTACTAACGCGTGTGCGTGTTTGTGTCTGTGTGCGTATGTGTGTTTCTTTCCTATGTGCTGATGCCTTGCAACGAGTGGCATGCCAGGGGAGGGAAGGGCGGCGGATGGTCCGGCGTCCATTCCTGTGACTTAACCTGACACCACTTGCACTAAGACTGCGACAGCTGCGCATGCACATGCCGCCCATTCTGTTTGTTGTCGGGATTACTGTGCGATAAAAGCACCAGTGAGCAGCAGCACGGCCGGGATACACAACTACTGTTTCCTCCCTGACTTCCAAAGCTTTCTCCAGGCCTCCAGAGCCTTGTGAAAACACAGGTGGGCCACTTCATTCGAAAAGGCAATGAATGGGAGTATTCTCCCTTTAATCAACCGAGCCATGGTACAGTAGAAGCACGTCGCCTTTAGACATCAGTCAAACGGGACAGCTTATATAAGCGGTCATAACTCAACACAAATACCGGACGGCGCGACTGGAGACGCGCAGGAATGATGTTTCTCTTGTCATTGTGACCTGAAAGAGAAACATTTGCATAATGTGAGATACTGTACGTGTCAGCTTCCCAATGACCTTGAACAGGGCAAGAAGTGGCTCTGTCATTTTAATTCAAAAGAATGCAATCCCACAATATTTCAAAAATGTTCCGCCATTGTAATTAAACAAATGAGGCCTTCGTCTATACCAGACTTGGATGTCGCAACAGTAGGTTTTATCCACCTTTACTTGGCACTCCTTTCGTTTTGTTATTTTATTCTCCACTTCCATGTATGAGATTTTCTGACAGTGCTCACATGACAGGCATGCAGGTCGGTGATGATCTTGAGGTTAACCTGGGGGTAGAAGTTGTGGGGGTACTAATACTTCTCCTTTCCTCCCCCTGCCATCCTCCTGCTCAGCTGTCCTGCAATGTGCTGTTTCTTGTCACTGAGGAGAAGTGAAACAGTGTTGCTCGTGACAGGGCAATCCGAGGTACCCACCACCCACACACGCACAAACACACTACCCTACCAATATATCCAGTATATTACATTTACAATACTGTAATCTGATGTACAATAACACAAACCAGCTCATATCTGTTTGACTTGCACTATGTCAGTGAGACTGAATTTCTTTATTTCACAAATAACGTAATTTATTCCTAAAGCACATAATTTAATTTACTATTATTTATAATGCATTTTGGGAAATTTTCTGCTGAGGGTTACTGTCAAATTAAACTATATATACATTCTTTATCTTTTACAAAAAATGAAAAATATTACTGCTGTACCGAGTAGCCAAGAGAGGAGCTGATCCTATCGTACAATATATCCATCTGTCTTATACTGCCCCCAGGTGGTCAAAGCGTGCCAACCAGAATGACTGGCACCCAAAGGAAAAATTGTGACAAAAATAATTTAATTATGTTTAATAGTTTTTCATAATGTCATTAGTGTGTACTCAATACCATTAGATAGAGCTATTTTCCCTCATGAATAAACACATTACATTTTTTAATAACAACAATTATTCCAACGGGTAAAGCAATCACTACGTCTGGTTTGATTCATTCACTGTGTGCAAAGTAAACAGTAAAAAAAACAGCCCCCCAACACCCCCGCTCCGATTTATTGCATGTCAAGTGTTCACTTGAAAACTGCTGAGGAGGGATTTAACCTCGCAAAAGGCACAAGTGTGCCAACCCGACACACCAAAACACACGCACACACGTCCGTCGTTGTGCTGACAATGGGTTAAGATATGAGACGCGTATGAGTGACTGAGACTCCTGTCGGACCAACACAGGCGTCTTTGTGCTCCCTCCACCATCAGTGGCCATCCATCACAGATTAACCTGACAGGCCACTGCAGCTCTGCCTCAAGCCTGAACCAGATGAGAACACGAGCTGCGAGAGGCGAGAAACCGCTCGAACTTTTGCCCGTCATTTTATGCCACTGACGGAGATTTTATTTGCCATTGGAGGTTGCAGATTTAACAACCGATACAGCCAATAAGATTCAGTGAATGTCAAGCGTAATAAAGCAACTGCTATTTATGTTACTTGGCCGTTCCTAATAAGAACATGATAGATTTGAAGGATATGTGACTCGGGCAAGTGAGGCCATGACATGTTGGTTCATTTTCCTAGTTTATGCTGTGTCAGTTTCAGGTTCCAAGCAAATGAAATTTCTGATGATGGCTTTTAAGAAATAATTGTGATTACACTTGAGATCAAAGTTAGGAATAAGAATAAGAATGAGAATGAGACTTTATTTAGAAACAATTCTTTTAACCAAAGCCGGAATATCTAATACCTAAGTCTTCTCGATATTGATTGTAAAATGGCAATACTCCATGTCAATCAATCAATCAATCAATCAATCAATCAATCAATCAATCAATCAATCAATCAATCAATCAATCAATCTTTTTATGATGTTGAGGTCAGAAATTTTACAAAGCAAGTAGTACTAGGATGGAAATAGGAAGTGGAGATGGAAAGTTTGTAAAAATAATTACCCTTAGGTATAGTCCAGCAAAAGTACAACAATGAAGTTTTTATACTTTGTTACTTTCCACCACAAATCACGCCTCTGTATTAGATATAAAAGGCTAAGTGACTACTGACATTTGGAATGAGTCCACTCTCCCAGTGAGTGTGTGTGTTTTGGCTGTGTGTCCATGCCAGCGGAAGCTAGTCTGAATTAGCCAGTGAGCCATGAGGTCAGATATCTCCTGGAAGGATCAACTCTCGATAGTGGCAGGAGGAGGTCAGGACAAGGAAGAACATTTCCACCTCTGCATGTTCATTTCATGACTCTTCCCGGATCTCCCGGAGTAAGAGGAGCAGGTGACAACTCCACGTTGAGCTCTGTCGGTTCCTGCACGGGCTTGTCTGCTTCTCTCAAGGTCACGACAACGTCACACTAAGCGAGCAAAAGCAAGACCCAATTATATTTTTATGCGGTTTAGCATTGTTTGAGATTGTTTTCATCATGAAGTTATCATAGTTTTTAATTTTTCAGATTTTTTGTTTTAATTCGGTTAGTTTGAATTTGTTTTTAGAGCGGGTTTGTTAGTTTTTATTTGTAGTTTGGATATTTTTTTTGCCATTGTTTTAGTTTAGCTCAGTGGTAGCTAATCACTTTTCTGCCACCCAAAGATAACCTGGCACTAATTATTAACAAACAGATTGTCTATTCTGTGCTAACCTGGTCGATCATTCTGATGTCCTGGCCCAAAGTGAAGGATTCATTTGTGACCTAGTTTTTGGAAAACGTCAATCCTCATCTTCATTTCCTCCATATAAACAACTCTGAGTCAAACAAGTTTTTGTCATTTGGTCCAAGTGACAGCTGCCAGCTCCAGACTGTCCATCTCCAACTCAGCGCCCCTATTGTGCAGGACTTCATGTTTAGTGTTATGGATGGAGACGTGAGGCAAGGATTAGCTCATTAAGACGGACAACTTTGATGCACGGTTCTCTTTCCCATTTCCCCAGCAACTCGATCATATGTTGGGCTCTTGAGACACACGCAAGCAAAAGGACCCCCACTTAACTCACACACGCATAGACACACACGCACGGGCCTAGAAAGCTCCAGAGATCAGGCCCTGACTGAGATATGAAGCATAGATGTGCAGCAACAGCTAAACGTCGTGTCAGGTTTCTGGGGGCTCGTGCTAAATTTAACCCGGTGATCCTGCAGCAGGCAGAGGGGTTTAAATGCCAGCCTACAGTTGCTCCACACCAGTTGTTCCCCACACGTCTTCCACTCATCACAAACACAGGCCAAGGACGAAGGCAGGCAGGCACGCACGCGTACACTCCGACACACACGCTCCAGGCGCAGGACTTGAACACTAGCTCGAACGGTTCCGAGGGAAGCCAAGGATCCTCACACATCACAACGTTGTTCAATATGGAGCTTTTCGAGACCAACCCGTACTTCTTCCCAGACCAACGCTTTTACGAAGGAGGAGACAACTACTTCCCCACTCGTCTGCCCGGGGCGTACGACCAAGCCGGCTTCCAGGACAAGAATTCCGTCATGGGCTTGTGCGGGACTCTCTCCGGGGGTGTCGGGGTGATTCAAACGGAGGAAAAACCTTCACCGTCCGGCCTGTCGTCCCATTCCGAGCCCCACTGCCCGGGTCAGTGCCTGCCGTGGGCCTGTAAGCTGTGCAAACGGAAGACGGTGACCATGGACCGCAGGAGAGCGGCCACGCTGAGGGAAAAGAGACGCCTGAAGAAGGTCAACGAGGCTTTTGACGCTCTGAAGAGGAGCACCCTGATGAACCCCAACCAGAGGCTGCCCAAAGTGGAGATTTTGAGGAGTGCCATTCAGTACATTGAAAGGCTTCAGGCCCTGGTCTCCTCCTTCAACCAGCAGGACACCGAGATGGGGCACTATCGGGCCGGACAGAACCAGCCTCGAGTAAGTAGCACAGAAAGGGAATGTTACGATCCAAACTGAACGACAAAGTGAAGGATGAGTCACGTAATGGAATATGACATCACAGTTCTAAATTATTCTCTTGATTCATGTTGAGAGGACTTTCAAAACCTTGGAGATTTGGTGTCAGTTAAAAGTTGAAAAAATGTTAAACTCATCATCTCCTTTTGCCTTCGTGTGAGGTCTCGTGCGTGTGTGTGGCTCCGGTGTTTCTGTACTGGTGCGCTGTGTCATTACACTGTGACTGACAGCGACTTCTGCTTGTTCTCGTCTCCATGGCAACAGGTGTCGTCGTCAAGCGAACCCAGTTCGGGCAGCACCTGCTGCAGTAGCCCCGAGTGGAGCAGCACCCCGGAGCAGTGCACGCAAAGCTACAGCAGCGAGGGTGAGTCCAATTCATGCCAAAACACACACACACACAAACACACACACACGGAAAACGGGCTTTATGGGGACCTCCTGATTTTTAGGCTTCAAACCCCAAGACACTCAAACAAATGCTTACTCACATTTATTTGACTCTCCCCAGATCTTCTGAGTGCTGCCGATTCTCCCGAGCAGACCACCATTCAGACCCTGAGCTCCATTGTGGAGGGCATGGCCGCAGCGAACGCGGCAGTGACCTTTCCTATGGATATTCCCAAATAAGAACTTCCACAGAGCAGATCCAGAGGAAGAACCCTGTGCCTCAGATACAAAGCTATGAGACGATTGGAAAAAGCGGGCTGTTATTTTCATATTTAACTCACATCTCACCTTGATGGTTACTAATGTTTCAAAGGGTCTGCTAGACAAAATGAATTCCACCTTTGGCCTTATTTCCTTTATTCCCTGCCTTAAACCACAGTCCAAGTTGGAAGCCTGCAGTTGAAAAGACTTTGCATGAACAAGGCCTAGTTTCTCTCCTTACTTAATTTAAGCTTTCCTTTTCCAAACCTTTCCTTGATCTTTCATTCTTGTTTTGTGTGTGTTTTTATGCAAACAAAGAACCATGATTTTATTTGCGGGGCCAACTTGTACCATGGCAGTTTTGACCAAGATCTGCTTAATGTTAAACTGGTTACAAATGCCAGTGATGTAAATATGTTCCCTTTTCTACAGAGTGGTTTTGCCAGTTTATTTTGTATTTTTTTTTTTGCTAATTTATTTTTGACTTTTATAACTAAGATTGTTGTGTATTTTAGATGTTTGGAAATGTTACGTTTCCTGACCAGTCCTTGCAATAAAGACCATTTTGAATACAACAAATGTAGTATTGATTGATACAGCAGAACTACTGAGGCCAAACATGGATTTTTTTTCCCCTTTGCATTACAAAAATAAACTAGAATCACAATAGGATATAAGAGAACTAATTTGTTTCGAGGTCAAACTGTAACGATCAGGAAACATGTAGTATGAGCCATTTTTGCATTGATGTAATTCACCTCCATGCCACTAGAAGGATTCTCGTGCAGTACCATGCATTATAGTGGGAAGCCTATAAAGTCCATGGTGAAGTTGACAGGAAGCAAAGAGTTTTTACTGTGCCCACTGCTGAAAAAATACCAGTGTTGTGGCAAAAAGTACATGTGGTTGTTTTGTTAGCTGTTGACTTGATTGGGTGCTCTCATGGCTGCACTGTGATGATGTCATCAGACAGGATGATTGCATATGTGTGTTGCACCTGCTGAAGTAAATGTGAATGTCCTCAATGCAATCCTACGGTGTGCTGTGTGCAATTTGTTCCTCCACAAATAATAAGTTGATCCAGCCCAGAAAAATGTCAAGTGCAACATTAGATTTATGTTGATGTATGAGTTATTTACCGTATTGATCACTAAGGAAAATAAACCTGCAAGTATGTTTTAGACCTTCACCAACAGAACTCTCAATCTGTTTACTTTAGATAGGGTTTAGTCACTTCAACTGGTTGAAAATTTCTTCATTTTTGGATTATTGTTCGTGGTGTTCGTTTGGAAACTCTGGATGTGGGGAGGCCAAACGTTTGGGGGTTGCCGAAGACTGGAGTGGCATGAGCTGCAGAGGAAATCCAAAGGAATACCAGCATCAGGACACCGGGAAAGACGCTGGCCAACGCTCGATTGGGGTAAGGTTTGATCAGCCCTTGTTTGTTTGTTTGTTTTTGAATGGTCATTGTTTTTTTGGGTGTGCACACATTTACAAAAACCCAATGCATTGGTAAGACTAAAAAAAAATCACTTTGCTCCCAGAGACAAGTTTGTGGAACACTGCAAACTGGTGCACCTAAAAAATAATTTTCATTGATTGATACGAACTGTCGGGAGTGACAAAGTTTGGCGATTTTAATGGGTTTTGTGAAAACATACATCAGGTGTACATGTCTTTGTTGGGGGTATTGCCTGCTGATGAAGCAAGCAAACATGATATTTGGTATCACGCCATTATGCTGACTGTCAATGAATTTATTGCAGCTGTAATCCAACGGCTGTTTAATGCTAAACCAGACTCAACCACCAGAGTCTGTGGTGACTTAAGTCAAATGATGGTTTGTCAGGCCAAACTCAAACGGCGGCAAAGAAAGTTAATGACAGCAATGAGAAAGAAGCTACGTTTGGAAGGAAAGAAGAGGAAGATGACATTTGACTATAAGACAGCGTCTCAAATGTGCAGTCACATCACTATGGCTCAAGTCATTCGTCCACTTATGCAGCTGCTTGGTGCAAGGCAGAGGCACGATGAGATGCACTCTTGGCTCTGGGTTGCTGCTTTGAAGTAGAAATACGCATTGGAGGAGCAGGAGCTTATCTTGAAGAGAAGGAAGGAACAACTAGAGTTGAAGACTGGGTTAGCCGAAGAGACAGCTAAGCTAGCAGTGCTAGAGATTGGTAGCAGTACTCATTCAATGTGATCTGATGGAATGGATTCTTACAAGAGGCTAGGCTGAGATCATGCATACCTCGTTGAACCCGCAGGTTCCAATATTTGTGAATTCACCAGCACATCAGAATGCACCTCAACCTTTGGAAAGTATTGCCTCCACGTTTGGACTGGTCATGTCAACCTCTGTTATTGCAGCAAGATACATCACAACAGCAATACAATGCCTCATTTGGACTGCCTTCTATCATACAAACTTTCGGAAACAATGAATGTGCAGTTTCAGCCTCGTCATCGATTCATCAAGAACTCAAGGCTGGCTGAAAAGAAGCTGCTCACTCGACATAGCGCACCAAGAGGCCACGCAGGAGCACTTACCCTAAGTGCAGAGTGAAGGCAAGTTGCTACGGCAACAGCTGGAGGAGGCTCAAAACAAGAGTGCTGCAAAGGGGAATGCCGTGACAGACGCTCAAAAGTCTTTCAGTGACATTTTGTCCAAGCTTCATTCAAACTGTGAGGAAACAACTGCAACTGGTGCATGACGACAATCAGGATTTGGCCATGAAAGCCGCAGACTACATAGGGTTTAGAGCAAAGAAACTTTGAAAAGTCAAAATAAATACAATAAATACTCTTTAAAAAACAGCTTTACTCATGTATATATATTGTCATAGATACAGTACTTTTTTTTGAATAGCCAAATAATAAAATCTTGATATGTCAGCAATATTTCACTCCTGGAATAAAGACACAGTACTCATAGCTGCCACATAGCACATTACACCTTTTAGACACCTCGGAAAAAATAAAATTAAAAAAATAAATAAAGAAAAAAATCTTACACCCATTCTGCACTTCACTTGGTTCATATGTTGTGTTCTTACTGAATGAGGGCAGCCAAAAGTACTGACTGGCACGTCTCTATGGCAACTAAACAGGAAGCGATTGGACATGAATTGCCAATCGGTCGGCGCAATTTCACATCATCACGTGATATCACTGAAATGATGCAGAGCAGCAGCAGAGAAGAGCTACAGTGTTTACACCCAACAGCCACATAGCACGGATCAGATGATCGTATCATTCAAACACACAAACACACACACACACACACACGCACACGCTCTTCATATAACATCATACTCTCTACTCTAGGTGACACAGTGTCATACAGGAAAAGAGGCATGTTGTTAAAAGAGGAGGGAAGCAAGGGAAATTCTGAAATTGGACTCATGAACCTGTGAGGCCTTGTAAGCTCCGCCCACTGATAATTCATACACTTACATCAACCAGCAAAAGACACACAAGGTCCGACACTAAGACAAAGAAAAAGTGAGAGAACAGTCACTATTGAATACAGGGCGATAGGTTTCATACAGCCATTATATCACTTTTCCATATATATTTCCAATATATATATTTATATACTTTATAGAAAATGTAGTCATCCATTTTATATACAGTCCAGATACGATCATTGAGTAATACCTTGCATAACCGATAGAAGGGTAACGTGTAGCGGTGAGTCAGCCATGTTGAGACTTCGGGAAGGGGAGGACGACGGCTCACAGCTGAGATTTGGGGGGGGCACAACATCCACAATGACAAGGCTACTGGGAGCACTGGGTTCAACCGGGAAAGTCCAGAGGCGAGTCTCCTTTACAGCAGCGAGAGCGACGCCAACGGCCGCTCTCAAGAGTTCAAGGGTCAGACCTGGCCTCGGTATTGCACGTGTCCGAAGGAAAGGTGCGAGGTGGGGCCGGAAGCCCCCTACCTCACTGGCACCCCAGGTAGCACTCTCTTCAAATTTGGCATTTGACTCTCAAAAGGCCGCAAGCATGTGTCCGTACAGGTAATGACAATGCACTGGGGGACAAAAGATTGGTAAAGAAAGTCAGACTCATTGCCGAGGGTGAAATATAATACCACACAAATTCAAGAATGATCTATTGTTTTATTATTATAAAATGTATAAATGTACTGCAATTTAATTAGTGCGATCATGCTTTTTATTCAATACATTTACCATCATATAAATAAGTTAGTATTTCAAAGGGAAAATATGTTTCATTCTATTTAGGGTTCATGGTTATGCTGTAGTAAATGAAGCTATACACTTAATATTTGGCTCTTTTTTTGGATTTTTTTTTTGGGATTAAGCCTTATACTGACAAATATTTAGCACAAAAGTTATCGTGCATTGTTCAAGTGCGAAATATTGAAAAATTAATGACCCACACATATGATACATTTTGCACTTTCCCTTAATTTGAAGCTTACCTGTTAGCATCAGGGCTCCAGTTAGTAAGCCAAAGTGAGTTAGCATGAGTAGGTCCGCACTGTTGAGGGGTCGAGCCTCGGGGACGCCGGGGGCGGAGCTTGGCACAAAGTGATTATCAAAAGAGAACATAGCATGCAGTTAGTAGAGACAACATGCACACTCCTGTCCCAAAGTTTGTGTCTTGTGCTCAGTCCGCACCTTCAGGTTGGAGCTGCTTTTTGGGCATGAGGTTCATTGAGGGCGGCATGGACATGGAGGGCATGCGGAAGCCAGCGGGCAGCGTTTCCATGGAGCCCGCCATCATCCCCAGCCCCGCCCCTCCCTCTCGGGCCCGAAACCTCTTCCGCCACGATGGAGAGCGGCGAAACGACTTGTCGTCTCCGCTCTGCGGGACGCGAAGAAGACGAGGCTAGGCAATCGTAAACAACATTTGAATCGAATCAGCGACAAGGCATGTTATGTGACCTCCTCGAGACGTCGGTCAGTCCCCAAGGCTAGCAGGTTGTTGAACTCCCTGTCCAGAACCTGCCGTGCCTGAAAAACAAAACAACACAGTGACATCAGATATACTCAACAGTGACTTTTTCTTTCTGTGAATCAAAGCCACAAAAAATCTCCTGAAAAGACAGCGCACCCTTACATAAGTTATTTTTGACGCCACTCCTGTGAGTCATTTGTTCTACAGCGTGCGATTGGGGAATCATTTAAGGTGAATTCATTGCGGATCAGAGAGCAATTGGAGCAGAAGGAAATGCTGGCAGAATGAAGCCAGCAAAGGGGGGGGGTCTGGTTTCAAACATACTGCTGCTTCATCCAGGCTTGTTTCACTCAAAGAAATGTGGGATTCAACTCATCATTACAACTTGGGTTCTTCCATGATCTGTAAGAACGACACGTATTTTCCTTCTCCGTGCGCTGATTCATAAAGTATGTTTTGTCTGTCAGCACCTGTGTGTTCTGCATGGGAATTTGGAGGATGAGGGCCAGGCTGCTGTAGTCGAAGGTCTCGTCCAGAGAGACGAGCGCTCCGTGAACGCCGCTCTCCAACAGGTTGCCGCAGTACTCCCTCAAACCGATGGACTGGACCCAGTGGATCACTTGCTCGTTGGTCCACACCAACACATCTAAAGTGAATAAGAGTGACGCCATTATACTTACGTACTGGAACAGGATCATACAGAGGTTTTGGCAAATGCGCTTGGGCGCCACGATAAAGAGGGAGAGAGCTTAGAGGGAGACGGCGAGAGAAAGCGGGCGAGCGAGATAAAGAGATAATTTGCGTGTCCGTGCAGTGTCAAGTGCCTGGCACACTCCCTTTGTTGGTTCGCAGGCCAGCTGTCGGTAAACTTTCCACGCTGGAACAGGCGGCGTGTGTGCGTGCGTGTCCAAACAGGCCAGAGGTCTGATTTGAACGACAGCTGAACCAAGTTCATGTCCACGGTTTAAGGTCAAAAGGGTGAGAGGGCAGGCTTTGTGACTGTGTGTGTTTTGTGTCTTGTGGACAAAACAGGATTTGAATGCAGCATTTAATTTGTGATATATTCAAGTTAACAGATAAGCTTGTGTCACCTGTTGATTGTTCTATTTGGATTGAAATGGCTTTTTTGTGATAGCCCATTTTAACATTATTAGAATACTTCTGGCATCACAACTCTGTGTGTATGTATGTGTGTGTGTGTGGAGTTTTGGCCTTCTTTGGCTTGACTATGTGACAGATGTCAAGTGCAGCTGTTACCATGCTTTGGTCTGTATATCTTCCACTAGGTGGTACACTGGCAGCCAGAAGGCTGTCAATGTGCGAAAACGTGTTTACTTTATTCCTCTCTTTGATGCAAAGTTTACCTTTCATTTCATGTTGGCTGTCCTCTCTCCGGCGCTCCAATTCTTTCCTGTCATAATTGAGTCTCTTCAAGCACATGATCCCATACTGCAGACTCGCCCTTGTGAACACACAAGCAGATGGAAGGGGGGCGGGGTCACATAGTCAAAGTCAAGTCGACACCCTCGTGAGGATAAGAGGTTCGGAAGAAATTCATAAATTTCATAAATCTACAAGTCGGGTCATGTGATTGAGTCCCTGACCTCCTCCTCATGTTAAAAAGCTACATATTCATGCTGCAGACCTGTGGAAGCTGTCCACCATCTTGAGATGACTCCTCAGGTCTTTTTTGGTCAGGTGGTCCAGCATGCGAGCGTCCACCAGACATTCCATGAAATAGGAGCGATACTGAGGCAAGCCAAGGCTTGGCAACCACTCGTTCCCGATCCACTCGTGATTCATGTCTCCATATGCCAGCGTCTGCGAGGGGAGGAGTGTTATTGATTTTTTACAATTAAAGACTTCAACATGTGAAAGTGTGATTAATAAATCACAATCTGTGTGCTTGGCAACAGATGCTTGAGGGGATTCACCTCAAAATGTGGGTTATATCGCACCATGTGGTTTTTCTTTGTTTTATTATTTACAGTCACAAACATTTTCGCACGCCAGCAGAGGTAATGCAAGCGTAGCAAATGCCATTATTCATGCTTGCAATCCATTTAGCTATTACAGGTTCAAGGTCCAGATAGCGTGGGTGCTGACTTAACAAAGAAACCCCCCAAAAAACAACAAAACTATTAATAACGTTGCTGTCGGAACTCGGGCGCTTTATTAAAATGATTTGCTTTTAAAAGTTGTATGAACACACAAAGACTTAGTGAAGGGATTTTTTTTTCCTGTTGGACCGATGAAAACATTTCTAGATTTCTGTCTTCATTCAAATGAAATTTGAATGGTGTGTAAATTTGACAAAATGATTTGGGAAAATTTAAAAAATGTTATTTAATTTAACAACATGTAAATCATTCTCTTTCATTAATTGTTAACATTTTTAGTTTTGATGTCTGAATATTAACTTGGTGGTTAACTTATTTTTTGCATATTCTTCCTCAAAACATTACGAAAAGAGCTTTTCCAATTGGACAACGAAACCGATTGATTAAACTTCCAACTTGCTGGAAGACATTTTGCTCCAGCTTAGAGCTGCCCCTGTATTTAGAAACAAATTATAAATTGCACAGCAGAGTGGATTGGCAACTATCACTCCCTGAGCCAAGGGGTGCCAAATTGCTTTCATGTGCGTGGGAAGCGGATTTATGTGAAAATGTGATTGGACACATTTTTGTCAGAGCAGCAAGCTCACCTGCGCCCAGCTGCCCTCCTCATTCGCCTGAGTGGCAGCATGGCAGGAACAATAAACAAGTTGAAAGAACAAGCTGATTAAGAAGCACATTGTTGCACAAAAATGCCTCATTAAATAACACAAGTGCCACAAACATGGACCCCAGCGCACATATCACGTGAAGCACAGGTTACACGCCACAACCAAACGCACAACACAAGTTCCAACACAAGCACAGAGAGGTGTTAGTGATTTTTTTTTTTTTTGTGTACGTTTTTTAGTGGACATATGCGTGTCGTGGCAGAGACAGTGGGGGTGTGTTAGCGTGTTTGGTTCGAGTGGGGTAGAGGAAGGGGGAGCACCCAGATGGTACTGACCGCTTTGGTGGATGAAGCCAGGTTCTCCATCTCTTCATGAGTCACCCACACATTTCCGGAGGACTGCTCAGAGGACGCACGCACACACAAACAAATACAAACAAACAAACAAACCCACAGCCAGTGTGTATTTTCCCACATGATGACCCCCACCCCGTCCACATGCACACGCAAACAAACACACAACCGCACAAACAAACATTTATTGTGTTGAGTGATGCCAAGGGAGGGGGTGTATTTCAGGCTACGCTACCACGTGTGTTGTACGAGAAGCCGTTTGAGCATTTATTCAATATCTTTGACATCTAAGTTAAAGTCCATGTACTGGTGCAGTCGTTGTAGAATCTATGACTATCATAACATACTAGTAACCTACTGTGCTGAGCTAAAAAGCAGGGATGGGAAAGTACCGATACATGTATTGGTACTCAGCCTTGTTTTTGAAGTATCGGGCACTCACTGAGGGTGCCGATACCATTCACCGATACTTAAGCAAATCTGACGTTGAGTGCTTCTCAAGTAAAACTCGAGTATGTTGATGTCAACCAGTGAATGTTGGGCCTAGTGAAGCTGTAGAGCATCTTAGTCCATGGAGCTAAGATCAATAATATGGAATAAATACTCAAATGGATTTCTACTGTGTTGACTTCTCCATGCGATTCACATTAGCAGAAAAAGACACAACACCAGGGAAGGTACGTAAACTAAAAAAGTGAGGCGTTATCAACTTATTACCAAAAGTCGTAAATGGACGGTGACGCTAACGTTTTCTGTGTACATATATCTTGAGAAAATAAAAATTCAGTGTGGTTGTATGCACATTTACTTAAAAACAAATACGCCCATTTGACAGAGGTGTGCATTTACCGTTCTGGAGGTGAGAGGTGCAGAAGGGCTAGTTAGGGAGACCATCTCCTGGATGGCCAAGCGCAGTTTGAGTCGATGCAGCGGGTTACTGATGCCGATCTCCCTCTGGATCTCTGTGT
This sequence comes from Syngnathus floridae, assembly GCF_059516105.1. Taxonomy (NCBI): domain Eukaryota; kingdom Metazoa; phylum Chordata; class Actinopteri; order Syngnathiformes; family Syngnathidae; genus Syngnathus; species Syngnathus floridae. The sequence continues at coordinate 5,917,418 of NC_142423.1, read as the reverse complement.
CTGACAGGGCGGACATGATGGCTCCACTCTTCACGTTAGCGCGACATGCTGCCACATACCAAGCTGGCATGCCCACCCACAGCTGGAGAAGGAACAGACCGGTCAAGCGGTGTCTACGTAACGGGAGAAATGTCTCCCTAGAACAGAAGAAGTGGAATCAGAACCTCTAGCCAGGAAACAACCGTCGGACCGTCCCACTGCGCAAACGGTAAGCCTCTTTTCCTGGCGTCTTCCAGGAGCTCATGTCTGGGATTTAAGACAAAGGGGAAAAAACAAAAAGGATTATCAAACATGTACTCGTTGAAAAAAAATTCTACAATGTCAGGAGATTAACGTAAGCGTTTACTTTTTCTTCATCCTGCGATCCCGTTCTGCTTGGGTGCCCAGTTTTCCCAGCGTCATAGTGTCTCCAACAGCCATGTCAAAGTCTGAAAGACATTTACAGACAAAAATGATCAAAGTTGACAAATAATTAGGTCAAGGTGTGAGCCTACCTGTTAACGCTGGTAGAGGTTGTCCATCCCTGGCAAAATCCCTGGTCTGCTCCATTCGACCCCCCTTCTCCTTCTTCCCAAACAATCGGCCAATCGATGACTTTATACCTTTCTTCTGCTTTCTGCAATTAGTTCAAATGAGGCATGATAATGTTAGCTCGGATTTAGCTTGGCCTTAGTTTTTTTTCTGGACATCAAGCATCGGGATTCAGAGTCCTCTGAGAATCGGAATTAAACATGATCGTGAATTAGCTAATCGTCATCACTTGGTGTTGAGTGAACGTGTTTGTACCCTCGTCCATCTTCCAGACTGCCGGTGAATTGGGCGAAATTGGTTTCTAGACGTAAACTGCGTGGCGAGGAAGGAGGCGAGGTTTCACACTTGATTGTCGCCTTGTCCACCTCCACCGGTGACTAAAACATTTTTTTATAAATTGGATGTTTATTTATGGATGTGGTGAGAGGGCAGCAAAGAGACAAAATGTTCAAGTTGACTCACTGCAACTTTTCTCCGGTGTTTCCTCAAGTCGCTTGGCTACCGGTAAATGAAACACATGATTAAAAATAAAAAATAAAAAATCTTTCTTGGGAACTGTGTGATTCTTACCAGAGTCATGATGCCTAGATGGTGACTGGTGTTGCGTGCGTGATGTTTAGGCGTTGAGTGGCCGCTGGTCGGCGGCGAGGAGGACGACGCCAAGGACTGTGCCGTGGCCGACGTGGGCAGCGCCCGTGGCCGAAGCGTCACGTTGAGTCCGTCCATGCTGCCGCTGTTCATGCGGGACTCGATCTCGTCCGAGCGCAGGTCAGTCGACTCTCTCTCCACTTGGATCATCCTGCGCGTCCCACACGAGAAATATTAGCCGAGTGTCTCCTCTCCATCACTGCACAATGTCACCTTATCTCTTCGTTGATGGCGTCAAGCTGCTCCTGCAGCATCAGAGCGAGGGTCTGAGCGTCCGATTGACCGCTTGGGGAGAGCATGGCCGAGCTCACGTCGTCGTCCAGGTCAGACTCGGCCTCCATGTCGCTGCCGAGGAGGTGGCTGACGCTCCCTCGCAGCGAAGGGTAGTCCTGTTCGAACATGCCACAAACCTACGCACACACGCACACACACACATTGAGCAAATAAACACACTAACATGGATGAATAATCAATCAAATAATCAACAAAACAAAAAAATGAACTGGTACATTCGAGGGTAGTTACTGTATGAATATGAATGAACAAGGGACTTACATTAGAGAGCATGTCCATCTCAGCAGGTGAGGGACAGATAAAGAGAGGTTAGTATAGAATGAAGTTAGGCATGAAGATCCCTGCGTGGAGCTCCTCATCAAAGACCAGGCAGTACGCAGAAACGTAAACGCAAAACAAAATGTGGTCAGAACACTAACATGTAAACTGTTTGGGCCACCCTGCTTAGAGTGTGGATCATGATGCTTTGGGCAAAATACCAAATGTTATTTGCACCTTGTTTGGGTCATCTCGTAGCGCCGAGAGTCTGCCCTTTTGGGCCCGCCTGATCACAGTCGTGCTGTAGTGGCCATCTTGGCCTTCCACCACAGAGAAGCGAAGGTCACTTGCACTGCCCAAATGAGACCTGAGGTGATATTAGACGAAAATCCATCATGTTTCAGAATAAGGTCACCAAAGTAGTGTAAAATGGCTACACCAAGTGACATTAGATTGTCTAACTAATCACTACATAAGATTGCGTACCGAGGGTGACTTGAACTTCCGTCTCCGAATGCCCCACTGCGACGTTTCAAATGGTCAATCTCGTTTCTCAGTTTCTCAATCTCGCCAATCAGACGTTCCTGCACGGAAAGAGAATTCTTAAAAAAGTAAGTACAATAAATACAAAATAGAAAAAAAGAATCATATGCGGTATTTGATTCCTTTCTGTGACTAAATGATTAATTATTCCAATACGTACATCAATTTCAGATTTGGTTCAAGAGCACTGACCCGTGTGTGATGGAATTCCTCCAACTGTTTCTGACAATTCTCGAGATCTTGAATAAGAGAGTTCTAGACACAAAGATGATGACGTTCTGTCAAAATCAAGTGTAAAAAAAGACATATTCATAACAAAGTGCATGGGCCTCGCCTTGTCCTCCAGTGCAGCCATGCGTTCTTTCAAATGGAGCTGCAGTCGTTCGTTGGACTCGGTGAGAAGACGGTCAACGGTGTCGGATAAACGTTTGTTGTGTTCTTCATTCATCTTCTCCCGTTGACGAGCCTGATGAGCGCAGACAAGATCACGCTTTATTCTCTTTGAATTGTTTACGCCTTTATTTTTTTTTAATTACAACCATTTTTGTGTGGCAGCGAAGAGAATATTGAAGTAAATCAAGTGAGACATACAAAAGAGAAATTCTCAGAGAGCGCCGCTGACTAAATATAGACGAACAATGGCAGTGAGAGGGAAAAATTAGCCTAGCGTGAATTCATCTAAAGATAGCAGCAAATCACTCATATTTGGGGGGGAGGGGGGCGGGCGAGCAAGTCGCAGGGACAATATGTGGATTTGGTTCAAATTCATGCAACAATGAACCAGGAAAATGATGTGTGTGTGTTAGTGTATGCATGAGGGAGCACAGAGGCGAGGCATCCCACTAATATGAAGCATCAGTCAACACACATGCACGCACGCACACACACACTAAGAGGTCAGAGAGATCCTGCAGGGCACGCACACACATTCTTTTACACAAACACACATACAGACCCTTCCTAGTTCTTGGTTCTTCTCCTCCAGTTGTGATTCCAGCTGTCTGAGCCGCTCTTCCACGTTGCCATGACGCTCCTCAGCCTAAAAGGGAAGACATTTATTCATTCATCTGCACACAGGTCGCTCTCGAAAGGCCTTGCAAAGTGAAATTGTCGAATAAACACTCTTCGCTGTGGCGTGTCAAATTGACAACACATCTTTGACTGCTCCACTGCAATACGTTTTACATTTGCAAATTGCTGACTCTTTACGTTCTTGTACTTATCAAGTTTCAATGACCGTGCATTGATGTATACAGTATATGTGTATGTGTGATTGTAACCTTGGACAGTGCTGCTACTCGCTGTGCCAGCTCTGCCTCCACCTCTGGCAACGTCTCAGCCTTCCTCATAGTTTGAGCCAACCTCTGCTCAGCCATTTCCAACATCTCCTGCAGCTGGCGCACTTTCTCTTCACTCTGACTCACAAACACACACACACACACACACGCACACACACGCGCGGTGTACAGGAGACAGTTGTGCAGAGTGAGGGCAAGGATGTGGAGGATGTTGCTTGAATTCCCGATTGGTACGTGAACTCAGATTCACCCAACACTTTACATGAACCTCCTACGCTATGAACCCCCCCCAACCCCTCGCCATTAGCTATAAGTGTGTTTTTCTTATGATTGGCAACTTTGACCATGTGTATATTTTATTCATATTAAGGGGACGGTGCTTGTCCATCACGCTACCTGTCTGTGCAGGGAGTCCTTGGTGGCCAGCTCGTTCTCCAGCTTGTCATTGAGATCATGGATGTGTGTGGTTTCTCGCTGGGCGGCAAGGTAACGTTTTTCCAACGTTGTTATTCTTTCCTCCATGTCTTCTCTCTGCAAGTCGAGACAACCACAAACCCAAAAGGGCTTTTAGTGTAATATGTGGGTCGAATACAAGTTGGAATGACAGCATGATCATTTCAGATGTACAAATTTCCAACATCCACTTTTAATTAATTATACATGAATCGTATTTCAATTATTTTCATAGGCTACATTGTATCGATTCATTCTCGTTATTGGCTGGAGTTCATCTAAATGATGTGTAATATCCATTGCGTAAGATTAATGAGACCTTCAAGGTCAGAAAATCAAGGTTCAACATTCATTATTCACAACTTTAGCGGGATTGATTGCTATTAGCTTCCCGTGAAGCATAATGAACAATGTTTTATTAACCTTTTATCTTATTTTGCTTCACCTCGCATCGTACCTCGTTTCCACGACAACACCATTATAGATTTTTACGTTGATGCTTCTCACCTCTCTCTGCTCCCTCTGCTGTTTGATTGACAGCTCCTCACTGCGACTCAGCTCCCGCCGCGCGCTCGCCAGCTCGGCCTCCAGCTCGGCCACGCGACCGTTAAGGGAGGCAGAGTGCTCGTGGGTCTGTGCCAGTTCCTTACTGGTTCTGTCCAGGAGCTCCTGAAGCTCAGATACCCGGTTGCCATCTTCATGAACATCTATGGAGCCGTTGGGGAGTCTCTGCAAGGTAAACCCACGCAATTAATGGAAATGCGAGCGCATTCGGTTGGGAGAAATAAGTTCTGGTCTGTGTGGTGCAATTTTGAACATGTTAATGTTGACAACAAATATACTTGATAAAAATGGATGGCCTAGATTTGACTGTGGCAAGTTTATGCAAAGATGGGTGTTTGAGGTTACGCTGCCATGTTGTTGTTTTGATGTTTCTTTGCTCTTCACAGCTCAAAGAGAAGTTGATTAATTGAGCAGACCTTAAGGGACACATATTCAGACAGGCAACACAGTGGGCAGCCCAAAATATTTGGACTCTACTGCCGGGATCATGAACACAAAAACAGACACGGAAAAAAAAAAAGTACTACAAGCAAACTGTTTGAAGTGGTGCAATTAAACACACCAGGTGATTCTCTCACTAGTTTGTTTTGGGAGAAGACTCAAAGTGCCCATGATGTTTTTTTTTTTGCTCAGCTTGTAGTTTTTGCTTGTGTATATTTTTTTTAATGACAAATCACCCTGCTGTTGAAGCAGAAGGCCAAAGCTTTTTAAAAAAAACAGCCTGTCCGAATACAAACAATTTGAAGGTAAATCACCTTTAAGTCATGAATGTTTGGACAAAATAAAGCACAGAGCAGAAAAACAATCACACAGTCAGGAAGACCTTCCATGGAGGTTTGGATCCATCTGTCCCTTCCACCGAGTCACCATCCTTCCTTTGTCTCACCATGCTCAACTGTAATGTAAAATCACAAAAGTCACATTTCATTCTCCTCTGAGTGAATGCATGAAGTGAACGCTCAAGAACTGCAAGTGCCAAAAATTCTAATCAGCATCAAAGGTGACATCAGGACATACAATTCCCATGTACTAAATTTGTGTAGAGATTTTCACCTCTTGTGTGGTAGCTGACAGCTGTCCCTCCAAGGTGGACACCCGCTCCAGAGCCACGCGAAGCCTCTCACGCACCTGACCAGCACACACACATCATTTTTAACATTGTGTTATTGAGTTTGGCTAATAATTTATTTTACCAAGACAGGCTTTCGTGTTATAACCAGTCTGGGAATGTACTGGAGTACAAATACTTAAGTACGATCATTTTTCCACTCCATGTTACAGTGTCCTAGTAATCTTTGAAATGGTTCACCTTTTCATCCAGAGCTTTGTGATGCTCAAACAACGACTTGAGGGCTTTGAGGACCTCGACCTCACTGGAGACTCCAGATGGTGGGGGGGGCTGCCTCTTCACAACCGTCATCCTGAGACTACGCTCGTGGCGAGACACCAAACACTCAAGGTGCTCCAGAAGCAGCTACATGCACACACACACAATAAATCCACGTTAAACCTTTTTTTTTATCCTAACAATACCTATGGAAACACACACATAAGAGTATTGTGGATTAAAATCAAAGCGAATATTATGTTCAATCTGACATGTGCTGACATAAGCACACACACACAGACATAATCACACAAAAGCACTCATGCACACGTACCCTGGTGTTGTTCCTTTCGGCTTTCAGCTCCGATATTTCCTCTTCTTTCTCCAGCAGCTGCTCTCGACAAATGTTCAGCTCCTTGGTAAGTGTGGCAAACTCCTACATAACACACATGCATCGGAGGTTAAGATTGTTTCACCTCTCAACATCTTGTGACAATATTCTTTAGTGCTATGACCATCTACGTACATTTGCAAACAAGATTGCTACTTATAGTTTGTGAAGGCAGCCAGAATTATTTCTATTGTTTGATCCCACCCATCCAGATTGGGCCTATTGACTCAAATGCGCCACAAATGGAAAATACACTCATGACCTTCTATTTGTTTCAGTGTTTTGTTTCTTGCTATGCTTTTGTGGCTTGAGCACAATGCAACACTTACACTGATTTTCCTTCCATGTCTCAGGAAGCACACACACATGTGCACAGACACACACACACATCTTTGCATATACAAAATCAATTCCTGGAGTTTACCCAGACCTTAAATTACCTCTAACCTTCCTTAACCTTACAGTTCATACACCTTCACCCTCTATGGTAATGATTTATTTTAATGTGACCTGCCTTCCTGCCAAGGTCATTAAGTCATCCAGAATCAGCTATAAATATAGTTTTATGTCTCCCATTTGAACTGTATGCATTATGAATATTTTTTTTTGTATTTTCTCCAATAGTAGCCTGGAGCTTTTATTTACTCATATCCACAGAGCAGGTGTTTTGTTGAGCTTTATTTGTACAAATGACAATACGCTGGCAGAACTAAACACGCATGGCATATGTAACGGCCTCGCATTAGTAGTTTCTATTTGTATATTATTTATTATGGTGCATAAACATATGTGCTATTAAATTCATATGTAAATGTGATAAAAGGAGGAATAGCAACCAGAATGTATCCTGCACTCTCGCTATGCTTAAATTTGGATAATGAATCTGTCAAAAGCCTCTTTGACATTTATACGCCCATCTAATCCATCCATCTATCAGTCAAAAGGTCACGCCTAGCCCCTTTTCTTAGATTCATGAAACTACATCGTAATTCAGTCCAAAACGGGACACACACGGATGAGGTGACTGAGGGGATGGAAGTGGGGAAAGGGAAAACAGGTCAGCATGTTTGAGTGACTTTGCGTTATTCCACAGGGGTGTGCAGCAGCTCAGACCAAATCCACCAACAGATGTTGGCGCTCACCGTCTCTTTCAATCACTGCAAAAAGGCTCGACGGGCCACTGACTCGCTAGTTCATCCCCTCATCCTATTGCCTTTTGGGAGCACTCCACATGTGCTCTCCCAATACACAAATAAGCACAGAAAGGTATGAACAATTCATTTTGTCGGGAGTCTTGCATAATTGAATATCTATCCCGCTACATAACATAAAACGATGCATCACTGTCTGGAGGAATAAAAATCTCCATTTAATTTCACAGGAGAGTTTTTCCCTTCGGCACAAAGATGCATCATTGTGCGTACGATACAATCGGAACTCCTTCGAAGCACGTGCGCTCCAATGATATTTCCCCTACTTCATATGAATCGTAGCTGGCTGACAAGGCAACGTCGACATCTGTCAGAGGCTATATCACACCGAGCCGAGAGAAGGTTCTGGGCTTCAGCCTCCAACCACATTGTGAGATAGCAAGCAGGGAGCGAACACTGCTGAGCCCAGACATTGTAAAAGGATTGCGCGCTTCCGCTTCCTTAAGCAGTTTGGGATTAAAGGATGAAAAAAAAAAAATGTGTGTGTCAGAGGGTGTGTGTGTGTGTAGCAAGAGGGAGAGAGAGCGAGCGAGCGAGCGAGAGAGAGAGAGAAATTGGAGTGCAGCTGGATAAAAAAAAAGCTTCAATCAGGCACATGCAATCCCCAAAATATATATAAATATATATATATTTTCATAATAGTGCTTATCCTTTGTGTGTGTGTGTGTGTGTGTGTGTGTGTGTGTGTGTGTGTGTGTGTATTTGGTATTCAGTGAATTGATGTTTTTTCTCATTTGCTGAGAGGTTGCTAATGTGGGGAGTTTAACCTGCATCACCAAACTCACCCATTCAGTATTTCCTGAAAAGTCCAGAATATTCTATTTTAAATTGAGCGCTTTGATGTGCATATATAAACTTAAAAGGAAAAGTTTGCAATTTAAAAAAAAAATACTTTGGCAAGTGTTAAAATTGACTTCATCATAATGGCAAAATATATCATAAATATGATGTCTGCATCACTTTCAGGGTCTCCAAAATTACCTTTAACTAGAATGAGAAAAGAAATGGGAACGCCCCACTAACTTGAATGAAGGAAGAGAAAAATAAAGGTCAAGAGATGATTCATACAACCTACGTAAATGAATTAGAATCTTCTCTCTCACAGCATTTCAGAAACAACAAATTGCCCTTAACACTTTTCTTGGGTGTGAATAGGTAGTGAGTTATCTGCTGCTATGACGCCGCTGCCTTGCACACTTCCATTACCATGGCAACAGGGCATCGAAAAAGTGTTTGAGCAGGATACCAGCAGCAAGTTTTATCAAACGACTGCAGATGTTCACACATGCAAAAAATGTACAAGGCCACTGAGACATTTTCTATGCAAGAAGGAGAAATTGGATGCAACATTTCAATTTTTTACAAAAAACTAACGTTTAAAACTCAGGAAAGTTCTCCTTTGGTACTCCGGCTTCCAATATGTTGGATGAATTGGAGGCATTATTGCCTGAAAAATGTGACTGTGAGTGCTTATCAGTCAGAGTATAAAGGTTTTAATTTGTTGATGAATGAGGACTAGTAAGTGGTGTCCAGCAGGGATCCCATTTAAGGCCTCATAGTTTTAACCTGATAAACTAGTCACAAAAAGCCGAATGTCAAAACTAGTCAACTTATTATTAAACCATTGTATTGTTCCAAAGTCTATTGAAATGCTGAAAAGAAAACTTAGAGAAACTTAAATTGACTTAAAAGAACTATAGTATACTGAGAGTATATGAAACAAACTGCATGTGAGGATAATACTTTGTGTCAAATTAAAATCGTTCTTCTCCTTGTAACAACATTGCTTTACTCAAGTACAGCATGTGCAGAAGTTATCGAGTCGTCAAAGCCTCACCTCTGTAGGCATTGAAGGCCTGAGACCAGAATAGCATCCATTCATGTGTCCCAGCGCGCCTTCATTAAACAAAACCGACAGCGTAAAGAAGGACAGGGAAAGAGAGGTCACGAGGGGAAGTCTTCCTCTCCTCGGCCGAGAGGAGAAACACAAAGACTTTTTGTTGTGCATCAGTTTGTGGACAACAAACACGTAGGCAGAAAGAATCCCACTCGTTGCGCGACATATTGAGTTTGTCGTTTTGTTGAAGCGGAACACGACAAGATACAAGCACCCACATCAACTAGAGAGAAGCCTTAGTGGAGCAACTTCATTCTGCATTTCTTTGAAACTTCAATCATTTCATGGCAGGCTGACTAAAGCATGCAGTGAAAATTGGGAAAGGGAGAAAAGGACAAAAAGGGGCCATGTGACAGTCCTAAATAAAGAGTCATCAGCAGTACATCAATACAGCCAACGACATGTGATTTCTTTCCACTGGAGATCATCCTTCACTGCTCCATATCTAAACTTTGCACGCCATTCCCTACCTGGTACATGTAGGTATTAAAGTGGGTCCCATTCTGAAGGTGGATCTTCACCGTTGGCTTCATGATGGAGGCTCAACATAGCAGATCGCTCAAACACAACCCCCATGAAAAGAGAGAGAAAGAGCGAGAGAGGATGGCGGAAAGTAGATTCACAAGCTGTTCCCTAACGTTATTCCCTCTGCCCTCCGACACCGCTACGACATTCTTGTTGGCTGCCCTGAGAGCGGGTGAGCGAGAGAGAGGGAGGAGAGCGAGTGAAACAAGGGCAGGCTGAGTCAAAGGGGATTGAGGTACATTTAGGTTTTTTGATCAGAGAGAAAGACAAAATTGAGAGGATGTGGGGGGCGGGGGGGCTGGTAGTGATCAGCTGATGGAGGAAAGCACCAGCCACCTGTTCTGTCACACACACACAAGCACCAATGCTTGCACACAGAAACGGATACAATCGAAGCGCCAAATGGTGCAATTTGATTAGAATTGCACAAAAATTAGAGTAGAAAAGGCAAAAAAAAAAATGTGATTGTTGGAGTCAATTTAATTTCCTTAGCTCAAACTCTAATTTTGGTTAAGATTGGCTGGCCTTGGGTGGAGGACTTTTATTTTGACACAGCCTTTTGTCACCTGGTCAGTCACCTGATCAGGCACCTGATCGGGTAAAGATGGCTGCTCAGTCTCAGTTAGGCAAAGGTAGATAGTAGTGATATAGTTTTTTTTTTATTTTACCACTTCAAACTTGTATCTTTTGGAATTTAGGAACTTTTGACTTGGAAAACAAACTTGAGTTTACTTCTTAGAACCTTTTATGTTGAAATTCAGATTATTTAGCCTTAGTTGGATTACAAACAATTTGGATTGGCTGCATCTGTTTTCCACCTGCTTGCCTGCCATCGCCTCTCTACCTCTGCCTGCTTGCCTCCATGTTGGACATTCTTCCTCCATCTTCAACAAGGTAAGAGCAACAGCTATATACAGCGTTTTAAGATATGTGTGTGACAACAACCATACAACATCTACGCTTTAAAAATAAATGAATTGAAACTGACACTCATAATGATCATGACTTATTCCTCATAAGAAAAAGCTAAGTCACTGCTCACTTAAGCCAAATTGAAGAGCTCTATTTTCATCCATTATGACACTGCTGTGCCTCCTGATTTTTGTCTGTTTCTAAATGTCCCTCCGCTCCCAGTGGAGTTTCAAAGTGCTTGACTGCAGTCTGAAAGCGCTTGCGGAGTTTTTCCAGTCTCAACAATAATCAGCCAATGTCTGCAAACAACGCGTGTCACTTTGAGCCTAGTTAGAAGAGAACTCGGGCTAGCTGGGGCTGCTGTGTTGGGTGTACTTCAAGTTCAAACAGGGTTCATCTTAAAATACCTCAATTGCAACAAGCTTGAGTCCACAATGATACTGAGAACCAAGCAAACGGCCCATTTCTGCTCAACATTTGGCTCATGTTAACATGAACAGCTTTTATGGCTTCCAATCTGATAAACACACAATATGGCTATTTCAATTACTGTTTAGCTCGCCGCAAGGGATATAATCGACACAAACAATGGCAGTAAAACGAATTAAATGATGTAAGAAGCATATTGTCCACATTCTTAGTAAAATGACATTGTGATGAAAACAGGATCAATTTGTATAACTGACATTGCTGTCTTTTGATTCATATTGTGTTTATTTCAAATTTATATCCAATTGTTGGTGTCATCCAAGCTTTTAATGAAATACTCATCAAGACATAACTTATAATATGCTGCTGTTCTGTAGAAAAAGAAACAAAAATAGTTCCTGACAACAAGTCGACTTGCTTGCACCTTGCACGGAAACAAGGGTCCTCCGCTGAGAAAGCGGTATGTGATTGTGCAAGACAGGGTGAATTAGTGAGACAGACAAGTCGCAGCACAGCATAACGTCCTTTAGTGATCGTGCTGACTTCCACCGTGAGCTGACAGCATCACAGTGTACCCCGGAGCCTCAGTGTGGTTCCACTCTGCAACTAAATGGACCAGGAGCGGCTCCTGTCCAGCTTTGTAGGGAGACAGTGGCTCCTACTGGCCGCAAGGTACTCACAAGCCACACTTTAAAACAGCATGTGTAAAAATGATGGTTTGGGAAAAAAAATACATGCAATTATGCACATCTGCTTGTGACAAAACAACAACAAAAGTTAACATGTTTGAGAATTCACCAAAATGGAAGTACTCTGCTTCTCTTTTATTCTAGCCTGTCATTCGTTCACACAATATTGTCTTTATCTCATGTCTTCCTCCTCTAAACCAAACAACTCTTCCTTTCACACTTGATCCACTCCAGAGAGCCTTTTTTCATGCAGTCATGATCTCATCTGAACCTTCACTCCATGGAAAGCAGCCATTTTATATATAGAGAGCATGGGAGTCAGAGGACAAGCCCACAAAACCCTTCCCCCATCGTCTTCATCATCTCCACCCCATCGACCACGTGGTATAATGCATTGGCGTGCCAATAAATAAATAAATAAATAAATAGATAAATAGATAAATAAATAGATAAATAAATAAATAACTGCAGCACAAATAGAAAAATATTATACTAAACATATAAAAATAAATATTCATATATGTCTATACATATAAAGTAAACATATATATAAAATAAATACTCACAGGCATGTGTATTCTTTATCCTCTGCAAAGAACAACTATGAATAACAGCTAATAAAGTAGTTACATTACCATTATCAGCATTAAAGCGCTATTAAGTAATGCAGTGCATTAAAAAGAAAAGCCCAAGGTAATGTTCCCTGCGTAGTGGTTGTTGCTTTCATCCTTCTGTCATGCAGAATGATTTGTTTCCAGAGCCATCCCGCCAGTTTAAAGCAGCCATGTCAGCTTTGTTTCCCTCCCCTGTCGCCCTCACCGCTCAGTTCACTCAGTCTCTCTTTCTCTGCGTCCTGCTCCATCCCAGCGTGGCGTTGGGACCATACAGCCATTGCAACAGATGCACACAAGCAAAATCTGTGCCAAGAAGTTCAACAAATAGTCTGTCCCAAAAATGTTTCTATTTATAACCACCTTTCATTGTTGTGCATCTAAATAAAACTACATAATTTAGGCCCTGTTAATTTACAAACAAACGGTTCCTGTTCGCCACCCAGTTGCATCCAATCAAGTCTGGCTGATTGCTTAAATATGCAGTAGCACCGAGGAACAGTCTCAGGCGTACCGCCGAAGACTCCACAAAACGACACACATGTACACATGAGACTGACTCGCTCAATCTGTGAGCTTTGCAGATGAAAGTGAATCATGTCAGACAAAGGAAACAGCAGACAGACGTTTACATATTAATGGGAATTATATTGAATCAAAGAGTAAATAAGGCAAACTCCTCCAAATGTGTCTCCTCTCTTGTATCATTCTTAATGATCGACTCTCACACACTGCAACAACAGGAAGAGGTGTGTTTGTGTGTGTGCAGGTCAGGCATGCTGCCCTTGACCTTCACAGTGTAAAACTGCAATGGCAGGATGTAACTCAACACAAATGTGTGTGTGAGTCACTAGTAAGCTTTCAATGGCTAAACTGTGGCGACAAAGGTAAGGGACAGAAAAAATATACTCAAAACCCAGCTTCGCTTATTAACACACATTTTCAATGTGTTGCATTTCCTCTTGGGGTATGATAGGCCCTCAGTTTAATGAATTATTCTGCCTTACTCATCCATCACATATTACCTGATCTTACTTCGTTTTGCTCTGCCTCCTCTCAAAATATATGGCGTGCCAGTGGAACCTCATAAATGTGCACATTCAACATCACAGCCTTTAGGGAGTGTCAGCAAGCGTGCGACAGACGTGTGTGTGTGTGTGTTGCAATACTTTCCTATCACACACACAGGTTCCTAAAATACTCGTCTTTGTATCGCTCAGGAAATGCATGCACACGCACACAAACATACACAGCAGGACGCCTGACTCAAATATTGAAGCCAAAAGGAGGGATGCATATTAAACTGGGACTTGGGTAATATTTCATATTAATATAGTCTTATACATTTACAATAAGATCTTTTTTTTGTTTCTGAATGTCAACTTTACAGATGGAGCTTGAGTCAAGATATTTTCAAGTGCTGGTATCAGTCACGGGAAAGTCAATTTGCCACCTTGTGACAGTGACCTATTCTGCTCGAAGGGGAAAAAAAGGATGTTTCAATATGAGGCGATTATTTATCCAATTGCGTCATGAAGCTGGCAATTATTTGAGGCTTGGCGGCTACTATTGTGGGTCGTATTATGTGTCTACAGAATCAGTTCGTTTGGAGCAGAACCACACAGACAGACAGACAGACAGACAGACAGACAGAATGGCCGTCATACTATGAACCAGATTAGAGGCAAATCGTTTTTTTTGGGTGTGTGCGTGTGCATGTGAGTTATAAGGCAAGAAAGCAGCAGAAGAAAAATCACATTTCATAAATAAATCATCTGGGTCCTTGTGATCTGGTGATGGATTCCACACATGCATATACACACTCACACACACTCTGTCCCATGGAGATGATTTTGTTTATTTTGAGAAATGGGGATTTAAAGCCTGTGAGAGTGGTATGCACATGTTTAGGAGGAACGAGGTCATTTCAGTGCGCATGTGTTTGCATAAATGTGTTGTGTGTAGTTACTGTAGCGGCCCCTTATTTTCCCGCTGGTTTAATCCCTCACTAAGAACCAGTATGAGTCCTTATGACTCATGCGGTGGCAGCTCATTTTCTCTGTATATAAATGTTTGTGTGTCTTATATTTTCATTTCAATAATCCCCCAACTGCACGGAACTGTTCCATCCTCAGTTTGTTTTGTGCATGTAAGCATGATGCACCTGAACTCATACTAAGGGTGGCAAATTTAGGTGTGGCTTAGCTTGCGTGATGACTTTGCTTGGCCACTTTGCTGGTCGTAGATGTGCCAAGCCGGGCCAGTCACACAGTGACGGAGTGAGCTCATCTGTACTAAGGGGGGGTCTATAAATATTGTAGATGCCTGCAGTCGAACCTCTCAGCAAGCTACTGTATGATGTCATCCAGGAACACCACTCACTAGGACGGACACACACACACACACACGCACACTGCTGCCAAGGGCCGACAACCTTGGCAACAGTGGGTGTGGTATGTTGTGATGCAGGGACTCAAAGTTGCATTCTGGTCCATCATTGTCTTTAGTTGGTAATGATCTTGTTAGCCATCTTGACCCCACAAGCACACACACCAGATTACCGCCATTGAAGTTCCTGCCTTCCTCACCGAGTGAGACAAATGAAACAAACGATACAGAAGCTTTTCATTCTTGTCTTTGGTTAAGCACGTCTTTCATCCTTCCTACGGCATTGAACAGGGAATTCCTTCACACTGATCTCCAGCCAGACACACTAACACACTGAGTAGGCTCAGCTTTGGCAGCCGATCAGAACCAACCACCAAGGTTGAAGCTGCATGTGCCAGATACACACGCAAGCGCACAAGCGCACACACTAAAATATGTGAAAAAATGAGAGCATCTTTGAAACAGACACGTTTGCTTTGTGTTACCTCATCACATGCCGCCTAGCTTAAATTAACTGCACAGTGTTGCTGACAGTTGGCATCCCACGAGACAGAAGGTGTCAGGAAGTCAACATTCACCCCCAGCCTCCCGTTTCTATGGAAACCAAATGTGCAGCGCTTTGAGAGGCTGAGGTGGTAAGAGAAAGGTCTGCACATGGACACACGCGCATTGACGGATGGAGCCTGATTGACAGTTTGATGTTACGGGGGGTGTGAGGCCAGATGATTTGACATGTATTGTGTGTGCTTAATGTGTGTGATTGCGGAAGACGACCACACGGTGCCCTTGGGTGAGGCAGGGGGGGAATTCTGAAGGGACTTGTATCCCACTGGGTCAGCATTAAACATGCTCCAACTGGATGACGGGTGTATTCCTATTGGGATCTTGTGCGCTCGTGTGTAAGATAACAACATACTGTAAATCGGTGTAATTTGAGACAGAGGGGAAAGAAGAGTTGATTATGACAAATGAAGGGATTAAAAATAACCTGACAATACTGACAGATGATGGAATATGCTGTTTGTGCTGACTTGGCACAAATGAGCAAGAACAGCTTTTATTATTCTTGATCACATGCTAATGTTTTATGTTAGTAAAAAAAAATGTGATTTTAATTTTTATATAAAAAAAAGAGATTTGAATCACACATGCAGAGTTGTCCCCAGGGTTTGTCGCTTTAAGCGCACTAAATCAGCCAAACTGGACAGACTTAAGCGGCTCTTACAAGAGAGGTTTGCAATCAGGAGAAAGTGCAGCATTAAGTGTTAATGTGAAAAGGCTCAGGTGGATTGTTAGTTTAAATGGGAGAATCTGCCGCAACAATTTACTCCATGCATATCAACAGTGATGTCGCTATGCGGTTACAGACAAATACATTTTTATATTTCACCTCAGAATCCAGACCAGAGCAATTAAAACACAAGATTGCAGTGACTGAGTGTGTGCGCTCCCTCGAGGGTACCCACCCCCCCATTACTCTTCTCACGGAAAGGAGAAAGACTAGAGTGGTTATCCGGTGAGTGACACAAGATGCGGAAATGTTCGTATTTGCAGACTGAGAGCTGAGAAGCGCAGAAACTGGAGTAAGCAAAAAGGAACAATTCACAATGACAAAAGGGTGCAAGGGGAAACTGGATATGGATGAGGAGGAAACATGGAAGATGGCTGCGGAAGTGTGTGTGTTGGAAGGAGCTTGGATAGGAGGGTCGGTGGGCGATAGGAGATGCCGGCTTCAAGTGACCTTTATGTAACGCAACTACAGGCTCCTCCCCTTCATCGCTCATTTACAATTGAGCTCTTTTGCAAGTGGACACATTGATGGAGTCAAACTCTAATGAGATTCACACGCAGAGATGAATACAAAAGCCACTTGGACACACTGTTGTGCTAAATGTGTTAGCCCGAGTGTTAACTTGACTATCTTAGTTTGGTTTATAACCAAGGGAAAGTAGAATCATTTTCCCTGTTCCATCGAGAGAAAGTGTTTGTTTGCAAAACACCCATCCAGAAATTCATTTGAAAATCATGCTCTCAGGCTATGATGGAGACATGGCGCTTAGTGTAATGAGCTGATTTGGGTCGATTCATTGCACACTTGCAATAGCTAAAGGACATCTTTACGCACGTTGACACACGAACGTACACTGCCCACCTTATGGAGTCGGAGCAAAGCCGTGCGAGTGAGCAAAGAGATATGCAGCTTTATCTGACAGACCGATAGCTAACTAATAGGCCTCTCAGCGCTCACGCTTACAGCCAACGCCGCTGATAAGGCAGAGAGAGAGCGAGAGAAACCGAGAGTGCGAGCTTGCGTGCTTGCGAGAGGACACAGCACTGTTGGTTGACGTGGAGATTTGATTTTCACAGCGTCTGCGTGTGTGTTTACCAAAAGGAGCTAGAGAGTACTGATATTTTCCTACCTTGATTCACTCGTGGTACTGTGAGGTTTATATTGAGAGTTTTTACAAATATGACAAAAGGTGCTTTTCAGGAAATGTGACTTGAGTGCACACAAAGTTGTTTTCAAATAAAACCATAGCGAGGTCTTTGCAGCAAAGTCAGCTCATGTCATCTTCTATTTATCACAGACGACCCTCAGAACATGGATTAATTTGGTGTGTGACCGGCCATGACTTTACTTTCAAGTGGCTAATATCTCATTCGCATCAGGGGAGACACTTTAGTGTGCAAGTAGCAAGTCATCGTGCGAGTTCATCCCCATGCGGCTTGTGTGTGAAGGATGCATCAAGCCAGTTGCACACAAATTGCAATCCAAAATGTCCGTTATGATATAATTATCATACAATCAGACATGAAATATAATGTGACGTGGGAAAAACGATGTTTGTCACTGTACATCCACCAACGATAGATGTTCAATGTCAGCCTTTCGCTAACTAGCTAAACTGTATGTCTTGTAACTCTGTGTCCTTCTCCTAAATCCTCTATTTAACTTGCATGTCACGCTTTCACTGAGTGGTTTGTGTGTGGTAGCAGAATGGGGGCTAGTCGGTAGGCAGGGCTTGTGTGTGGGGGGGTGCTTCATCTCTGACAAACTGTATTTCATGGAGCGCATTTAGCATTATGAAGATCTTGAAATCCCTTTAACGGTTCAACTATGGACTTTAGCCTCTGATGCCACATTTTACTGGTTAAAAAAAAATGTTGGGTCTTCAAGATGTCCTCTCATGTGTGTGTGCATGTACTGTAGATACACTTTATGAACTGTATATTTCGGTATGCAGAAGACATGGCAGTTGTTGTCAGCATAATTAGGGCACGTCTCATTTCTGCGGAGACTGTTTCCATTCAACTTACTGTTCAGCGGTTTTTAAATCTATATTGTTTATCATCCTCCCACGGTCCTCACTTGATCTCCCATGATGCAGAGGGGACAAATTGGCACCCCACTGAGTTAAATGTGCCTGGTGCCGAGAGCCAGATGGCACTGGCACAGGGACGGAAGGAATGAAGGATGGATGCAACTAAAAGATGGCGTGCCGAAGTCATGGCGCGACAGGGCCAGCATGGCGGTGATAGCAATCCACAATTATAATCCGTTAGCACTCAGGGGCGCTAAAGGCTGCGTGACCTGGTCGGACAGAGCTTCAAGGAGGTCCTGAATCAAACTGAATAGCTCGCAATCAGAGAAAAAAATTGTGAGCTGCAGAGAAGAAGAGAGTGACACATTATGTAAAACTGTCAAGATGCTGGAGAGAGAAGAATGTGACGTTAGTCGACTGCTGCTGCTGGAGGTGTAAAGATTTTGGAGTCTCATCACTAGTTATGAGTGAGTGTCAATGATGCCCCTGCTTAAATGGAATACAAATAAATGGAGCCATTAAGGTACTGTGATGCCCTCTCGGCACTTTCAGCCATTTATTGAACAATAAACACAAAAATAGAAAATGAGAATGATGTCAAGGCGCTGCTGTTGGCCACTACTCACACCAAGACACTCACGGACTAAGCACAGTTACAAGTTCAATACCAACCACAGGGGGGGCCAGGGAGCACAGAATCCAAACTATACATTGTGTCTGACAAGTACCAAAAGTCCCAATTCAAAACACTGATGTTAGAATAGCCTGAAAATGCAAAATGAAGACCCTTGAGAACATTTTCATGTCCCTTTGTCTTGACTTCTCACGTTCTGTCCTTTCTCTGTCGCTGTCTCCCTCTCTTCCTCTAACAGGGTTTCTTGGTGGCATTCAGCTGCTCACTTTACGCTCCACTTTGCTCCACATCAACCCAAATTCCCCTGTTTGGTGCTTATGTAACACAGCAAAAAGATTGGGAATCGGCAGCTCACCAATGAGGACAAACACGTTTTTGGAGTGACTTCACTTACCCTCCCCAATATTGTCTCAGGCTACGGCTACCAATCAAGTGTAAACAACACTTGCTGTAGGCATGCTCGCTCGCTCACTCACAAAATCTGACATATTAATATTACATTGTAACATTTGGAAACAGAGAATGTTTCTGGGACGTGAGTTCACGTGGTGGCCAGAGGCTCCCAAACCTGCATCTCTTTGGGGCTCGTGTCTCTTCTGCCAATCAGTCAATCAACATTCACATCCGATTTCCAAAAATACACCAAATAGATATTACACCTCTGAGGGTTTGAGAATACTGCCATTCATTTCGCACAATTTAAAAAGAAAAACTAATTCTCTTAAGATGTCAAGCGTATTGGCAGCCTTACCAAGCACCGACATGTGTGTTTGTTTCCCTGTTAGCCAAACGTCGCTTCTAGCTGTTAGTTGCCTGCCAGTACTACTGTGGGAATCAAAATGACAGAGTCTGGATAATGTACAGCAAAACAAAGTCTTATCGCAATAGGAGGAACTGCATTGCAGAGCCAAATGAGAAGCCTATGATTTTCCCTTGCCACACACATTTTAACACTTTCTCCTGTGCCATCTTTATATACACGTATATATGTATATGCGTGTGTGTGTGCCTGTACAATTGCAGTCGAGGCTATTGCAATTATTTAATAGAGTATATTGCTATTATTGTTGCTTCACAGTAGCATGTAGCTAAGTTGACCAGAAAACAAGGCCGATATTAAACCTGCTAAACGCATTACTCAGAATGAAAACGACAAAACTTACATGGGTTAATGGTAATTTACGGTGGCCTAAACATTTTAGATCCGGATGCTAAACCTCTTGTGACGTCTGGATTGTGTCACTGACGCATCAGCGAGCCTCTCGTCTCATGTCAATGCAGCCGGGGCCAATGTGCCTCCTGTCTGCCAGCTCAAAACGCTACCGGCAAGTGGAAAATCAGGGCTAAAATGCTGTAATTCGAATTAGCTCTGACTCAGTACGCTCTGAGCACAGTTAAGGTATAAAATAAATGCACCTCATTTACCAGGCTAACCATCATAAAAATAGTACACTTAGCGGGTGCACTGCTTTTTTTTAAAATTTGCATCGTCACGGCAACAGCGAAGCATGCTTTTCCTCCAGGTGAGAGATGTTTCATTGCAAACTAGGGAATTTATTTGCAGCTCATATTTAATATTTATAATAAATAAACAGAACCACTTTTTGTTGCTCCGGGACCAATGTTATAATTTTCCAATTGGAATGCACCACATCATCGTGCAATATGTATATTATATAATTTTTCACCAACATTAGTCAAGCAAATAGACACTGCACGGTCCTCACTTGGCTTGATGTAGATCTACTTGCTATTTGTGTGTTATTAATGATACACAGGCAAAATGGTATGCACAGCCACTAAAATTCAATACAAGAGGTGGTTGTTGTTTCGGAATGGCAGCAACGTATGTGTGTGTGTGTGTGTGTGCGTGTGTGCGTGTGTGTGTGCGTGTGTGTGTGTGCGTGCGTGCGTGCGTGTGTGCGTGCGTGCGTGCGTGCGTGCGTGCGCGTGTGTGTGTGTGTGTGTGTGTGTGTGTGTGTGTCTCCTCTTTGTATGCTGGCAAAAAATAGCCAGTGTTGCATCTGACCGGAACAGGTGTCACAACACACAAACACACGGCTGAACACTGCAAACTTTTTATAACCTTATGTGGTTAGCCGTTCTCGGAATAAAGGTGAAAACGGGACCGCCCCCATCATAAATCTTCGCTCTGGAGCCGTGAAAGATTTGGCATTGTAAAACTAACGGCAAAGAGTGTGAACTACAGGCCGCAGGATTCCCTTCGAATTCTGTCATCACTCTGAAGTTGCCTGGCAAAAAAACTAACTATAGATGGTGACAAACGAAAGACAAAACAACCCAGTGATCCAAAGTCACTCTGCCGCTACCGTATTTGGCAACACAGCTTTTAACAATACAAATTGCCTTTTATACCAAAGTGACAAATTGCGCTACTGCGTTATGAAAACTGGATTGAAGAGTCGCCTAAAATCAGCATGTTGGTTTTAAGTATTTGGAAAAGCAGCCTTATCGTTTCTTGCTAATTCCTATTTCAAGGCTACCCACAGGGCTTCACACTTGAAAACCAGCTAATGCCACATAATCAACACTCCAAACTAATATCAAATCATTAAAAAGTTAATTTTGTATTATGAGGAAATACCAATTCAGCACACATATCTGCAAGTGCAATTTTACAATTTTTGCATCAGTTTTTGATGCAGCCAACACATTTGAATGCACTCCTTTTTCACACTTGTTTTTTTTCCAGCACAGAAATGTAAATAGCCTTATTTTCAGATGTTTCCAGGTTCTAAATGTTGCCATGGAAACAAACAATCTACTAAAAAAACACCCCAATATCATTGTGTTAAAAACAGTGATTCAAAATGAAACTGAAAATAAAACAATTAAAAATGGGTCTAGTCAGAGCAAGGGTGTCAACCTCAATCTCAGCAGGCACACCGGTTGGTTGTTGGTTGGAATATTTCCAACTTTAGGGAGGAGCAAACCCGAATGATACAGCACATGAAACATTTTAGTCAGGGCTATCATTTTTATTTATATAGCCTGATCTCAAGAAAGCGGGAATTCGTGTAGCTTGCGTAACGTGTTTAAAGAATGAATAACTATAAAAAAGGCATGCTGAACTAATGTTTAGCACGTCTGCCTCACAGTTGGGTGATCGGTCTTTACCAAAGGTATTGATCTAACAAAATATTTTTGTCCCCTGTATTGTTATGTCTGTGTAATATTCTGCCTTCAGTGTTTCTTGACTCTTTTGGAGCACACTGGCCCAGAAATGTCAAATCACATACACACACACATGTGTAGGTGTAGATGATGCATGTTAGAAGACAAGGTGGTGAATATAGAAGAGGAGAATCGCATCGAGACACTTCCTACCAAAAGGTTACACGGCATTGTCGGCTACGGCAAGGAGCACAACACCGCTCTAATACATTCAGTGTTTCCAAAGCTGTGATCCGATTCTTTTTTTTTTTTTTACACCGTTTTAATGTGTTAAGGCTAGACATGCCCCTGCTCCAACAAAGCAGAGCAAACCTGGAATAAATTCCAAAAGATTTGCATCACTTATTGTTTAGAAGACATAAATTCATCAGCAAACAAGGACAAACAAATATGTTTGCCAATAAAGCGCTTGATGATCAAAAAATATCTTCCTACAAATCACAACCCAATAAAAACTGACCCATTTTTTCCGCTGAACCTGATGTTTGAGAAACTTACCTGCCGTCATCTTTACGCTGGTGCTTTCAAGTCTTGGTTTTGAAGTGTGTGTGTGCACAGTCAGCTTATAAGCAAGCATACCAGTTGCAATGTATGTGTAATGTCCCTGAGGTGAATGACATCATAACTAATACTTGCGTTATTGCTACAATTACACATCACATTAAAGCAAGATTAGGAAACAGGCATGACAGCCTCTTCCCATCCCCTTTCTCTCTATCTCTGGTACACACAAAAACACATTCTCTCTCACACAAACACACACACGTAAGTGCATGTGTGGAAGCAAGCAGCCCAGGGCAATGTACACTAGCAAGCAGCCATGTTTCTCCCACAAGCGACTGCAGCGATGCTGTCATCTCCAGCATGGTTCTTTCTCGCTCTCTCTCTATCACACATACACACACTCAGCACAGCGTCATGCTCGGTGTGACCTCACGCCACACGTTTAGACCTGAGGGTTGGAGAGGATAACACAATATTTTGTGCTGAGGCCTCATTGTCGCCATGCTAGGTGGCTGCAACATCGCTTATTCAGCTCTACCGTCACCGACCTGCCAGGTCACCATAGGCGCTCAATCACTGCCATCGACGGCTATAGACGTCAAAGTTTCATTTTAACTGGGCTGGCAGTGAATGTGATAATGATGAGGTGGGCCTTGGTCTCTTCTCTGCAGGGGTTCCATGCAAAATGTGGGCCAAAGCCTGATAGTAGCAAACCCACTTTTCTATATTTCTTGTTAGATAAGCTTGGCTGCATATGCAGGAAAGTATGATCAAGAGCTGAAAAACAGCAACCCATTAAAGAGGCAACATGATGCCAGTCACGACCTACATCGGCAACATCACAAGAAGTAACTCAAAGATTTATCTGACATAATACAGTTATATACTATATGTCTCATTGGTAGACTCAATTGTAAATTGAATAACTTTTATTCTTTTTGAGAAAGACCATTTTCTGCAGGTTTTTCCAGACCTTTTCATTTGTTATTGTAAATATGGTTTTCTTATTCCCTGTATGCTTTATGTGCTAAGGGTTAAAACCATAATGTTAGTAAAAATATTATATTATGATACGCTACAGTACATTTGTAATTTCAACATGCGCTTACATTTCTAACATGTACCCCAATCCTAAATGGTGACCAGAGGGAAGTCAATTTGTCTCTGCGGAAGAACTCCACTCATTCCCTCTGACCTATTTTCATACATCTTGATCACAGGCCTTGAATAGTTCACACAATCCTTTAAAAGCAGGGCTACCATGATCGTGATCTTTCCTCACAATATGAAGACTGCCACTCATCTGTAGTTATATCGCCTCTCTGATCCAAATCCCCCAATAACTGGACTCTTGACAGTTGCCTAGCCAAACAAGATATACCATGCAACATAAATGTGAGGAACCTGGACCCTTCCATGCAGAGACCGTCTGCTCCTCACCTGAGGCAAGGCTGCGTTGATCTGACGCTGCAGCACGTCCCTCTCGTGCAGCGCCGCCTGCAGTTTGGTCTGCGACTGGATTAGGGTCTCCTGGGTCTCCCTGAGGGACTCTAGTAGCTTGTCTCTCTCGTCCAACATGTTGACCATCAGCTGCTCGAAGTTGGCCTCCTGCTCGGAACCATTCGGCACGCTGCCGGGTCCTCTCGGGGGACCGGCCGAGTCCCCCTCGTTGATGGTCGGCATCACTTCGCACATCATCTCTGCTGCGCTGGATGAAGAGGCGACGTGATTGTCGGTTCAAGACGCGTGCGTGTGTTACATATGAATTAAGCATTAAGCATCTAAGTGGAGGCCATAAACCAAAAAAAAAAAGAAAAAAGAAAAAAAAAAGGCAGCATGCATTTGTGGAGGCGCGCCTTTATATTCACGCGCCAAGTGTCTTCTTAATCATGCATTTAATTCTTACCTATTCAGTGGGAGCCAAATGACGCGATAACTGGCGACCTTCCATCCTCGTTAACACATCTACCGTCGTTTCTCCCCGTGTGCAGATCCGCCCTTACCGGCGCGCCATGCACTCCCTCGCTCACATGTACCGAACCCGGCGTGACGTGATTGACAGGTCAGGCGCGCCGCCGCTCGGAGGGGCGGTGTCTGCGAGCACGGCGGCGATCATCGGAACAATTCCAAAATACCAGAATAGAACCGTGACAGAACGTCTGATGGGCTCTTGGAGCCAGTCAATGTGTGTGCGCGCGTGTGTGTGACAGAGTGATCGAGTCTTACTGTATCTGCATCCGCCTTCTCTGCTTCCACCCCCTCCCACCACACACGCACCATCACCGCTTAAACACACACATCGCTTGTAACAAAACCCGTCTACCTTACATGATGTATTGCACACTTACAAGGTCACATTTGTCTGCTGCTTCATGGGTGAATGTACACTCATATAGCGCTATTTGCATGATTATGACCCAGTAGCTCCATCACCGCCACACGCTCATTAATTAACGCTGTGCATGATTGCACACTTGGATGCACAGCGCTCCCTGCAGGATTACCTATGAAAATGGAATTCTGTCATGCGGAAGACACAAAACGACGATATTGCAAGTCTTAACTGCTTTTTCGACTTGTGCCATATATTTCATAGAGTATACTGTGTTGTGGGAAATGTCGACAACCTCAGATTGTTGTCTTTACTAGAATACAACTATAAAACACAATAAAACAGCTCCTTTGGGCTAAAGTTGTGTAAAGTGTTTATTGTGTGATAAGCGAGAGCCTGCCTCTCTTAAACTTAAATGGGATGGAACCCTAATAAAAGGCATTGTTAGGACTTTCATCCATCAATCCATCAACCATTTTCTGCACCGCTTATCTTCGCAAGCGAGATAATGTTTGCGTATCCGCTGGGACTAAACGTCGACAAACAATGCAAAAAGGTTAATTAAATAAACAGAGATAATCTAATAATGAACCACGTTTGAATTTGTGGGTATTGTATGTCAGGAAAAAAGAACCACTACCAGAATTAGACAACTGTACTCTCGCGATATTTACTAGATTACGCCATTCCATGATGGCTGAAGATCCTGGCGGGGTTATTTTCAATATCTCTCTCATTTATTTTAATTTTTCCTTATTCCAGCTTGCCATAGAGCCATGGCTGGATTCGCAGCCACGTTAAGCGTCCACGGAACATTAGTGACGACATGCCCAAGAAAGGGAACCGAAAACGGCTGAAATTTCGGGCTGTGGACGTCTGCTCGGAATCGGGTAGGTCGGGTTCGTATTGACTTTTCCAATAGCCAACAAAGCTAGCTCGTCCGCCGCTACAGCGTTGGTTCAGAAATAACGATCTTAACTTCAGAACTTCGGAGTTTTGTAATTTAGTTTAGAATTTACAGTGTATGCAAACGTTAATGATTTATTTTTAGGGAGTTGGCCAAATTGGATGGCGTAAGATAGATCATGTGTGTTCTAACATGTATTAGAGCTAAAGTGGCTCACAGGTTAAACATAGCTCAGAGGTCTTGTGCATTTTATCTTTAAGAAATATGCAGCGTGACTAAGCAGTTTTTACTCCTCCTTCAGTGACTGTGGCTGATTATGCTGATTCTGATCCGGCCGTTGTGAAGTCTGGTAGGGTGAAAAAGGCCGTTGCAAATGCAATTGAAAAAGAAGGTAATTATACAGTGCTGCACAATTTTTTTTCTCCTCTTATATATGAACTAATCCGCTTCACCGCTTTACATTTCAGTCAAATTACTCTGTGGCCTGGAAGCATCTCACGGTGCTGTGGAAGAAGTCCTTTCGTCTGCTGGGAACATTAAAATAGATAGTTTGGACAGCAGCGATGACCTGGACGCAGAGGAAGATGGCATTGGTGAAACTAAAGTAATCCACAAGAAGAAGAGCAAGAGGAGAAAGGGTATGATCTCACAATATGTGTGAGGAAAAGTGGGAAGCGGCTTTATTTTATTCACACTGTTTGCGCACTTCCAGAGAGCCGTGAAAGCAGTGATGGACAGGACTATCCGGTGGACATCTGGCTGATGCTTTCTTCTTATATTCGACCTGAAGATGTATGCAGATTCTCACTCATCTGTAGGAATTCATGGATGGTCACATGCACCACAGTTTTTTGGACCAGGCTGTACAGAAGGTAAGATTGTTTGACCTTAACATTCAAAAATGTATTTCTGGAGTATTGGCTGTGTTGTGGTTCGGGTATAACACACCTGATGTTCTATTTCTCCTCCCATTTAAAGACACTACCGGATGGATGTTGACCTGCCGTTTTGGCTCCAGCCCGACTGCATTGACAGGACATGCAGCCTCAGGGCTCGTGTGATTCGCTCCCTTTTCCATTTGTATGAGCCGTTCAGCTCACGTGTCTCCAAAATTCCTGCTTTCCCGGAATCTACCCCTACATCTTTGCTCAATTCCAAGGTAAGCCTGCTCATAGATGCTAAAGACCGTTCTGATTTTGCAATTTTTGTTTTTAGTTTAGTTTAATGATCAATCTCTCAAATGTGCTCCTCCTCTTTAGCATCTACAGTTTCTCATTGGAGTGAATATATGACTTTGTTTTTCTTTTGCAGTGTTTATTGTTCTGGATAAAAAGGATGACTGGGACTCGACCAGAAGGATTGTGGGAGTTCAACTTCAAGTTCTTAAAGCAGGTAACGGGCTTTGTCAAAAACAGCCACACTGAAGCTTGGCAGTTTACTTCATCTCATCTTTGGTTCCGAGCAGCAAAACAAGAAGAATGGCCGCGCAAAGTCCTTGCGCATGCCCAAGCAGTATGAAGACGTCCACACCAATTCGGACTCGGACTGTTACATGCTCCAAGTCTCAACGTTCAACTTCATTTTCACTCCTGTGGTCATGGGCATGACACTTACCCTGGTTGGTGTGATAATCTCGTCTTTTATAGTTGCCTTGATATTTCGATTTTGCTGTAGCTATTAGAAATTTTTGCTACAGAAAATGGGAAAGTGTTACACCTCAAATGTGACATTTATCTCTGTGTATTTTTTTTCCCCCATTATATTTTATTTATTCTCATTTTATCTCATGTAGTCTGCTCTGTTTGCTGTTTTTGTAGTTCACAATCAATGTCAGCACGGACATGCGCCATCACCGCGTTCGTCTCGTGTTCCAGGACTCGCCGATCCAAAGAGGAAGGAAAAGAGGCGATTATGGCAGCACACAGGTTGTGCTGGATCCAGTTCACAGTGTGAGGCTTGTGGACTGGTGGCATCCACAGTACCCTTTGTCACAGTAAAAGGCTTGCACCGAGAGTCTTGATCGTTATCTTGCTGTTTGCCCAAGAGAAATTTGTTCCAAACTCCTTACTACATGCGCTGAGTTCTAAAGAGGGAAGTACTTCGAGCACTTCTGCTCTGGACCATTTAAGTGAAGTTCACTGTCACTTCGTAGCTACATGGTTGCTAATCAGGCCTCACAATTTAAGCATTAAAAAATATGCCTGTTTGTTAAAAAAAATATTTAGCTGAGTCAAATGATTACCGTATAATAATCAGTGAAATTGTTTGCGATATGATTATTGGATGAAAACGTAATGTGGCATTTGACTGGTCAAATTTTATTTTCATAACAGACTTAACTATCATTGCAATTCCTGCCTATCCTTCCAATTAATTTATCCCTCCTCTTTTTTTGCACTTGTTTCACAAGTTGCTGCCATCTGAATGTGTATCGAATGCAGATTTTTTTCAGCCACAATTATGGATTTTTCTGTCCAACCAAAATGTGGATCTTAAATGATCTAATCAGAGACATACTTGGAATGCATTGTGATAAGTGGCCACTGAGAACATTTATGTCCGATATGACTGGTTGTCTTCTTGTGTTTCTTGGTCTTGCACTCTTAAAAAACTTGACTTAGTGTGACTGAACTTTGTCCCTTCCTTCCACTTCTGCAGTATATGTGCTCATGTGTTAACCATATTGAATGTTTCATCATACAAATCACATACTTGATCATGATTGGAAGTGGAGAGAAGGTGCTACCTCAGAAAAGGTTTATCTCTGATTTTTATTCCCCAGCTTTAATAAGACACGGCATCTCTATCTGATAATGTGCAATGTAGACATGTACAGACAAAAAAAATGGTAGATGGCAATTGAGTGCTTTAGTTGTGGATCAACTATTTACTCTCCAATTGGTTGATATACCCCCCTCTTGTGGCAACACGTGGTACTGCAAGCGCACACGATTTCCATATCTTCTGTTTCCCAACGAGCGAGACACACCTAATTTGTTATCAGTACAATATGTGCTTCTAACAACATGTACACCACGGTCCGTTGAATATAAAAACACACAATATTTCCCAAAAAGCCACCCATTCATGAGCACCGAGTCTAAATAGCCTTAAGTGGAACCTTATATAGAGAAATAATGCATGCTATAAAACGCAAAAAAATGTTTTTTCCCCCTAGCAGTCCTATAAAGGGAAACATTACGTACGTACGTTAGGGGCACCTACAATTGAATCCATAAATGATAAATAAACCAAGTTGCGTCTTTGTTTTTGGTCGAGTACTCTAGTTGGATGACCTATTGCGTTGACAACAAACCTCCCGTCACTATCTAATAATAGTAAGTTCCGGCTGCTTGTTCGTGAGAACTCCATTACCCACAATCCCGCACAAACGATGCCATTGGTGACAGCACAGGTGACAGTAGACGCGACGAGAGGCCACCACAGCTCGTCGGTCAAAACATTGCACGCTGCGTAGCAACATGTGGAAGTGGCGAGAAACATAAATATTTTGGAGGCGTTTACTTAGTCAAACTCAGCACTTTTTTTTCGTGCTGGAGACTTTGCGTCCCCGAGGAGTGCACTCGAGAAGTTGTTGCCAAGCTACTCTGCAACGTCTGACCTTCAGAGCTGGTAAGTGTGACATTTCACCAAGACTTCACTTTTAAAACAACACCACTACCAGCATAACTCCACCAAAGCGTATTTTACCTTACATTTGAGGTTTTTTTTTGTGGCTTGCGTTTGTATTTAGAACACGTTTTATGGATGTAATTTGCGCATGGAAAAGTTCAATAATTTTAAGTTGCCCTTCAGTTTCAGACATTGCATATTTAAAAAAAACAATTAGAAATATAATATAAATGTATTGCGATAGTCTGTTGTTATAAAAATATTGTAGATAATTTGTCTTGTGAAAATGCTCGACTTGCTCCCTCCCGTTGAGAGTCAGCCGCGCTTGCCATTTCTGAGCTGAAGCCAGGCCAGTATCAGTAACAACACCTCAGCCCCGGGCTGTGTTGCTATGTATAAGCTGTGACTACATACGTTAACTGTATTGCCTATTCAAGAACAGTACTTCAGCATATGGTAAATTGTGCACGGTGCCAACATCACATGTTGAAGGTACCACACAGGTCTCTTCTTTAGCTTAAGCCTTCAATCACGAACCATAGTGGGGGTATCATTTGTCATCCTGGTTGTTATCACTCGTATGATACATTTTTAGAGGTGATTTAACTTGGAAATGATTGCAATTGATTGAACATGACAAATTCAAAAAAATCAGTTGGAATGATGTGTCATCTGTAATGCATTCCCATGGTGTTCATCAGTTGTCCAACTATATCCAGCCTTCAACAGCTCATGTGTGCTGACCTAACACCAACAATACTTTTGACATTACACTTTGTTCCGTGACTGTTGAACTCTGCGAACATCTTTGCCAGTCTCTACTGTAGACTCCCGAGAATACGATACGGTTTTAACATTATGGTGAAAATGTCATTTTTGCTTTTTTCCATTTGAGATCTATTTCCAGGAAAGAAATGTCCTCATGACATTCTCCTTTAAAACAAGGGCAAAAGTGGAGTCGCACTTAATATGTGGAATGCCGTAGAGTTAAAAAAAAAAAAAGATGGATGAAAGCAGTGTTTAAATACAGAATAGTCTACACAGTCTAATTCTATAATATGGAAGCTTTTTGCCAAATGCAATTTAATCTTCCATCAAACCCTTTGCATACGAACAGCACTACATTACTTTCATCTCATACTCACATGTTTCGGTATGTATCATTGCCAAGCACTGGCTCATAATGTGACTCATGTCAAAAGTGTGCAATACATATAGAAAAGCGTGTGCGTGTGAGTGCTCATATTTCAGCCTCATTGGCTTTGTGTTTGCCAGTAAGTGTTGGTGATGGGGCTAATTTTCCTCAAGTAAACAGAAGCATCCATGCAAACACACAGAAGCCAGCTTAGTCCGATGTACTCAAGTGTGAAAGAGCATCAGGTGTGTGTAAATACAACTCCGTCCGCCATATGGATAGGGACTGTCTTCTTTCGCGTCGTGACCGTGGCGAGGAAGCGCCTCCGCTATTTACGGGGTTTTACTGAACCAAAACATTGAGTGCATCTTAGACACTCGTGTAACGACAGCTTGGCATGTGATATTTGACAAGACGACCCATGATCTAACAGAGGTGAGTGTGGGTGGGATATTTTGGGGCATGTGCTGAATGTGTGACTCCACTTCCCCATCTTAGCTCATTTCTACTGTCTCATATCCTCTTTTGACTTGCAGTCTGTAGCTTCGCTCTTACACAACCTGTTTTCTTTTTTTTTTTTCTTTTTTTCGTGTGTGTGAGAGATGATGGAGTCTGAGATACATTTGAGGGGCACACACACGCACACACACACACATTTTGCAGCTGGCTTGTTGTTTGGATGAACTGCAGGGGTCGTCTGTGACTTGCTCTTTAATTTAATTCAAGGCCCACAATATAGAACTGCACTTATTTTCTCTAAATGCCAAATATGCTACCCTGCCATTCCCGAGTCTCCTCAAACAGATATCAACAGGGGGAAAAAAACAACATTTTTCCTGTTTTTGACTAACAGTAGTTGAAGACAGTCTCTTCTTAACAGCTAATCCAGCAGAATCAGTTCTTTTCAAATGGTCCACTGATGAATCATGGGTGTTTGTCGCTAGATCAGGAAATACTTGGTTTCACTTATCATGTGTCCCAGACTTATCGTCTACAATGACTGAAATGACAAGGCCAATGAATGTTGATAGGAAGCCATCACTGAAAAGCACTCATGTTTCTAAAAAAAAAAACAGGTTGTGATGTAATGATTGGCTTTCCCATTACTATTGTTAGGTTACGGATTCTAGTTATTGATCTGACTCCAAATTGCGATCAACACTTAACACATAAATTGCTATGTCCTAATCCACACACTGGCGCACCTAACAATTTTGCGAGTTCGTTCTGTCAAAGAGAAGACCAGTAGATCAATTAGACCAAATTTACCAATTATTTATTCCTGACAAAGCGCACTAATACAGGCCTGGGTCCCGGGTCCCTCACACTAAAACTCGTGCGTTTTTGTGACCACCAAAAGACGACACATTCTTCCGGGTTGCCCAGTTTTAAAGAAACACAATATGAATATTAAAGCATGCAAAATATTGTGAGATGATTGGTCGATGGCCATCTCCTCCCCGGTCCAGGTTTCGCTGAGGTCAGACGGTTGGGTTTTCCCCTCGAAGGCCGGTCTCATAGACGTGCTGTTATTCTCGCTCCTCACCGACCTTGAGATGGTCTCCTCCGGTACTCCCTATCCGGGCCTATTCCACAACACTTCGAAGAAAACAAGTTCATGCAGTTTGCCTGCACATTCCTCGGCCCCCACCAATCCACACGAGCACTCCAATACTAGATATTAATATGATTATAAGTTTAACACAACCTTAAAAATATGTTTGCAAACTCCCAAAAGCACATTTCCCTTTACTATCTATTACCAAAAAGCCGATGAAACCAAGTTCCTGGAAATGGCGATCGTGCATCACCCGTTAGTAATCCTCAAAACTGTAACTCTGTGAATGAGTAATTTATTCATTTAAAAATGCCTTTTGTCAGAAACCCCCACGCTTTGAAAGGCTTTGTGTCTGTGATTAGCATGCAAATGTTTCAGTTATTTGTTTTTTTAACGGTTCAAGAGTGTAACAGTGTGTTTGCGCTAAACGGTGGAGGAAGAAAGCAGCAGCAGAGAGAGAGACGGGCATTAATTTTGTGTGACTTATCTGGCAACTGATCTCACAAATGCCTCCCATTCCATGTTGCTGTGCATTGTGACGCTCAGCCATGCAGAGAGAAATGCTGCAGGGTGGCTTCGCTCCTTCTTGCGCGTGGTCTCCTTCATTTGTGGCTCATTTATAGTTCTCCATTTGTTTACATAGCCAGTTAATAATGGACACGAGAAGGAAAAATATTTTTGGGCAGCAAACATCAATTGGGTACTTATTACGAGCCTGTGTTCTTATTAGTCCTTTTATTTCTTGTGTCCCTGAAATTTCCGTAAAACAGCCACGAAATTAGAATTGATACCGTCGGTTAATATCATAACGGTTAATGCAGCATGAAATCCTGATGTTGTGGGTGAAATTGCTCAGGGCAAGCACCCATTTGCCAAAGAGACTCAAACGTCCTTCTTATGGCTTCATTGTTCCACCTATGAGTAATTTGTCTGCCTCCGCTTTCTTTTTCGGATTGGCTGGTCTTGAAAGGAATGTAGGTTTCCCAGCCAATAAACCGAGAGCCGAGAGGGGTCCTGCCCCTCGACCAAAATAACCCTGTAAATACACTGCGGGCACTATGAGAACTGGAGCCGGCCCAGCTGATGACTGCTTTGTGTACAAACAAGGCATGTTTGTCAGCCGTGTACCGCTGAACCATGCGGGCCGGCCTATAAATGTTGGTCTTTGTTGTGATAGGCGCCAATCTCTCGTGGTGAGGCACTTTGATACCCATGTTTGTGTGCATTCAAGGGAACTAATGGGCGTGGGCAGGTTACGTGCAGTTGTGTTGTCAGTATTTATGAGCATGGCACTCAGCTAGCCATCCTGCGTAGATGTGTGGATGTCTAATTCAATATTGTTGTGTTTTGACTCATTCACTGCCATTGACGGCTATAGATGTCAAATAATTAATAGGTACGGGTTGCTTTCACCATCACCTTGTCTTGTCACGTTAGTTGAACTCTAGGTTAGTTGATTTCAAACACTTCTTGGGGAAGTCATAACCCGAATAGTTCTCATACTTTTCCAACCCTTCACTGTGACGATTTAAATGGTGTGTCCAATTAAGACGTCATAGTTTGTTTGGTTACTGGTGCTATTTGTTTTTGCTATTCTGATCAAACTGAAGATCTCTGGTCAACTATTTACACGTGACATGATCTATATCTGCCGGCTCCTTGCGCCACTGTGAATTAAAACAGCCATTTTCCAGACAAATAAAATTCAGATTGAACCATATACTTGACATAGGATTATAGTGTGAACCCGAATGAATTTCTTTTCGATTCTACCTTTTTATTTGTGATTTTTTTTTTATCTATATAGAGCACCTCATTCCCTTTAGTTACTCTGTTTCATTCTAATCAGAATACAAGGCTCTGTAAACCAGACGTATCACTTCACCTTTGTCATTAAAGACCACTATTATCTTAAAAAAATCAATTTGAATTCTAAAGTGAACAGGAAGTGTCGTTAAATAAATCTGCTGAATCGCTTGTCTTTGTATGCACGTCGTATGTGAGGCGTGTCCTATATATTATGTCATATGCACATAAGGAAGGGAAGTTGAAGTTTCTGGAGTCGCAAGAAGGGAATGAATTCTCGAGACAAGGTTCCTCTTGTTGCCGTTGTTGACTCCAGCTATCAGACTAATTTAGGGGAATAGTAAGAGTGGGAGGAGGAAGCTGAGCCAGTGTTTCGAGAGAGGGATGAGGGAAAATGATGAATCGTGACTGTAACTCCTCCAGTTGAAGGAGGGGTGGCGACACGAGCGCCCAACTTGCTTTTGTAAGCAGTCGTTTGTGAGGCTCGGCAAGCCCGCACGTGGAGGAGAGGCTTTCACATGGATGTGTTCACTCGGAGCTAGTTGGAGAGTTGCCGGTAAGTATTTGAGATCCTACATTCTGTAGTTGACATGAAAGTTGATTTTGTGCTACTCAAGAAGTTAATCAGGCATTTTGAAACTGCCATACTGTTATCCATTGTTATTTGGTAATGCTAGGTGGACACATAAAATTGTGTTGGATTTTCACTTGAATATGTCAACCTGCCCTCTGAGACCAATGTGTTTTTTTTTTTTTCCCCAGATATTGTACTGTACATTTTGTCATACTCAAATGTACAACATGTGTTGATAAGAGCGTTCATGCAAAAGCAGGTTGGGTATCTACAGATCTGAGTGCAAATACCTGTGCGCAAGGTGTTCGCAAAATGATTTTTGTCCAACCAGTTTGGTTAGCCTCGAGTAATAGTTGTTTCCTCTTTAAGGATTCAAATTGGACACAATTCCATTTAAATCATACACTTGGTCAAAAAGTAAATACAATGCCAATCTTACCGGTTTTAAAAAAAAATATCAGGGAAGGGGATAAAAAGTATACAAATGGTGTTTGTTTTACTGTGTTGTCTGGAAGGAAGTTGCTTCATCTCTGACAAAAGTAGGAGTTGTGATACCTGAAGGGAAGAAAAGGGAAGTGATGCACTTTGTTTAGTTGATGATGATCATCTTTGTCTTTCCTGTGCCTTCATGGTGACCAATGTTTACACATTCAACCGTGGCGGACTAAATATAGACATTTGTTTTGCATTCAGACAATACGATTCACTGATTGATGTTGGTAGATTAATTTTATTTTTTTGTTATGCTGGCCCTTGGAATGCTGCTTACGTAGCATAAATGTTCATCTGGATAATGAATGTGGAAGTGTGCAGCTATTTGTTGTGGCATAGGCGCCATTTTGCAACAAATGTATCACTCATACGTTATTAGAAGAGCTTGATACTGTGTGTGGACAGTAGATACCCAGTTGAAAATCGTAGTCCATTAATTTGGTGCTTCCAGTGTTAACGTGTCACTTGTTGACCTCGCTTTTTGCTAATCTGTGCTCTTGCATCAGCTCTACTATCCTTTTATTAATACCAATTGTTTTCAGTGTACATGTTTTGAGTTGTGCCTCACCTGGAGGGCACTGATGGACTTCAGGGGAAGCACAAAAATATAAATAAAATAAAATAAAATAAAGTAGAATTAAATTAAATTAAATTAAATTAAATTAAATTAAATTAATGACTTATTTATACATTTCCATGTTATAACCGAAAATCTTTTCTGTCCTTTTTTCTCTTTGTTCTCGTTTCATCCCATCAACCCTGTCCTCCATAATGGCCATCATCACGCTTCAGCTTCAAGCCATGTAATCAGCAGCAGAAGCGGAGCACACTCCTGTTTGCAAACAATTTTTCCTCTCAAACAAGGTAAATGTGTCTGCAATATATATATATTTGTTAAATTTAATGGTGAAGTGGTGAACATGAACATAATGAGGTGTGTGCCTGTCTGTCTTCATCTAGAATGTTTGGTGTGTTCTTGTCACCAGGGGCTATGGCTGTTTGTGTTTGTGAAGTCATATTTGCCGTGCCAGTCGAGTCAGATAATCTTACCAAACATAACCGGTAACTGAAGACATTTTGTGTTTGTGCTCCGAGGGTCATTTCAAGCCAAACAGAGACGAGACGAATGCATGTTTCAAAGAAACATTGCGATGTGTTCTTGAAAAGGAGAACAGAGAAATATTGTGATTGTGTGTCTGTGTGCAATGAAGCTCATTGGCTGCCGTTATCTTTTCTGGGAGCCTTTTTGTCATTCTCTGAAACGACTTGTCAATTTTGATGATTGTATACTTTTACAATTGAGTTTAATGTCTGCTGCTCGTGCGTCTTTCGAGAGATTCCGCCTTGGTGTGTGTTAGTATCTACACACTCATTCTTTTTATCCCTATGCCTTTGGCTGCCAAAAGTCCTTCATTGGCATAGCACACGTCTAAAAATACACACCCACATTAACACCATATCTGTGAGCACAGGTGCTACGGCCCCACACTGCCCCCAAGTGTGTGTCTGTGCACACTTTCAAATACATGTCATGTATTGGTTTGATGGGCGAAAAGCGCTCCTTATCAGGTATGTCAATGCCTCAAAGGCGTCCATGGTCTGCACACCTCTGTTGACACGCATGTTGGCGACTAATCTGTCACGTTGACCTCTGTGCCCGGCTTCCTCCCTTCCGCGTCGTCCCACTGGCACTCAGTGTTTGAAGTACCGGGGCCTGTGACATCACAGCGTCGGCCACACAATAGTCCTACTGTCCCTGTGCTGCGTCACAGATGCCTGCTTCCCCCGGTGAATGCTTGGCAATGGGAAGGCCTGCGTAGGATGTTTTACTGCCTGGTAGCCGTGTGTCACCATATGAGATAAGGAAGTGAGAGCCCACTTGTGTGTGTGCGCGACTACGACGCTACAAGTCAGGGTTGGAAGATGAACATGAGTTACATAATGTATGTTGGACAGCATTTGGATTACATATAAGGCCTTGGGCTTCTTTTCCTCTACGGCGTAATTGTTTCTCTTTGTCTTGTTATCCTGTTCTTCAGTTTTGTGTCAAATGAAAACCATCGTTTAGATTTTTTTTATTTTATTTGTTACATATGTGTGCACAAATACATAATTTCTATAAAAAAATCTATATCTATATCTATATCTATATCTATCTATCTGTCTGTCTGTCTGTCTGTCTGTCTGTCTGTCTGTCTGTCTGTCTGTCTGTCTGTCTGTCTGTCTGTCTGTCTGTCTGTCGATCGATCGATATATAACCCTACTTTGAAACCCTAACTCTAGTATGAAACCCTACTTTGAAGCCCTAGGGCTTATATCGATCGATATATAACCCTACTTTGAAACCCTAACTCTAGTATGAAACCCTACTTTGAAGCCCTAGGGCTTATATATATATATATATATATATATATATATATATATATATATATATATATATATATATATATATTTTTTTTTTTTTCAATTTCATCATTTGTTTTTGAATGCGTTTCAATTTGTCGATCTGCCTTCATGTGGGTGAAGGCACAAAGCGGGCAGTGTATGCCCCCTCTGGTGCTGAAATGTACACTTCGGACAACAGGCAGCTTCAGCCTTTCTCAATAGGAGCTGCCATTCTTATTGTACCTCACACACAATGACCTTTTCTCTCTGTCTTTGTCCCGTTTCTCCCTGTCTTTCTCCCTGTCTTTCGCCTCTTCGTGACCGCGGACGTCCAATGTTTGAGTCTGGCTCTGATTGGTGGTTTAGAACCTCATGTGACTGCTTCTGTGGATGTCAAAACAACACAGAGACAAGGAAAACGAAACCATTAGTCACTTCCCAGCACACCGTGTGTTGACTCCAGCCGGGCTTTGTCATGCCAAATATGAACACATGTCATTGCAGAAGGGGAACTGGGAGTCCCCACTTAGTGTTTGTCTCTGCATGTTGCAAGACTATGCGTGAGAGACAACAGAAGGAGGTGCTTTAAAGAGGTCAGGGTGCTCCCCATCACCCCTTTGCTCACATGAGCATGTTTGCAATCATCATCAACCACACTTAGAGGCACATCTACTCAAAGTTGAGAAAGTCTTCATTGAATCTAACAAGCAGGTTTTTGGAATGTGGTAAGAAGCAGGTATACCTGGAGAAAAGGCACAAGGACAGGAAGCTGCAAGAGCTCATATTTGAACTTCAGAAGTGTGCAGAAGATGTGCTGACCGGCAATAACGGCACACTGCTGGGGAAATTATTAATCATTCTTGGGGGCAGGGGGAAGTTGGGGGGGAAAAGGAAGTGAAACTTTCTTGGTCACACCCGATGCCACGCGATTTGCTGTGTGGGGGTGGGTGCGTGTCAACAAACACTTTGTTGTTAATGATCTCTTTTGTTTAAACACAATCCCTTATGGATTGCTTTGTCAAATGAATAAAGCCGTGGTTTTTACTACACGCTACTATTGCCATCCAACCTACACAGCTGCATTGGAAATTACCCCGTTTTTTTCACCCTGCATGTCCTCACAGCTTCATCTACCTCTCGGACTGGACTGCGGTGCGTTGACTTCGTCTCGCCCTCCCCTGCCCCCTCGCCCCCCAGCAATGGCCTCACGCATCGGTTTGCGTATGCAGGTAAAAGACACGACCGTCGTCCGTCACCCATTGTTGTTGTTTTCCA
This sequence comes from Syngnathus floridae, assembly GCF_059516105.1. Lineage (NCBI taxonomy): Eukaryota > Metazoa > Chordata > Actinopteri > Syngnathiformes > Syngnathidae > Syngnathus > Syngnathus floridae. The sequence continues at coordinate 5,878,696 of NC_142423.1, read as the reverse complement.
TTGGAACAAACTCAAAGAATGGCTCAGTTAGTAAATTAGCATGTTATCAATGATTTCGATCTCGGTGATTGTACATATCTACTTCCTCAGCTGATGCGAGACCAGCTGCAGCAGGAGGAGCAGCGTGAGCGGCAACAGCAGCAAAATGCGGCCCTGCACCACATGCAACGCCGCATGGCCGGACCGTCTGCCCCCACTGCAGCCATTAGTACCCCCCAGAATTACCAAAGCATGCAGGTGCCCGTGGAAGTTCTTAAGGTCAGTAGGACTGCAGCATATGATCATTTTCATCAAAGATACTGTACATCAGCTAGCAGTAATACCATAACTGTTAAAAATCAAAAGGTTCTGCTTGCTTGCGATTTTGCTGCTTAGTCACTCTGCATTTGCCAATCCAATCAACATTGATCAAAAAGAGACTTTCCTTTACTTTCCAGGTCCAGACCCACCTTGAGAATCCCACAGACTACCACATCCGTCAGTCTCAGAGGCAGCAGGTGAAAGAGTACCTCTCCACGACCTTTGCCACCAAACAGGTATCTCTCAGTCATCATCATAAATAATATTACAAAGCTACGTATAAAGGAAGTTGCTCATCCACTCTTGTTGTTCTCTCCGTCTCAAGATGGTTCACGCCGTAGCGGGTCCGATGCCGCCGTCTCCCCCTGCGGCCATTGGCCCCACTGGGGGTTCGGCGTCTCTACCGCCACCGCTCCACTCTCCACACAGGCGCACCGAGCAGCTCATGACTGGCAATAGTGCACCCAACAGCCCCATGGCCATGCTCAACATTGGATCCAACCCTGAGCAAGAGGTGGGAAGGGGCGAGAATGTTGCGTAAGCTTGTAGTCATTTGTTGTTGGTCGTGTCAAATAGTGTCATTCACAAATACCACTGAAAAATGACTTTATTGCATACATATAACATTACGAGGATTGAATATTATCCCCATTATCGTCACATTTTACTGACTCCTCGTAATGATTTCATTGGTAAGCTGAAGCGGCATTCCGTTTGTGTCGTGCGCACAGTAGGTGAATAAACGTGTTGACTAACTGACACTGTCTTTTTTTTAACTTTAAATGCTCCATTATGGCCTTGTAGCGGCAATTACGACTTAACAAGTGACAGTTTAGTATGCCAAGGCCCTTTGAACCTGGCAGACTTTGACCAAATTCTCTCTTAGCGGAACTTTTGGCTTCTGTTTTGTCAGTCTCACTGAGAGCAAATAGTCTAAGCAGTTAACCTCTTTGGAGAAGTCATCTTTGAAGTCGACTCTAGAATGAAACATGCGCCCGCAGGTGAGTTCACCTCAACATGTCAACGGGACTGAAGGACTTTAGTATAAGAGCGTTACAAACATGGCTCCGATGCAGGACTTGTCTAAAGTTAGACCGTTACAGGCTGTAATGATACTCACATAGGTTGTCCCACCTTTTTTTTCCAGATGGATGAGGTCATTGATGACATCATCAGCATGCAGTCCAGTTACGATGATATTCAGGCTTACATAGACCCCGTCCAGATGCCTAACACAGTAAGTCGGCCCAAAACTAACTAGTGAATGATGAGTCTGAATGACATATCTTATCGCATTCATCAATTAGTGCTGAGTTCATCTACAACCATTAGTTTTCTCAGAATTTTCATTCTTCAGCCCCTCCTTGGAAATGTCCTTGCATCTGGACAAAAAAAAATCTTAGACTGGAATCCTTTAAACATTCAGAGATTCAATGTTATTGTCCTGTATGCATAATAATTAAATTATAATAATTCCATTAAAATTAAAGAATCTTAATGTTTATTATTATTTGAATTTTTATGCAACTATCCCAAATTACTACACAACAACAACAAATGAATCCATTTGAGTATTTTTCCATTTATAATTTTGTCCCATATGGTGTCTTGTATATATTGTTTTATTTTTTTTTGTTACATGAAAATGTAATTTTAATCATTGCAACTTAAATTTGACTTTTATATTTTGTGTCCAGACCCAAACAACAATTTGAGATGGCACAAGCATTTTCTTGTGTAAACACAAAACAGTCATATTGATTGTAACGTGTTGAGCAAGGTTATACACGCCAACAAAAACATGTCAATTGAAAACTGGGGGGGTGGGGCGAATTAGAATTAACAATTAAACTGCCAGCAGTTAGGGTTCAACTTGTTCACAAGATATTTGGAAAAGCGGGAGAGGAGGAGGAGGAGGAGAAGGGGGGGGGGGGGGGGGGGGGCAATCTGTGCAAAAGGAAAACAGGCTGAAAGTCCAGTTAGGGGAAAGTTCACTCATGTTTGGTGGTGGGGAGAGGAGTATCTCCACGTAAATTGGATCAGTGCTGCTGAGGTAGTGTTCCGACACAGTCTGCCTTGTAGCGAGGAGGAAGGATCCCTCCGACCTTGCCGGCGGATTAGAGGATGAAGGAGATGAGTACGACATATGCCATTGTGGAAGTTATTGAAGGAGAACAAATTCAGTTGGTAAGATATTGATTTGAACTGTTGCGATGGAGTTTGTCGGCGCTCGTGGTGAGAGAAGACGTTTGAGACCAACGTCTCTAATTACCGGCCTCAGGCTGCTGATTACGCTCAGAATGTGGGGGTGGAAGGCGTTTTTGGGTTTGATTTAATCCCACGATAAAGTTTTTGGTGGTTGAAAATTCCTTTGACCTAAATCGGTTTAATCTGCGCGAGCCACATTTGTCTGTGTGCATTTGTGTAATCTAACGTCACAGTGATAGATTGATTGCCACTGTTCAACACTGATGTGTCTAGTGGGGGTGAAACCCGTGCACTCAATGAATTTCTGCAAACAGATAAAGACTATGTAAGAATGTGTGCGGACGTGTGTCTATGCAAGTGTGCGTGTGTGCGTGTGTGTGTGTGTGCATATGTGTATCTCTCTCTCGCTCTCTCTCTCTCTCTCTCTATATATATATATATTTATTTATTATATACTGTACATATATAAATGCAATTGGATAAAAAAGTTTTTTTTTTAATTATTTTATATTCTTTTAACTGGTGAACCTCTGAATCACCTGCTAATCCTGATGGGGATTAAAGAGGCATACATTTGGAATTCTTGGAATCTCAAACTTTAGTAAGAGCCATGAAACATGAAAACCACTGAATACGAGGAAGTTGCTCTGGGCTGGATGTTAAAACCAGTACACTGAAACACTGATCCATGTAGTGCCCCTTTTCAATACAATTTCTGGAATCTGGAGTTTGATTGGTCACTGCTTAATTTCATCTTTTTTTTCTATTTCACCTCCTGTAATTTGCATGCAGAGGAATTTGTGTTTGTGTGTGTTTGTGCACGCGGGTGATGTTATGATGTGCGAGCTCGCACAGTAGCCACTCGATAAGCTATCGCTTCCTTTTGACTTCGTTATCTTGCAGGCCTCATTAGCGCTGCCCTATATGCCCCCAGGCCAGGGTGTAAAACGCAATAGGCAACAAGACATTAAGAAATAAATCAATAGATGAATCGATTCAAATAAAATGGGGTCTTTTGGTTCCTCCATCGCAGCGTTAGTGTTGCGACCTTTATGAGCGTTTGGGAGGGGGGGTGTCTCCTCACAGTGTTGAGGAGAGAATAAAGGCAGCGAGGCAGATAAGATACTGGCCAGAGGATGGCAGTCAATCATTGCTGGTTGCTTGTCAGGGAGTTCTTAAGGTGTGATATTATGGCATGGTCTCTTCTTTACAGCACACTAAACATGGACACTGACTTTATAAAGGTACTTAAACCGGGATGTTTGGCTGTAAATGAGTCGCTTCGGAGCCATAGAGAAATAACCTGGAGTTACGCTCGTATGACCCGTGTTTGACTTTCCTATTTTCGCGATTGACCTGATGCGACAGTGCATTTACGAAGGATTTCTGACATTATGTTTTTTCATGATTGTTTCGATTATGTTTCCTCAGCTCCCTCTGTCCAGCAGCCACCTGGATGTGTACACGGGTCCAGGGATGAAGGGGCCGGCCATTGCAATGACCAGCAATTCCTGCCCTGCCAACTTGACCGTCAAACGGGAAATTTCAGGTGCGTTCGTTTTACATGCAAGTTTATGAATATAAATGATTTTTCTCTGCGAGCAAGATAGACCTATCTATCTCATATAGTGTTTGTGTCAGCCACTCGTTGATGACTTTTTGTTGTTGCAAAGACACAGAAGCCCGAGCTCTGGCCAAGGAGAGACAAAAGAAAGACAACCACAATCTCAGTAAGTTTTTCCCGATTCCAGCTCCCCAAATGTAATAATCTTGTTATTTTGTGCATTGCATAAGTTTCCACACACATGCGCACGGACATAAACTATAATGTTGTACAGTTATATATCCAGTTTTGCTGATTTAGCAGACATAGTGCAATGAATGGGTGAATGGATAAGCCATATTTTTTATTTTTTGCTGCTCTGGCACTGAACAACATTTAATTACCCATGACTGTGTGAGCTTATGTGATTACAGGCAAATGTGTATCTGTTTACAAGTGTGACTCTCTCTTGGTAATCCTTTCTTTTTCTCCATTGTGTCTTTTTAGTCATCCTCTTTTGTCTTTCCTTCTTTTGTTCATTCATTTGCAGTTGAAAGGAGACGGCGGTTCAACATCAATGATCGTATTAAAGAGCTTGGCACAATGATTCCCAAAACCAATGATCTGTAAGTAGGTTTTGCTATAATATGAGGGGAAGGGGGGGGTTGCCTGTGTTGTAATTAGCGTAAAGTAGAAAAATATCTTTAGAAGAGCAATTAAATGTTTGTCCGTTTCTCTTTAAGCTAGATAATGTTTGAGGTTAATCACATGTGGTTAACTTAATTAAAGATAATCATCATTTTACAAGCCCGGTTACTTGATGAAATAAAATAGTTTCAGGCACTACATTACAATAGCGCTGGAAGCTATTTCAACATTTACTTTGCGTCTACGGGTGTCATAGCGATGTTCGCTGGAACAAGGGAACCATCCTAAGAGCGTCGGTGGACTACATCAAACGTATGCAGAAGGATGTTCAGAGGACCAGAGAGGTGGAGACGAACTTCAGAAGGATGGAAATGGCCAACAAACAGTTGATGCTTCGCATTCAGGTAATTTGCTCATTTCTATTCCCGACACTGTACGCAGTATAATTAATACTGATGGCGTTAACAGGAGTTGGAGATGCAAGCTCATATGCATGGCTTACCCAGCAACTCTCCATCTGGCTTGAACCCGGGTGACTTGATGGCCCCATATATAAAACAAGAGACCAGCCCTGAGGAGAACCTTTCCCACACTCAGACACAAGCCCCCCACCACCAGCTAAACCAGAGTCAGGCTCCGCCCCCACCCCAGCAGCATCACTTCCTCCCGCAGAACCACCTGCACCCTCAAAGCCAGGCTCAGCTTCAGCAGCCCAGGCAGCTGGCCATGCTCCCGCAGCACCTCCAGCCCCAGCCGCCCATCCAGTACCCGGCCGTAGGCAGCTCCCAGCCCTTTGACTTTGCCCAGTCGCTGGACTTGTGCGACGGGATGTCGGCGTTCTCGGACGCCATGTCGGGGCTGGGCGATCTGGGAGGACTGGATGTGCAAAGCCGTAGAAGCGATATGGGCTTCCTTATGATGGATGAGCCCCTGTCCCCCATCGGCGGCGACCCTCTGCTCTCCACGATGTCCCCGGAGGCCTCTGTCGACTCCAGTCGCAGATCCAGTTTCAGCATAGAGGATGGTGATATATTGTAGGCACATGCACGCGCACACACACATGTAAACACACACGCAAACACACACGCACGCACATACACACACGCGCTCTCCTGCAAGCACATGCTTTGAGAAAAAACGGGGTGTTGGTACCACTCTAAACAGCATAAAAAGAAAATCATCACAATGACTGGAACTCATTAAGCACCAGTCTCACAATGTACCCAATAAATGACGAAAACGATCACAAAACTCAAGAAGCAGATGAAACATAACAAATACTGATATCAGAAAATTCTACAGCATGTTGTTTTTAGGAAGGTGGTAGTCATTTTTATCCACAGGATGAAAACCTTGACCCCCATTTTGTCATCACGATGAGCACTATCGGGTTGTTGTCAGCCAGCGGCCGTCGCGAACATGCTAATCTTAGCGCGTCCTTAAAGTGGCCATGTCGACATTTACATTGTGGGCTTTACGGGTGTGGCTTTTTTAATCTTCACTTTCGGTGTCCTTTTTTTGTCAACTCACACATCCACAAGTGCCACATTCTACGCCGCCTTCATACTCAGGTATTGTAAGAGAATTTACAAGCAGGGTCAAGTTAAATATAAGTGCTGATGGGAACTTTTTTAGGTGGTACTGGCCCTCACACTGGGTGGCTTTGCAATACAGATCACATTTGCTTCATACACACAAAGGTGTTCAGTAAACACAGATGTGAGATCCCCATTACCCACACGCACTCGTGCACACACACTTACACAAAGGACATCCTTTTTGGTCCATTTTGTTATCATGGCAGCCTGAGCATTCTGGCATTATGGATGGGAAAGAAATCTCGTTGGGGATATTTTGGATTCTAAATAGGGATGGGCATTTGTCTACATTTGTTTGATTGACGGTGAACGCTCACTTAAAAGATTCTTTGTTCTTTTTGGGGATGGAGAATTGCTCTGTGAATGTTCACAACTCATTTTTCCATGGCACAGCGATGTCATGTTGTTCCTACACTTTTGCTGGTTGTAGCCAAGTTGTGCACTCTATATTGTGTCAAAAGCTTCAAGATGCAACAAGTCAACAATCAATTCCACACAATCGACCAAATTCATGATCACGACAACTTTTATGCCCATCCCTAATTATAGCGTCTTTATTGTAGCTTGTTGTTTATTCTATTCCCCAAAGCACTGGAAACTATATTATTGTTTTGACTTTGTACGAAATGATTATTTTTATTTTGATGTTTTATGCCATAAGCAGCTTTTAAATATTTTGTTTGTGTTCTTTAAATGCATTTTTATTTTGTTTTTTTCCACCCAAAACAATTCTGTCACCTTTCAAGCCAGTTAAAGCCACCCATGCATTACTTGAGATGAAGCCAAGAGCCATTTGGGAACTTTTACTGACAAGGAAGGTTTGTAGTCTGATACCTTTTTTTCTTTCTTCTTTTTTTAATATGCACAATTGGGCTTTTATTGTTCTTATTGTTATCTTTTGAAGCCAAATATTTGATGAAAGGTGATTCTGATTGAATTAAAATTTCTCACATTGTGAATGTAAAGTTTACCAGTGTTTCTGGTCAGCAGGAAGTCAGTTTTGCTGTGCTTTTACTTTTCCCTTTCTTTGTAGCTGTGGTTTCCATGGAAACTGCAAGACTGACTTCACCTCAACTTTGTGCTGAATGCCTTACCATGTTTGTTTTCCACCGGAGGTGTGCCTCGTCCCATTTCAACCACAGTTTGACTGTTGTTGACAACGTTGCCAACACTCCAAAGAATTGTTCCACTAGAGGGCGCTATGTTGCGCAACATACACAGCGGGCATGTCCTGATTTGAAATGTTATAAAAATGTTGTACCAGAATCCATTCATTTGCTTCAATTGTTTTATTTGTGTGGTGACATAGTATGCGTCTTTGTGTCTGTTTTTCTTTTGTGCGCATGGCATGAAGTGGAGCGCACATATTTATTCTATTCTATTCTATTCTATTCTATTCTATTCTATTCTATTCTATTCTATTCTATTCTATTCTATTCTATTCTATTCCAAACATCCTAACTATTTTTGGTTTGTGAGAGACCCTTACTGTTCTTATACTGTCGTGTACTCAAGTCGACCTACAAATATACATCTCGACCTTCGATCAATGAGACTTGTCCCCAAAACTGGATGTCTCTTTTAGTACCTAGACTGTCCTGTGAGTGGTAGCACAGTGCTACAGGTAAAAAAAAAAAAAAAAAACACCGCAGGTAATGCGTGGTAGAAGAAGACAAAGTGCAAGAGGCGAATTTTATTTGGATGCGTCATTGCGGTTTGTTGCACACCTTTGCGTCTTACTAATTGTGATTTCCGATACACAAAAATACTATACACAGCTCTTTGGCCTCTAATTTAGGTGCAACCATGGTTTGGCCCAAATTCATTTTGACAGTCTATTTTGAGGGAAAAAAATAAATCCGACCACACTCTCAAACAAATTAATCCCTCAGATTAATCGTTGAGAGAAATACTAATTTTAAAAAAATCGGCCCTTTGCTAACTTTGATCGGAAGACGTTTCAATTTGTCCCGTTTTTACTTTGTTCCAGTCTTTGAGAAAAGCTGCAAACAGGATTATGTAGACCTTCAGCGTCATTAAGCGAGGCCCACTATACGAAAGGTAATGCACGCTGCAGATTCGTATCATTGTTCTTTTTCCTACAAGATTTACTGTGATGTGTGTTTAATCGTAAATCAGTTCAGTGCACAGGTTGAGAGCGACAGATAAGACTCAAATTCTGTTATTTTACATAAATGCATATCAAAAATGTAAATTCGCCAAATAGTGAGCCAGCACTCAGTGCTAACTTGTGTTAGGTATTTTAAAATAGCTTATAAATGACTTCAAAGAGCTTGCAAAGTCATTTGTATCTAAAAACCAATTTTTAGACCTTCTGATTCATGTCATTATAATAATATCCACGAGGGGACACTAGAGGTCTATGGTTTGTTGAAGACCATGAACTATAGAGTAATTATTTTGAGGCGCACAGTGTGATTAATGCTTGAATATACCACCCCAAATTGTTTGAAGTATCGGTAAATATGTTTTGTGCCAACCAGTTAAAATAAAAATGTTGCAGCAGGACATCACAACCAGTGAGTGAACCCTCCAAAAGAAAAAAGCTACATCCCCTCCACCACCTTTTGTCCCTTTTGCCCTCAATCTTCTTGTGATGTATTAGTCCAAGTCTTCTTCAGGATGAACCATAAACTATTTAATAGTCCTTCTTAACTTAAATAGAGGTAATCTTATTTCTAATCCTCACATAGACACACACACACACACACACGGCTGCACTGAGAGCATGTGAGTGTCGTGTGTGCAGCCCATCCGCAAGCCCATTCTCCAGGGTCTTTATGATGCTAATGTACTCCCCGGTCTAATAAATCCCTGTAGAGCCGCGCGGAGTAGATCTTATGGCTCACTCCGATCACCACCTCCGATCTCCCTCCGGCACACACACATTCACACGCCGCTATTACTTGTGGCAGAAGTGCCTGCCTTGCACTTCCATTGATACTTGGGAGGCTGTTTAGTAAGAAGAGGCGAGGGGAAAGGTTGAGACAAATCAAACATGAAGGAGCAACTTAAGAGACGTTGGCACTCTAGTTGCACTCGGTGAGTGTGTGTGTGTGTGTGGTCCTACGCTTGCAGCAAATGGTTGAAAATGTCATTTTCTAATGCCTTGGCCTCCAGGAGGTTTTAGCATCACAAAATTAAAATTCTTCATCCCTCCAACATTTGCTCAGTCGTCTTCCTCTGGCCACTGGGCTTGGTGTTTCTTCCTCCACCTCCCTTTCTCCCTCCCGCCTTTCTTCTCAGGGGAGCAGTGTGTCACTTTGCTGGAAGCCCAAGCGAGAGAGGTGAAAGGGGGCTGATTGAGCTAATTTAGCCCCTGGATGTGAGAGCAGGCAAGGCCTCACCTCCTGCTAATAGACACACATCAAAATGGAGATGAGGAGGATTGATGAAAGGAAGGAAAGGAGGACTATAAAAACTGGGAAGACTTTTTTTTTTGATGGATTTATCTCTTTTTAGTCTTAAGGGATGTAAAGCAAACTTTTATGAGTGACATTGTGAAGTTGATAGAGGTTTATGTGTGTTGCTATGCTGATATTACTCATTGATTCATCCTCCTCCATTAAGTTGCCGTCAATCAAGGCCAGTTTTACGATCTCCCCCGCATTGGGAAGATTCTCCTGGGCAACAAAAAAAAATAATTGATGAAGATTGGAGACACGATTTATGGCTTCTCGACCGAACATTGTCATGTAGCCAAAGAAAGTGACGCAAAATTGATTTGAGAGCCATCCTTCATCACCAATGTTGGATTGAAGTTTCCATGGTTGGTTAATTGCTGCGGAAGTTTTAAATTCAAATGAAGTAGCGTGAAACCTCCTAGGGTCAAACTGCCGTCATGCATGACATGGCACGATTCGCCAGTTTAGTTAGTGAATCTTTGAAATCCCTAAAAAGGTTTAGAATTGCCTGGAAGTGCCACCAGATGACAGCAAATTGTTATTTTTGTCTCAATTAAACTCTTCAACTCACATCAACATAGTTCCTTGACACTAAGATGCTGCAAAAGAGTCATCAAAGCACTATTTTTGTCTAAATGAAACTCTGAGCTCAATCACTCACTTCCTTGGCACAAAATGTTTAAATTTTTTCATGTGAATTTCTTGCATTGCGTTCAACCTTGGCCGTTCCACATTTGCCATTGTCACTTTTGAGCCCTCCTCATTTGAGCTTCATCGGGTCTACATTTAAATGTGGAAGAAGAAGTGTCCTTTTTTGAAAGGTCAAAACTGAGAGCACATGAAGCCACCCGTCACAGAGGCGAAGCGTCTTCTCTTTTCTTTCTGCCGTCTTGACATTCTCTCACTGTAACTACCTCGACACCAACGCCGCACATCTCCCGTCCTTCTTCATTCCCACCTCCGCTGCCCTCTTTATTCTGCCGCTCCTTTTGTCCATCTTCTTCTACATATTTAATACTCTTCACTGACTCCCCTCAACCTCCGGTGCTTCCATTGCTGAAAGAAAAAGGAACTCAAATTGGCTGGAGAGATGAATAATGTCCCCGTCATTAAAAGTGGCTAAGGAAAGGGTTGCTCTTTTCATGTGTGTGCAGGTGATGAGATGAGCCGTTCTGATAGTGGTTAGTGGTCAGAGTCAGTCTCTTCTCCTTGTTTAGTGAGCTGACGTGTGCTGACATGTTAAGGGAGCTATCCGGTGCTGAAAATTGAAGCGAATATATATCTTCTCTTTGCATAGCTTTTTTTTTTTTGCACCAAAATGAACTCCATGCATTCTCGAGTTTGTACCATAGTGTTTTACTCTTTATACCCAGTAGGGGGCGTTAGTGGTCCACAACAGAAGCCAACCCCATTGAGGAGCTGATAAACGAGGCGTGATTAACGTTGTGGTTGTTGTGACAGCAATTGACAAACATTTATAATTAGTCCGTTCTCTTGAGAATTTAAATCTTCATCATTCCCAAAAACATTTTGGACAGTTCTTTGGGAGCAATTTAGTGAAGTCCGTTTTGTGTCCCAGAACCTCAAGCAAGGCCTGCTTAGATGAGTTTTGTTTAGAAGAATTTGTGGAGGCCTCTTGATCCTTTGACAAATTAATGTGTAGGGAATGATGAAAAGGTGTAGCACAGCAAATGATCCAGTTTGAGCTATTTATTTGTCCCCATCCAGATGATTTGTTTATCTAGCTATGCCAGCAACATAACAGTGATAATCAGAAAAATTTAATGCACTTTTACAAGATGGCAGAAAGAACCGTTTTGACTTTTATTGTTTTTCTTCTGTAAAACATGATATGTCTTGGCTCAGTAAAGGTTACAAATATGTTAATATATGTTGCTAGGAAGAAAAGTATCATCCTCTGTAAAAGCAAGTCATCGTATTCATCCAGCTTGATTTGTTCGAATGATCAATGAGGGAACACAAATACACCGCCATCATTTTAGTTTTGTGCCGGCTGCTAATTTCAGCTCGTCATTATGAAGATAAATAATGCATCTGGCAGAATTTGTCTCCTTTTGAAGGTTACAGACTCCATCTTTTCTGCGGCTGTTGAGAAAGATGTATTCTTACCGCACCTTTTCCTGATTGCAGCCTTCTTCCGCCAATAAATTTATGTACGAGACAAAGACTGGCTAAATGATGGCTAATTTCGTTGTCCTTGATGGAAGAGTGTAAGCTAATGGTGTGGCACACAGGATTTATTCTAGCCTGTAAGCTCCTTATTAACATCTATTTGTTCTGTTGCTGTTTGTTTCTCCCCGCCGGCCACTCATTCATTCATCTTGCAAATTCAATTGCAATGTTGAGATTGTGAGTAAGAGTATGTTTCAGTGAACTTATGATGTGAAGGTCGCAAAGATTAGATTTTTATTTTTTATTTTTTATCCGCATCACTCCATGAGAAGAGGTTTATACAGCCTACAGCTGTTATCACATTTATGCCCTTCTTCAAGCTTCTTCTTTAGTCTCATACCGCCGTCTCCCCGAAGATAACGACGCGCCACATGACGCCATTGTCCCCCCCCATCCTATCCTCTCGTAGGTGGAGATTTAAAGTTGTGTTTTAAAACTGCCACTGTTCCAATCCTACTTAACCCCCCTCCTTCCGCCTCCTCCCTTTTGTCTCCCCCCCTCCTGAGTATACCACCTAACCCCTCTGAACTTCAGTCAGAGTTAGTGAAGACTGAGAGTACACTGGGGAGTCGAGATAGACGCCGACTTAGCTGACTGCTATTTCCCCACTTTCTCCACTAATAAGAAAACTTTCTCTTCTTGTGTGCGCTTGGAGATCACACACACTTTTACACCAGTTCACATAAACATTTTGTGGTATTGGGACACCTGTTCAAATTTTTGCTTGGGCCCTTATGATCGGAGTTGGCGGTTTTAATTATTCAAATTTAATCATAAGTCCCTATGTGAATCTAAATGGTTGTCTTTACAACTGTGATTAGTTGGTGACAAGTTCCAAGGGTTGACCCCATCCCTTGCCCAAAGTCAGCTGAGATTAGTTCCAACTCAACAGTTGAAATTGAATGTTTCATGGATTATAGAAATTCCTACACTAGGGTAGACATTGAATGTCTCGGGTCAGTTTCTCTTGCATATTGGATCTACATGTATCAAAATCAAGTGTTAGCCACGTCATGATTGTTATTTTACTGAACTGCATACTTGATACACACTGCACCTAAAATCATTTTCAAAACAGCTATCAAAAGTCAGATGCAGAAAAAAACCCATTAGTGTTGAGTATACGGTAGCTTGATGGACTGACTTGGAAATGGAAGTAAAGGAAACAAGTTGTGTGTGTGCGAGCGTGATTTGAGTGAGAGGCTTTTCTACAAAGGTCAATGTATTCAACACGCTATCCTAAGAGGCAGGAAATTTAATACCCCCTTTTTGGTTGAATTAATTAATTATAATATTAGGCTAGCTCTGGGGCCCTTTTCTTCAGTGATTAAGTGAGCACATATCTTTAAAAGAGTGCGCTGGTCTCTGGGGTGCTGGGGGCTTGTGAACCTTGAGGGAGGGGGGCACAAAGAGAGATGTTTAATACATGAGAGGACAGAGCACCGCTGGCCACTTTGCTCACCTCCGCATTGTGGTCCATGTTTAGACCTTGGTGGGTGGGTGGGGGTCATATTACATCTCTGGTGTCTTTAGATACAGGTTGGTGCTTGGTGTAATATGCATGCAGTTTGTTTTTGCAGCTTTTGTATCCCAATGCGCAACGTGTAACAAAAATAGGAGTTAACATTACTAACGTGCTTGGGGCGGCATTACATTAAGTGAAAACATGCATTATGGAGACTAGTCCTTCTCAAGGACCCTTAAATTATTGATGATGAAGCGTTTTAATGTTTAGGTCATCCGTGCAGGGCCAGCTTTAACATAAATAATACATCTTTAAACTGATAAATCTCATTATCCTGTTATAGTTACTTTTATAGGGATTATATCGGGAACTATTATACACAATTATTTTTATATAATTTATTTCGTGAGTTAAATAACAATCATATCTTAAAAAAAAGGGATCCAAAAAATGGAACCACATGCTGATTATTTTTATTTCATAAGTATTAACTTTGCATGCTGCTCTATTTGCATGCAATTATGTTGTATTATTTCAACACAATATGAAGTTAATGTTGCCTGACCTCATACAGTTTAAGTAAATACAACAAAACAATTGTGCACAATTGATTAATCATTTAATTAATGTCTCTAACATCATTTGAATAACAATAAACGTTTGGAGCATTTTATACTTAATTATGTGCCATTATAATCAGCATCAATAAGAGTTTATACGAACCATATACGAGTGATGTGTCGCTATACATGAATTAATTATAATTTTCTTTCTTTGAACATACATGGTAGACTGAGCGTGTGTGTGTGTGTGTGTGTGTGTGTGTGTGTGTGTGTGTGTGTGTGTGTGTGTGTGTGTGTGTGTATGACTGACAGAGCTTGGACACGACGTCTCAATCATGATGACTTAATGATTCTTTGTGTCTCTAGCAAAGGTGGATGATGGCGACAAAGAGGAAGGGCAAGGATGACAAGGAGGTGATGACAGGGTGACAGACAAATTATGACTGGCTGACGGAAAGTGTGTGCGCACGAGCCACCTCACTTAACCTGCACACACACCAGAGGAGTTACCTGACCTCTCTAACCATCCAGGTACAATTAAGAATTCATTCCAGATCTAACGCACACCGTGCACTGATTGGACACCCTGAGGGTACTGGGGGCATGATTCACTTCCAAGTCATGAATTTTAATCACTCCAAATATACAGATTAATTATTAATTAAGTGACTTTAAGTGATGCTTTAAGTAATGATTTTTCAGGGGTGATGCCATGACACTTGAGTGTTTAAGAGTGTCTCACAGGTCTGATTTTGTCCCCTTTTTTTTAAAGATTATGCCTTAAAGGGGTCAAGTCTAAAAATGTTCATCACAAGTTTTATGGACTCTGCATACCGTGTTCCAATTAAAATGATGTTTTGTGGAACATGAATTCAGCAGAAAAATACACCTGTTTTTATTTTTAACAGGCGGCGGCCATTTTATCTTGCACTGCCACTTGCTGTCGACTAAAATCACAGTGCCTTCGGGCTCAGCTTGTGAACATCACATGAGCAAACCCAGGAAAAAGGTGAGCCATGAAATCCACCTTAATACTGCACAAGAAACTAATTACAACATGCGGTAAGACTTGTTGGTTTAGTTAATCTGAAAGATGTTTTAGGTGTCACGGTAGGTGCTGCTGTTTTGGTTTGCGACATGATGCATAGAGGCAGAGCTGATGACTATGATTTGAATGTGGATAGCGGCTTCATTGAGCTGAGATGAAAATGGTCACAAGACTTATTTATATTTTGAATGTTGACATCCATCACAAAGTCTTACTTCTATGATGCTATTTAAAAAAATACAAGAGTAAACAGCCGCCTGTTGTGCACACTGTAAAGTGGCAGAGCAAAAATATGTATGCATTTTTCCAACAGCACCTATTTGCATGGCTGTGACTATTCCTTAGGTTAACCTCCCGAACAAGACCCAAGCGGGAACAGGACAAATTACAAATTACCTCCCTTATTAGGCATGACCCCAAATTTCCTTTCATGAATATTCATTATGCAGACCCGCTCGGCGCGGCAAAGAAATGAATTTGCCCTCTTCTCAGAGTGGACTGAGAAAAAGGAATGATTAATGGAATTCTGCGTGGTATGAATCCATCATTCCTCAGATGGAGGCTGGCCTGGTAATAAGGATCCAATTAGAGGCACACTGGGTGGGACACGGCAGGAGCCACCACAAGACAGGCTTTATAACACCTACACACATACACACACCGTCACATTTGGTCATTTTTATGTTCGTTCAAAAAATTTCATTAAGGAAGAAATTGAGAGTTTGAATGTACACACTCACTCCCATTTGAGTTTACGTCTAATCTTCCACGATAATGTTATTAGTTTCTTTTTGGGTAGCGCCTAGTTTTGCCCTCTAGCTTTTTCTCTCAGTTGGCCCAATCGGAAGAATTTCATGCTAGAAATGTTTCATGTTTGTATTTCTAATGCTATGTTTGGTTCCCAGGTACTGAATGTCTAAAGGTAAAAATGGGAGCAAAATGCAAGTCTTGGCCACAGCCAACAAAGGGAGCAGTTAATCTGATTGGAAGTATGCTGCCTAAAGGAGTGGAGGTACTGTATCTTAATTCAAAGTCATCTTTTTATAATAGTGGTACAGTATTTTAATAATAATGACAACATTTATTTAAAAAAAGCTTTTATGAGACAACACCTGAATTTGTTTTTCTGGATAAAGAAGGAGCAGAGGTTCTAATTTAACATGAAAACTTCTACTTAAAGTGTCCTATAGTTTTCTGTTTAATATGCATAAACAAATATTCAGCATATGAGTTACATTTCCACATACTTGATCAGATATATTTTAATTCTTACTTTGGTCAAATTGCCTCATTCCTTTCGTGAGTTTAATTCCTTGCTGAGCCATCCTTGTGAAAAAACATGGCCATATCTCACCTGTGGCCAAAGTAAATCTAACTTCCTGCCGTGTCTTTAATATCCCTCCATCTAGTTCCCTGCGTCCTTTAATAAGTCACTCTGTTCCTCTCCCTCATCAACTAAAGCCTTTTTAGATGAATTACATCTCCTTCAGATTGATCCGCAGCACGGTGGCTCCCTCCGCTTGCCTTTCTGATTGTAGTTAATCCACATCACATCGTCATCACTTCGGAACAAATGGCCTCCGTGTGATACATCGGCGGGCTCGGGCTCGGGCTCGGGCTCGGGCTCGGGCTCGGGCACGGGACAGGCGTACGGGTAGGAAGTAGAAGTGGAGATGTGCCAGCCTGCTCTCTGATCACATCCTGGATAAGACTTTCAGCTAATTAAGCGGCGCTTGCCTGTGAATAGAGACAAAGACAATGAAGCTGCCTGCCAGCTCAATAGCCAGAAAGGCTGTTGAAAGAGAGACAGATTAACATTTGTTCTTTTACATGCCTCCCTCTTGCACTAACACAATAACTTTGCTTATACTAATTAACAATTAGCAAAGACTAGTTGGCTAATTGTCTTATTGCTCCTAATCAAGGGGCTAATTACCTGAATGTCAATTTAGATTTAATTACTCCGTGCTTTGTTAATTCCCACTGTGCATACGTTAGCCCCCCCCTCCACACATGGCTCTCATTCTTACTCTTATTTGGCGTTGAACCTGCTCCCATGTCCTGTGGTGGCTTTGGGGGGGGAAACTGGATAAATACGCAGATAAATGAAGGAAGGTATTTGAAGGCAGAGGCATTAATGAACATATTTTACCACCGGGCCTCCAATTAGTCGCCTCTCCGCTGCCACAAGCGGAGACAGGAGACTTCAAAATCCACCCAGGCATGCTTACTCTAGGACCCCCCGCCCCACCACCACCACCACCACCACCACCATTAACATCACCTCTACCATCCCCACAGTGACAACCACCACTACGGCCACTTGCTTCTTTACGTTTTCTTAAGTAACTTTTTGGATAAATCAGATTTTTTTGGCAGGTTGCAATTGCAAGGTATATTTAGATTAACAAACGTTCACATCCACACCTATAGATCATTTAAAATTCACTTAACATGCAAGTTTCTGTAAAGTGGGAGGAAGCCGAAGCAAATCTACACACGCAAACAGCCAACATACATTTCCCACACATGAAGGTGATAAACATCTAAAATGTCTTTATTAATTTCAATCTTCTAATTTGAATCTCTAAATATCTAAAATGCATTTCATTATACATTTTAATCTTCCCCTATAATGTCTTCCCCGTTAAGCACAATGATTTTTTTTTTCTTTTTTCCATCCGCATTGCAAGCATTTCGTTCAGCCACAGTTTGGTGCTGTTGTCTCACAATTATTCATTACCTGGCTGAATGAAGCCGAAGCCCATCCACAAACACACGTGCATATCTTAAAAGGAGCAAGTACTTTCACTCTTCCTCTCTAACTGCCTGGCTCCTCATACTCCTGCCAAAATACCACAAGACAGGGTATAATATATATAATTATCCCCACTTACATTAGCCATTATGCCAGTGGAGCATTGCCTGCAGAATGACACACGACCTGTCAAGACTTCATTCATGCCATTAATAAGCGCCATTAGTGTCTGCTTTGAATACCCCTTTTGCTCAC
The DNA here is from genome assembly GCF_059516105.1 of Syngnathus floridae. Classification (NCBI taxonomy): domain Eukaryota; kingdom Metazoa; phylum Chordata; class Actinopteri; order Syngnathiformes; family Syngnathidae; genus Syngnathus; species Syngnathus floridae. The sequence goes on along the minus strand of NC_142423.1, from coordinate 5,860,692 downwards.
TGCACTCATTTCAACATGTCATAGATTTTAATTTGAGGGTAAAAATAGCTGTGAGGATATTATGCACTCTCCCAGGCAGTCTTTGTGGTTTTCTGATGGTGAAGAAGTTCACAGTGTGACCTTGGATTTTCTCTTTATTGGAATCAGAACCATTTCTGCTCTTTAGTGCTATTGACCAGGATCACCTTTGTTTCAAAATTAACAATTTACTCCAACAACAATCCAAATTAACTCCAAAAGTTTCCATAGACATCATATTTGTCATTTCCTACCTTCAACTTTGGTTGTATAATTAGTAATATTTTGTTTTTTTGGCCACCAGATCTGCCATACTGGCAAGCACCAATAGGACAAATAATTAAAAGAAAAAAGAATAACACTTAACCAATGTGCTACTTTAAGAAATAGGAGCTCATCTTGCTGTCTGGCACTTCTAGATTTGCCTGTTGCAGAGTTTTTGGAGAACCGATCTTTGGTGGAAAATTATATTTTGGTGCTAAGGCTAAATTCATGACTAATTTAAAAATATTTATTTGGTACCCTTTGCAAGCACTGTGGTGAACCTTATATTTTCAACCTGCTTTAAAGAGGCCATGCAATCTCCCAACTGGCAAACCTCCCACTTTGATTCTGTTTTTGTTGTCTCCTTCCCTTCACAAGTTCTGTGTTGGTGTGAACTCCCCAACATCGCATGTCTGTCTTTAAGTGTGTCACCCTGCGTGCGACTGTGCAGCACTCCACCTCAGGAGGAGGCACAGGGGGAATCTCCCACAGGTAAAAAGACATGACTGCGCTTGTGTGCAGCAGAGACGCCGTCCCACAGGTGCAAGTTTATGTGTGTGAGTGTCCCACAGGTACTGCAAGAGTTGGAGCCTCTTGACAGGCTGTGTCTTTGATCACTTGGTGAGTCAGTGGTTGTTTGCCTCGCTGTAGGGGCTAATTAACCAATGAAAGCACTTAATCACTAGAGCCTGCTGTCAATGCTGTACCTTGCTTTTACTCTTAAGGAATCTTTAAACAAGAAGGTGGAAGGATGGATTTTTGGTTTGAGTTTTTCAAGAGTAGTAAACTAAAAAGAGTGTTTGTTCTGCAAAATAGTGTACTCTAATGGTATTCTAATAAAAAAGGAGACTAGACTCAAACAGCTGGCAAAGCGTCTGGAAATTAAAAATCGCCGGAGTGAACTCAGTGACCTGTGTTAGCAGGATGTCTATATCGTTGGCAGAGAGACGACGTGCTTAGCCGACCAAGTTATTGTGAGGGAAATTTTTGTCCTGTGGATGTCTGGTACTGTCGTGTTTACCTGCACGATGTTGATGTTCATTTATTGCCTTTGTAATGCAATAATTGAAGATGTGAATACTTGCAGAGTTTTTTGTGTTCCATAGTGATATTTTTTTATTTCATCCCTTTTTCATGGCATTGTTGATAACACCGGCCAAATAATGGTATTTTTTTAATCCACACTGCAAGTAAACATTTGTTGATGATTTTTTTTGCGCTGATTCCAAATCTGAGCTTGTTTTTGTCTGACACATCAGGTTTTAATAATAATAATAATAATAATAATAATAATAATAATAATAATAATAATAATAATAATAATAATGATAATAATAATAATAATGTTTATTAATTAAGGGTTAGGTTCAGAAAAGGACCTCAAAGGTCTATAAATTACAATGCATGGTCAAATCTGTACTGCACAAGCTTTTATAGGTCAAACTTAAAAACAAAAAAAGACATCCGCGACAAAAAAAACTTTATCTACATATAAATCCACTTTTGAATAAAATTTGCTATTGACCAATCTAATTAATGTGAGAAATCATTGACTTGCTTAGTACCTTCACATAGATGAACATCATTAATCACAAATAATCGCACAATTAACGACATTTGGAGCAAAGGTGTTATTTCAAAAGTGTGTATCAGCCCTTCGCATGAAGTAGCTCTCAGTTTCAAAAAGGTTGCTGACCCCTGGTTTGAAGAAAGAACCTGAATGTTATTCTATACTTGAGACTAGAGCAGTAGTGAAGCGGGGAGGTCCACTGACAGAGTGGAGAATGGATAGTTGGTGTGCTAAAGTGATGAGATATTACTTGGAGGCTAAATAGCCTCCATTTGGCCCTCTCATTCTCTCCTTCAGCTCTCCTCTGACTCCCTGTGAATGACAGCCATGTTAAGTGGCATTTGACACCAAAAATGGAGGTGACTACGTGCAGGTGTGTGTGTGTGTCAGGACAGCAGTTGTGTAATGAATTAGAGACGTAGGTCCGATTAAAATGACTGGTAATTTCTCCGGGGAGACGAGAGCCTGGAGCTGCATGAATCGAATGAGAGGCGGGGATGACTCACCACCACCAGCAGCAGCAGCAGCAGCAGCAGCAGCAAACTTGAGAGCAAAGGCTCCAAGTCAGTGACAAAAGTAGGAAGACACAAGATGGTTGCAGGATGTGACAATTAAGAGAGAAAAAGGCGCCTTTATTGTGCGCCGATGAGCAAATCGAGGAAGAAGAGACGTGACAAGACGAAGGTGTGCAGGGTTAGAATGGTGGGAAAGGTCTCAAGCCTCACTAGTTTCAATCTGTTCTCACCATTCCCGCTTCTATCTGTGGCCTCGTCGCGGGTGACAGCGGTGCGGCTAAATTACCACCCGCTGCTAGTCAAATTAAACGGCCCATATAGGAAACATATAGAATGTGTGTGCGTATGTGTGCGCGCTTATGACAAGACTGTCCATGGTCACATTAATGCAATTTCTTTTTCGATCCCTCCGTTCCCTCTGCCCAGCCCTGGATAATGAGCTAGCGCACACCCTCCGCCCCCTCCCCTTCCCCACCGGGCCTACCTGCTATGCACAAAAGGCTCTCAACGCTATTTTTGGAGCCCCTCTTCTCATTTATCTGCCTGATTTGGTGATGATAATAATCATTGTGGCTCGGGGTGCCATATTCAAATGAACTGCCATTCCTCCGCCGCTATCGGCCCCCGGTATCGCGTCAAGCCGCCCGCCTCCCCGCGTCTCCATTCCCCTCGCCTCTCCTGGAAGCAATACAAAGTCCATTGAAGCAGCACCTGATATGTTTCCTTGTTGAGCGTATTCAAATGAGCCGTTTGAAAACTAACCTTGTTTGCATTGTAATGTGGCGTGCAGCCAGAGTGCAATTGACAACTCCCCCCAGACAGGCCTTCTGTGAATATGAAATAGTTGTTCACACGCCAGTGCAACATGATAGCTTACACGAGAGGCTCTGAATGGGCTCTAACTAAATCAACTGCATTTGAAGAGGGGATGCGAGGCAGATTGCGCACATGCAGTTATGGGATGCAAGAATCTTTACAGATGCAGTTGAACATCCCAAGTCCCCCAGTATATCAAAATTTCACACAGGTTAATGTAAAGTGAAGCATTTGTCGCATGTGAGACTGTCATAAAACCTCAATTAGCTGTACTAGCAGTTAAATGACATGTCAAACTGAAATTACGTCATCAGCGAGCATAAATTATTTTATTTTTCATTTACTACTATGGTAGGAATTATTTTCTGCCCCATCCATACTTGACAAATATTTCATGTATTAAAAATAAAAAACAACAAAAATCCTTAACTTATGCTAAAGCTAATACAAACTAAACTATAAAAAAACAAAAAAAAAAAAAACAAGAGTCTCGTGTGAATACCCCAATTAGCATTTTAGCATGTGCATGTTACAATTGTCAGTCTGTTCATCTTTGCCACTTGTGGAATTAGACCTTCACAGAACTGAAGCCTCATTACATACTGAATTCCAAATTTCTAAACATTTTTTTTTTATTTTCCAAACAGTAGCTTGTAACATTAATCTATTCCACTTTTTCCACTTCCATGTTTGAAATCGGTGTCCCACAAAAAGGCAAAGGCTGCTTTGCACACACAGAAAACGTGATTTGATGAGGAGATTAGTAAATTGTGGATCTGCACAAAAATAAAAGCTCCACTCCGTCATGCTCTCTTTTTGACTTTTTAGAACTAAAAACATCAAGGGGACCCCTGTCACTGCCGCTGACATTGAAATTTCTCCCCAAAAACACAAGTGAGATTGAGGACATTTTCCTTCAGTTGAGAAAGTTAAGATTTATGGATAAAAAGAATTCTCTTTTTATTTTGGTGACAGGTGTGTGCTTTGCGTGTGCATGTGTGTGTGTTTAGCAGCTGCTCTGGATAATCTGGGTTGGTCGTCGCTAATGGCTGACTTGTTTTCTGGTCCATCTGAGCTCTTAATTACATGATTGAGCTCGCTGTGGCCTAATTAAAGTGGTAAAACGTAATGCAGAGGGAGAGAGGGAGAGAGGGAGAGGGAGAGGGAGAGGGAGAGGGAGAGGGAGAGGGAGAGGGAGGGAGAGAGAGAGAGAGAGAGAGAGAGAGAGAGAGAGAGAGAGAGAGAGAGAGAGAGAGAGAGAGAGAGAGAGAGAGAGAGAGAGAGAGAGAGAGAGAGAGAGAGAGAGAGAGAGAGAGAGAGAGAGAGAGAGAGAGAGAGAGAGAGAGAGAGAGAGAGAGAGAGAGAGAGAGAGAGAGAGAGAGAGAGAAGAGAGAGAGAGAGAGAGAGAGAGAGAGAGAGAGAGAGAGAGAGAGAGAGAGAGAGAGAGAGAGAGAGAGAGTAATCAAGGAAAGAAAGTGACAGAGACTTTGGGCAATCTTCCTCTTAAGGTCTTTCGCTGCCCCCCCCCCCCGCCCCCCCCCCCCCAAATGCCCCTCCCCCCCAATTGGCTGTTGAGTCGAGTCCACAATCACCAGGCTTATTCTTCAAGAGCACATTTTTATCATTTCATCTCCAGTTATTGAAAGCAAGATGGCAGCACGTGTTGCGTTTGAGGAACTGCAGGCTTGTCAATAACAACGTTCCAAAGACCAAAACGAAATGATTCTAATCCGAACTATTATTACAAGACCCCGAGGAGGAAAGACCAAGTTTGCAAGACACAAGAGACACGGGACAATGTTTTTGTTGCTCCCATTAAAAAAAAAAAAAAAAAAAAAAAAACGTCAAATGAGTACACTATTGGCTCAATTAACAATAAAGATCACTCATCCTTTCTTCTGTGATTTTTGGCCCGCAGTAATGAGATAAATATTTATGAAGGCTGAAAGTCCCCTGCCTCTCCTGCTTGTGTCAAATGCTCAGCATGATCAAAGCGTCAGCCCCAAAAACACACTGAAAGCATTTCAGGCTCTGCTGGCATTGTTTTGCTACTGTCCCACAGCTCCAAAACTGAGCATCACTCTGACTCACCCCCCCCCCCCCCTCCACTCATACCATACATTTGAAAAAAAAAAAATCAGCATAGTTTTGGGACCAGCGCACTGTCCCTTTAAGATAAAATATTCTATCTTCTACATCATAATTATCTCCTTAAGGTAGAAATATTAGCATATCTAGCAATCTTATTATCTGAGAAATTGTCTCATTAAGTCAGCGGCCTCCCCTCGCGCCCACCTTGTTCCCATTGTCCACACTCCATCAGGGAGGAAGGCAGCTGAGGGCCACGGTGACTGACAGGAGGCGCACAAACGCTCCGAGCGCTCCTCTGTGGGGACCGACCCGACCTGGCCCGGTGTGACGAGGTTCGTTGTGTTCTCCATTTGACAGGAGAAGGGGGTGGGGGGTTGTTGTTGGTGATCAGGTGAGACCTGATGCAACTAGCAACATAAAGGTGGGCAATTTTGTAATTTTCTAAAATTGCTATCTCTTTTGAGACAATGAATGGCTGCACGGAGCTAAAAGTTTGAAGACTTGTGCTTCTTTCCGGGGATGTGAGCCGACCCCTGTGCAGATACACTGATCTCGGCCCAACTGATGCTTTTAAATGACAAAGCATACATTTGCTTAGTAATCGGAAAGGCCGGCTTTCCAAATGACATCTTCTACACTATTAGATATTAATGAGATGCCGGAGAATAGCCTCGGTTTCTAATCTGCAGAATTTAATCCCTGGAATGAAACCTGACACCAGAGGAGGCTAATGAAATCATCTTTTTAATCCGGGGAAATGTCCCTGGTAAGCCCACAGCTTTAGAGAGCCGCGGGACACGGCAGCGGCAGCGGCGGCGGTGGGCAACACGGGCCGAGAGAAGTTCTGGGAGAAGGAAGGCACAAACACAAAGACTGCGAAAGGGGAAAAGGAGCAGCTGCAAATTGCACGCCATGCTGTGTGATTAAAGATGAATTTGCCCAATCTTTTTGACATTTTTCCACTGGGCTGAAACCACGCTATGCTCCCTCTCCCTTTTCCTATGTGGCATTGACTTGTTAATTAGAATGGTGGCCAGGCCAAATGAATTTAGACCTTCTTTGTGTAATGGTGCTGCAGACACCAAGCTGAGGGCGTTTAATTCTCTTCTCATCAACCTTGCTGCATTCAGCTCTGGCCCTCATTAAAAGCAAGCCTACAAAGGTACTGGGCACAATGGACAATTACATATTCTTTTTTTTTTTTTTTTTTTGCCATTCCTTTCACCCCCATTTTTCTTTATGAAGGCAAGATTATGTGTGTGCATCAATCTGGAACCATATGCTGTGCCGCACGCACTTCGGCGAACACTTGCACATTCAATGAGATTGGGTAATAATCATTTTTAAAAATAGTTTACAAATATAATGCTTACTTTTCATATCAATAAACTATTTGTAATAATAAAAAATAAAATTAAGCAAAATAATGGAAACACTTCAATATGAAGGAGCGCCACAATAAACAGTGTAAAGTTGTTCAAGAGTAATTGTGTCTAAATGTCCCATCGAAAAACACACAAATGTCAATTTGAATCTCACCGGCAAACATTTGAAATTTGTGTGCGGGCGTGGGCAGTGTGTATGAGTGTTTCATAGTGTCTAAATACTTCTGAGGCCAGTGTGTATTAATAGGCAATGTGTGAGACACGAGGGTCAAGGCGCGATATGCTTAACAGGCAATTTACAAAGGTCAGGTGAGTGGGATCAAACGGGTGGGAAGATCACACCTTACACTTTTAAATGAGAAACAATCATCCCTGTAAAGGTCATCGAGACACAACCACGGATTAGAATAATAGAGTGGGCCCGGCGCCTATCTTCATTGTCCTTTTCGCCACAGGGGGCACCATGGGAGCAGAGCCAGGCCCCCTACCTTTTCTGATTTTAGTCTGCTTCTTCACCTTCTTTAAAATTTTAAATTACTTTCTGAGCTTCTGAAATCACAAAAGTCTCTTTGACAAGGAACTAGTTAAATAAAAATCACAAAAATAGCCGAAGGCATATTTTAATTGAGGATATGTGTTTGTCATCAGGTTATGATGATCAATATTGTTATTAATATTTATCTTGTTATTTATTTAGCATAATCTCAAATCTGAGAGAGCTCAAAGTAAGATGACATTCAGGGCATGTGGCAAAATTATCTTTCTGTATATATAATTGTATATATTTCATATAATTTACTGTATTTAAAACGTCTAATTGCTGGTTTGTGCGATGGAAAAATGAAATACGGAAAAATAGTGACCGAGAGTTTTCAATTGCAGTGTAGATTCTGCAGGATGATGGCTTGATTCATGCAGAGGTGCGGGGGGCTTAGTAAAGCATCAACAGGGGGCAGTATTGGGTCACATTAAATAGACAGCCCTTGGTCCACAACTGTGCTGCTTTCTCTCAGGCCACGCAGTCCTGTAGTCCTTCCTCTCAGGATTAATTACTCTCTTTTTTTTTTTTTTCTTTCAATTAATGGCTTAACTAGAGCTAGTGGTGAGTGAGTCTGAAAACACACACACGAACGTCACACTGAGAGTGACCGATGAGTTCCAAAAGCTTGTGGAGACAAAAGTGCACTCAGGGATGAGCATGGGCATTACAGTAAACCCCCAAATAAAATGTAAAGCGTGATAACGGAATTAGGAACACACCTCTAGCGTGTCGTGACGAGGCCCCCGGTGACAATCACCCACACTTCTGGTTTCCATAGTAATGAGCTCAACTGTTGCAGGGGGACCTTAGACACTCATATGCACACATACATATGGCGCCACGCACCAGGGGAGCTGTCAAGTATAAATTAGTGCAGCTGATGTGTCACAAGATGCCCCCCCAAGGTCATTAATTGGTCAGCGATTGGAGGTTGGCATGTCATTTATAGGAAGATAATTTGCATTTACTTGCACCTCAAAAGCAGCTCCCACAATCTCCATGCCGAAGCTAAGACGTCGTCGTTTTCTTATCCCTCAAAGTGCTTCAACATGAGCATCCTTTAAAAACAGAACCATTCATGCATTTGGAATTCTGGAAAAAAAAAGTTATAAAAATTTGTCTTCATTTTGAATGGGCCGAAGAACACAGTGAACGCGTTTTTATTCTCTCAAGTATGGCACATTCTTATTATCATTCTCGAGTAAGTCGCAGTTTGAACAGATGAAAATGAACATCAATGGAGACCTGATGAGTCTTAAAGGCGCCCATTGTTGCTGAACCAGAACCAGATTGAAGGTCAAGAAATATAATAGAAAATCTCGGACTTTTTGATGACATCCTTTTGAACGTGTGGAGGCTTAGTGTTCTTGGAGGACAAAGGAGAAGATGTGTGAAAGTGTGCGTGTGTGTGTGTGTTTTCAAAAGTACAGTATATTCTTAATAATGAAAACTCTAAAATGCTGAATGTGAGTCTTACTAATCAGAGCAAAGCATTACATCACATTTTACACGATAATTAGAATTAATAATATCTGTTCGGTGTATGCATTTGATGGCTGAATCAGAATACTATTTCCAGCAAAAAAAAGAAATATATAACACACACACACACATTCACACGCTCGGTCGCTCCTTTTCTTTCTCTTTGCTTATTTCTTCAACTCTCTCTGTCTCATTGGACCATAACCACAGAGATGAGTTCAAGCCACCATTAAAGCGTTAAAAAATTAAATATATATATGTATTAAAAAAATGGTAACGCTCTTTTTAATTAAAAAGGATCCTAATAATCCACATCATATTATACGTCGCAGATTCATCGGTCAATTTAATAACAGTGAGGCTTTTGGATCTTAATATCTCTGCTACCAGGTTTCCTTCATAACTGAGAGCTCGTGTTAATTACAGCAGCGCCTAATGGTGGGGAATATTCCGGGCCTCTCCATGTTTTGATAAATGGCTTTCCACTAAGATTTATTCCTAATTATCTCATTTGTCTTTCTCCATTACTTTTTATAGCTTAAATTTATGAAGTCATTAAGACGTTAGTGGGCCTGATAATGATTAGGAGAAGGAATTGTATGAAAGTGAATTATATGAAAATGATTATGGCTAAAGGACTGTTTAAAATGAGGGCTGCGGAAGGCTGGGCTTATGCGTGTGTGCGTGCATTTGTAAGATGTATAATGGATATGAAAAGTCTGCACACCCCTGTTCGAAGGCTAGGTTTTTTTGTGATGTAAAAATTTGAGGCCGAGGAAAATAATTCCAAAACTTTTGTCCACTATTAATGAGAAAACACGGATAAAAAAATAAGGTTATTCGGATGGATGAGTAAAAAGAAATAAGTATAATATAAATATAAATATACAAATAAAAATAAGTTTGCATATCCCTGTTGAAATGCTAGATTTTTTTGTGATGTAAAAATTTGAGGTCAATGAAAATAATTCCAAAACGTTTGGCCACTATTCATGGGACAACACAGTTAAGTAGATAAATAAATACATTCATTCGGAATGGAGAGTAAATAATGTGGTAGTCAAATCTTACAACACAAGCCATAGTGTGCAGAGAGCTTCTGTAGCAACAGAGCACTCTCATTGGTTCAAAGGAATCAGTGGACAACATGCAGCACAGTGAGTACAGTCACAAGTGGAGAAAATATGGCAAAACTTAACAACAACAACCAGATGTCCCTCCAAAAATTGCTGAAAAGACGAGAAGCAAACTGGTCAGGGAGGCTTCCAAGAGGCTGACTGAAACATTTAAGGGTTTGTAGTAATTTCTGGAAAGTACTGGATGTTTAGTACATGTGTTAACAATTCCTGCTGTCTGCTTCGTAGGTCGGAGCTATGTGGTAGGGAACAGGCAAGCGTTGCTACATTCTAGTACAGGGTCATGGAAGTTGACGGACAGAGTTTGCTTTCACGGGCCGCGTAGAATGATGTGTCAGGCCAGATTTGGCCCCCGAGCCTTGACTTTGACATCGGTGCCATACTTCATCTCTTTGGACTTTATCACTGCTTTGAACACAGGTTTTCCTTCCGCTGCACTTTTAATTCCATCTGCCCTCTCAGATAATGAAACATATAAATACAGAAGGCCCACCTTTGGGATTTTGGAGTTATGATCATCGCTTCCTTGTTTCATCGGGTCGATGAAGCCATTTAAGCCCCGAGACAATGGGGATGATGGATAAAATGCGCACCGATGCTCTCTGTCTTATTCAAAGTCTCTCTTGTGTGTCAGCAGTCTGTTCTTCTGCCCCCCCCCCACCCCTCCCTCACTGACAAGATCATAAGAGGCGGTCGGTGCAAAGCTCCTGTTTAATGAATTAATTACTTGATTATTTAATCACCTAGATGAGACTTGTGTTAATTAGCCAAACAGCTGGGCCAGTCAGGAGGCCGGCCACACACCACCTCGGAGATGAATACAAACACGTGTTCAGACATCCATGATCATTTGCGTCACTTGTCTCCCTTGCGATCACGATGCAAAGCCCCGTAATGTGAAATCATCACTTTATTACTGAAGATATTAGACATATTTGACATAATAATACACAACTCTTCACACTCAAATTCACACTTACGGACAATTTATTGTCTTCAATTGACCTAACATGCATATTTTTGAAATATAGGCGGAAGAAAGAGTCCGTGGAGAAAACTCATGACAGAACACACGGCGTCCACACAGGAGAGAAGGAGAGAAAATCATTTTCTATCTTATGTTGTCTCATACACAACACACACCCACATTTAGGCACGTACACACCCGCACTTTTTGAAGCTTTCCCTTGCTGCCCGTCAGGATCTTCCTTGATTGCGTCTGATTCTCTGCATTTGTACTGTACTGTGTTAAATGCAGCATCTTGATGCGCGTGTGCGTGTATGTATTTGTATGCGTGCGTGTTCTGCCAAGGTTAATTGAGACACAAAGCTCATCTCTGCCCTGATGAGGGTCAGAGCACAGAGGCAGATCTGCATTGCATTAATCTAACCCCAATTTATGCCGCCACACACTGTCAGTCGCCACCCTGCCCCCGCAATGACATGCGCACACATTCGCACTTATCCATTAATTTAGCCCAATTTGTATTGTCTCAGCCTGCTCTGATGCACGGCACGTAAGGCGCGCACACACACACACACATTCACAACCAACTCACACAACCCGTGCGTGATTTGACGTCATTCCCCCCAAATGTGTCATCTAACAGGTAAAAGTTTCAAACGAAATTAGCCAACTGCAAAAGAAAGCAGTTTTCTCCCTGAGTATCTTTCTCCCTAATACACACTACCCCATCCAAGAAGTGGCCTCTATTATTCATGCGTAAGTTTCTTGCAAAATGCCGATCTGACAGAAGCAAAAAAAAAAAAAGCCTGGAAGCACCACAAGAAGGGAGGCAAATTAAGCCGCCTCACTCCAACACTGAGGGACCATTAAAGTCGAAACGCCTGATCTCCCCAGCCGCCTTTCCTCTCCATCCTCTCACTCGTTTGTTCACTCCAGTAGCTGGAAAGGTTAACCGTGAGAGTCTCTCAGAGACACTCCAGCAGACACACAAGTGATCTTTCTTTTAATTGGCTTTACCCACTCTCTCTCGCTTCCTCTCTCCTCCTTAGCGGGTCAGCACTGGCCACTGCGAGGCCAAACTGAGGGAACACATACACACACATACAGAAACACTCACACTCTACGACAAAGAGGCAGACAGGTTGAACCGAAGTCTTGATGTGCAAAGCAAAGTGCATGTATGTGTGTGTGCGTGTGAACACTTAAAATATCTCCATCCGAGCAGTCAATCTGTGGTTAGTAGTACATGAGTAGCGGAGCTGTGTAATTGAGCGATATGCCTCTCAGGCCTGCAAAATGTCCTCATGCATGAAGCAGCTGACATTGCACCTCTGTGCACACTTAAGAACAATGACAGGTGGAGAGTCGTTATCAGTTAAAAAAATCCTAGCTGCCGTCCTTTTTTTTTCCTGTGCTGAAAATAAGATATGTCCTTTGAAAAGAGGACGTGGTCATCCTAATTATGCCGCCATATTGTTTGATTTAACGTGAGGCCATTGCAAACAGCAGAGACAAACATATCCAATCCTACAACTTCTCATCACATCTGGATAAAAAAAAAAAAATTGGATCCTATTCTTTTCAACTCAATCTGGCAGCTAGCAGGTCTAGATAGCGGAGAAAGAACCACAGTGTGAAATGAGCTACACATTACAGTGAGATGAGCGCGCTGGCCAAGAATCAGAAGGAGATGACAAGGCCGTCCGTTGTTGCGCCAATTATTCTGCTCCACCTCATACGACGCTGCGGCCGCTCGGCAGCCATCACCTGCAGACTGATGCGTGTGAAAGGACATCATCCACTTGTCCACCGGCACATCGGACGCAGCAATTTTTGCTGACACCCCACCATGGTTCTCCGAGGGTGTTATATGTATTACTGATGTGCTGCGTTTTCCTCACAGGTCCACATGCAGGTGGAAAACCACACAAGGGTGAAAGGCACTGACAAGAAATAGCTTTTAAGGTTGTCATGGTAACAAGAGAGCTTTAATAGGGGCGGGGCCAAAAGTAGGACTCCTGCTGGCTGCCCGCTGCCTCACTGGGTTGCAGGTCAGGCGTTTAGGTCACTTGGACAATATCCTTTTGAAGTGTAACCGCCGTGCCGCTGTGTGTTTCCTCTGAGGCTTGTGCTCACGCTCACATGTATGATACACACAAGGGTCACGGCCGCTTGGTCAGACACGGGACAGGATGTAAGTATTTATAAGGACAGGGCGCCTCTTCCTGTGCCAGCGCTCAGGTTCTTTGTCGGTTTTTAGGGCTGACTGTAAATACCATAAAAAAATAGTCCTTTTCTCAAAGCCTCAAAATATGGCACTCCCTTCCCCCACATTTACTGGCTTTTTTTTTTTTTTTTTTGCTCCTCGTATTTATTTATTTATTTATTTGTTGTTATTTATTCATTATTTATTCAGCACGCTTTGTTATACTTGTTTACTTGTTTGTCTGTTGTGAACCATGTCTTGTCACCGTGGGATAGGGGGGAACGAAATTTCGGTTTCTTTGTGTGTCTTTGGCATGTGGAGAAATTGACAATAAAGCTGACTTTGACTTTGACTTGACTTTGACTTTGACTATTTAGGAACAATGAAGTTTTGTTGGGCAGTTTCACTATAATTGGGACATGTTTATTTTTTCTTGCACAATTTTAGGTTATACTAGAGTGTTAAAATGGTGGCTTGCAAAGGGTCTCCAGTTTTGCCAACTTGAAATGCAGAAAAGTGTGTGTGTGTGATAGTGTGATCGTGTGTGTGGACAAGGCTCTGGTCTGTGCTCCCTGTTTGCTCAAGGTGGCATGAGTCAGCTTGAATCAAAAACAGGGGCTCTGTTTTTGTGTGACGCGCCAACAGCCTGTCGGACACACACACATGCGCACACACGCATGTGCACACACACGCATGCACACACACACCTAGCCACAAGTCAACATCTCTGTACCGAGCTAAACTGCCTTTTGATTCCCCCGATGATTGCAAGCAGCATTTTTGCCTCTGTCATTCTCTGATCTCCCGTTTCCAGCCAAAGTAAATACATTCTGTTTACGTTTGTATTTTAGATTTGAATTGGGGTTTTCAAGCATCCTGTACAAAAGTCAACAGCACAGCGATACGCCTTAGCACATGGAATGAGCTTGTATCCAGGATATAAAGTGCAATTGATTGTTGACGTATCAAGAAGCTAAAGAGTTGTTAAAGAATATCAAATTTTCAAATGGACGTGCTTGGTTTGACTTCTATTAAAAGAGGGTCATGATGTCATGACCATGGAAAAATATGGGTCCCAGTTGATACTCAGTAGTTACTCTGAGTTGCTATCCCTGATACACTGCGCTCACGAGCCTCCACCAGGGTTTGGATGACTGCCAGATGCATAACCGGGCCCTTAAAACCGACCGTGAGGTCATGTCATTCCAAATGTTTCTCACCTCCATGTTGATTAAATCTATATATTTTTAGTGCTGTACCTTCAATGATAACCAAGTTCATTCATTTAATTAACACGACCACATCACTTTGTCTTAAAGGCCGCTAAATCAATGAGCAACTGTTGTTACTGGCTAACAAATAGTATCTATGTTGATATCTTTATGCAATAGAAAGTGTTCAGAAGCACATTTAGAAAGGTAAGATGACAAGTAATAGTCATCTTCTGGGAAGAAAAACTAAAATTAGTGCTGTACTGAGGAGCTGAGACGTCTTTGTATGTCTTATACTGCCCCCAGGTGGCCAAGGCCTGAACAGCAAAACTGTGTTATACTTTTTAATTCTCTTTAACCATAAGACTACTGTATTCTTTTATAAAGGGTAATATTGTCGAGTGATATTTTTCTTCACTGGAAAAACATTTGTTTTTAAGTGCGCTCGTAATAAAAAAATTGAATGTCTTTAAAATCAACATGGTGATTAACCAATAGACAGCAGCAGGAGTGGTTCTTGTTGAAGCAGTAGATTTGCAACTTGCAAGTCCATGTGTGAGTCATCTGTTCAAAAATACTCAATTCGCAGGCTCAGCACACGCAGAATGCAGATTTTGGGCAGTGCTCTGGCGGACTCGGTGTGCTTGGCATCTCCCACCCACACAGATGAAAGTCAATTCTTAAGTGGCAGTGTCTGCTCAGTGTGCACCTCCCAAGTCTGACATATATGTGCGTGTGTGTGTTTGTCATTATAGAGTCGAGGAAGAGTTAGCGCTCAACATCGTTCAATTTCTGCTTTTTATTGTTTGCCTTGGTCGCCTTTTTGTTCGGCATTCTTAAGCGTCTGGGATGGATCAAGCATTCTAGTGATGGTTTCACTCAGCTTTGAATTGGATAAAGTTCCGCTTCAGTTTGTCACAAAGACACACTGGAGTCGGAATTTATTTTTTTAACCATATCATTCACATCGGTGACGTTTACTATGACCCCGAAAGCTCTTTTCGCCTTCCAGATACAATTCAGATAACTTCTATGACCACAGATACAGTTTTTATTTCCTACAATGTAAGATAAAGCAACACCTGCAGGGAAATGAACCCACTGACCCGAGATCAGCATCACAAATTTCTCTGCTACCTCCGAAGCCTGGATATTAAAATGACTTTATTCTGGAAAATCTTTTATCACTGATTCATTATCAACAGATGCTCTCACATAATCGGCATGAATCTATCGGTCACTGTCTCGTAAGGTTTTTGTTCAACCTTGCAGGGATTGGACATTTGCAACATAATTGGAGGGAGGAGCTACTCCCTAGTCAAAATATACACGCTCTCTCCTCCACAGCCAGCTGTAGAAAGCTTTTTCATTCTTCCTGCGTCAAACGCACATCAGATGCCATTTGATACTTTTTACTTACACACGCAAACGGTCATCTGGGTCGCTTCGCCCACTCTCGGGCCCGCTGCCCGTGCGTCTGTACACTTTGTGTATGTGTGTGCTTTTCATGAAAAGCCACTGGCTTGCGGTTGCCTCAGTAGCTCTGCAGCAGCAGTAACTCGATACAGTAAACACACATTTTTGTCATCCATCCAAACTTGTCTGCTAGCCGCAATTTAGTTCCGCTTCGGCTTGTAAAAAGCCATCGAGCATCATCGGGAAGACAAAATGTGTCAAGAAGTTGATTGTATTGAGTTCACATGGAGGAAAATGCATTTCATGAGATCTAACCCAAACAAAATAATTATCTGAATACATCCTTTGTTTGGCATACAGATTTGGATGTGAACTACAAAAGTAATGATAAAGTGTAGTTTGCAACCACAATCTCCTGTTTCCTCTGGCTGACATGAAGCCATGAAAGAGGAAGAAGTGTTTCTTTGTAAGGGTTGACTCATAGTCTGGCACGCCAAACTCTGACTAGCATGCAATTAAACATTTGCAAACATTTTGGGGTCAAATGAACATAATTATTCTGACCTCGAATTGGCGTTATCCAATTGACGCAACATGCTAGAGCTTTTAAGGTCAAATACGTAATGTGTGTTTGAATGTGTAATCAATTGAAAATATTTACGATAAAACCTTGACAGGTTGTGTTTTAATTGAATTATCATTCGTCGTCTCAGACAAGTATAAAAATATCTCCTATCTCAAGGCATGGCTGTATATACCATATTAATCGTCAAACATATGGTTCGCATCAGTCACCACATGAGTTACCACACAGCGTCCGTACGTATGTATGCGGGCCTCAAAAGTCGCTTCCAATCATCTTCACTATGTCAGCAAAGCAACGATAGCGCAGACGAATAAATTAAGAAGCTTGCAAAAATAGTTGACACTCTAATAGAGGTCCCTTAAAACAACGCTGCTGCTACACACAGAGGTGACATTGTTGTCATCACATACAAGAGTCACGTGTGACCACTATCAGGGATATTCGATGGCCGCCGTGACCTGATATTAATAATGAATCGGCCATTTCTTCCTCGAGGTGTCTTTTTCGAATCCAGTAAGACGAGGGGGGCGGGGGGGTATTTGGTGTGAGCCAAGGGCGAGTGACTTGTCATGAGAGGAGTATTAATTTATGATTCCCATCCCAGCGTCTGACCTCATCACCTTCATTAGAATGCAGCTTTTGTAATTTCATGGTTAATATTCAATAGCCACTTGTCCCCTGTGCCCGCTTTGCGCATGTGAAATTTCGGCATGGGATGTGTATCATTTTTGAGTTTGTGTGTGTGCGTGTGTGTACATGGAAAAGGAAATGAGGGCTGACTGCAGCACGGCTTCCTGCAAAACATTTGCAGATGTCCAAAGATGTCCTCTGCATCTCTATTGCCATTGATTTGACTTCATTCCTCTTCTATGTCATTGCCTTAGTTACACGTTTGTCCACACACACAAATACACAAACATCAATAAACAGTAGCAGACCACTTTCCATCATTTCTATTCTGAACTTTACAAAAGATCTTTTCTAAGTGATGATGTTCCAACGCCTCATATTAATGCACAGCAAAAGGTCTGTACACACGCACATCAACACACAAGCGTAGAGCACAGTGTACTTTTTTTTTTTTTTTTTTCTCTTTCTTCACCAGACACAACTGCTGGCTCCTGACGGGATGCAACAGACCACAGTTAAATGAAGAAAGGATTAAGGCAAAAAAAAAAAAAAGCTGTAAAAACCAATGTCCCCTGAACTTATCCACACACATTAATATCTTGGCCTGAGCACACATTCCTCCTCAACGACTTTGGCAAGCCGTTAAAAAACAACACATTAAAGGATTCGGTTCCGCACGAGGCCAGTTGTTGCGCCGTTTCTCGTATTTCTGACATTTTTCTCCTCTTTCTGTCAGCTGAAGAGACAACTAATCTGCCGGGGTTATGGGAAAACCTCCAGATACTAAAAGATGTTTTTGAAAACATATTATTGGAGAGAGAGAGAGCGAGAGAGAGAGCGAGAGAGAGAGCGAGAGAGAGAGCGAGAGAGAGAGCGAGAGAGAGGGAGAGAGAGAGAGAGAGAGCGAGAGAGCGAGAGAGAGAGCGAGAGAGAGAGAGAGAGAGAGAGAGAGAGAGAGAGAGAGAGAGAGAGAGAGAGAGAGAGCTAGGAAAGATATGAGCATTGAGCTGTTTGCATGTGAGGAGATGGTTGGATGGCTATTTTAGTGTTATGAAAGTAACCCCCCCCCCAAATAAGTTCCATATTTCTGGAGTTCACATTGTTTATTCAGTAATAACAAAAAGTTGAATGCGACTTCCAAGACAGCAATTGAAATGAACATAAAGTTGCTTTGTTGTAAACAAATTGACATTATTGTGGACAACAGTCAAGTAACATTTCATCTGAATTGTGATAGGCTTAAAACTACTTAGCAGAGAGGGGAAGCTCATATATAAATCACTTTAGAAAAAAAAAAATGTATCGCATAATTATAAATCCACAAAATTACACAATGTTTGGCAAAAAAAAATGGGAATAATGGGACATGGTCTGAATACCAAAGAATAAATGATATGGTACATAAAATCTCTTTCCAGTAATAATAGCCAGAATATATGTTTATCCATATGACATTTTTGAAGTTGTGATCCACTTCCAGATTGACTTCTCTATTTCCAGACCAACCAACCAGTCCTAACAGAATTCATAAAAAAGACTGATATTTATTTTCCTTTGGTTTTAGCGTTGTCCGTAACTGGTTCTTCTTGTGATATGGTTGGTCTGGCGACAGAGCAACCGTTCCCAATTAAAGTGCTTTAATATTTGTATCTTACCCCAAACATGAGATTGTAATCCATTTGTCTGTAGTATTCTACGATCCAGTTGTCCCTTCGTAAATCTCTTTCCAGGATTATCATTTTCAACATGTTGGAAAATTTGAGACACTCTTAGTGATAAAATCTTCCCCAGTTCCACTTGTTCATTTCCAGTAACTTGCATTCATGCGTTGCTGCTATTAACTTGATTTTCCTCACTTTTGTGTAGTCGTAACAATCTCAGCCCCTAAAATAGGGTTTGAATCCAACATAATGAAACATAAAACCAACCCTTCTATTTACATACATACACGTTTAGGAATCAAGAAACTACGTTCCAGTCAAAATAAACTTTGATATTTTTATGAAACAAAATTGCACAAAATATGAGGCTGCATGACAGAGAGAGAGAGAGAGATACGGATCACGTCATTTATAAAGCACAAAATATTGGCTCGGACAAAAGTGTGTATGTGTGATGGTCTGAGAGTTGGGGCCTGTTATCAAAAGCGTACCATTCATACTACAGACGGGTAGATCCAACTTAGCATAATGCCGTATGAGATTGTCACTGGCGGAATTCAATTAGATGTTCGGCAGTTCCAGCTCTACAGCTAGCTTGGCCAAACCTGATAACACAGAAATGTGATTTTCACATTGGAGGAGAAATGCAAATATCTTAACTAAAATCTACCCACTCCTCACCTCTAAATGTATTTTTAAAGGATTAATAGAGATTTGGAATCTACTCGGAAACGCAGGCGGTGAGCTAAGCCGAGAAGGCCATTTGTTCACGAGAAATGTATTCAAGAAAGATTCTGCCTATTATTTCATTGACTCGATTTTTGGACGAGGAAGACTTCAGTGGACAAAGCCGAAGCTCCTCAAATCAATGTAAAAGTAAACACGATGTGAACTCTGAAATGAAGAGAGACGTTTGATTGCCAACTCTCCCTTCACATGTTAAGCGGAGAATGTGACCATTAGAAATGCCATCAAGCGTTGCCCGCTGATGTCCATCGCTAATGCTCCTGATTTGATTCGCTCCATCTGCAAGCTGATGAATGACTCTCTCATGATTCCGTTAAATGAGACACTTTACGAACAAAGGAAAGGCGTCTGTAATATTGCCACAAGCCACCATTATTCTCTGTTTTCTACTTTTCTCCGTGGACAAAGACATCAATGGATCCAACATCAGCCTCTCGGGCCGCGCGTGTCGCAAAGGCCACGGCAGGCAATCAAACTGGAAGACGTTAACCTTGCCAAGGACAGACTCAGACGGTTCTACAGAGAGCTGAGCTTCAATTTTTCCATTACGCCGCTGCTCTTATCAACAGAAACACTAAAATCCGGTTAAATGGATCCATTTTCTCATTTGCCTTTGGAGGTCATTTTTCATGCTCGGAGAACTCCGGTCGCTTAGACCACAAGAGGGGCTCCGTCGGAACGATCCAGTCTTGCGCACGCTAGTGGACGACGGCTGAAACTCCGGCCCAACGGCCAGCACAAAGCAGGAGGGGCTGCTGTTGTCTGGTTTGATCCATAAAAGAGGGAGGAATTCACCATTGACTGCTCTCAGAGTCTTTTGTTAGAGACTTATTGTATGATGGAGCCAATATAGTGAGAGCCGCAGAGTCCTGGCCAAGCTTTGACAACAAAGACTGAATGCAGCACTTTGCAGCTTTGACAAGACGCTGATTGAAGTCGCTCCTGCGGCGATAAGATGGAGACGAGTATGGGCATCGTGACCTCAGGAGGAGAAGCAAAGGCTGCAGCACTCCATGCAGATCTCCAAACAGTCTGCGGACTCACAGCAGGCGTCGATGATGCCGCAGTCCATGTCGCACGGCAGTTCACAATCGCCGCACTCCTCGGACGCGCAGCAGCAGCAGAAACATGAATCGTCGCCGGCGCACGAGCCGCAGGTGGCGCAGTCCAGCACGATGTTACACAGCGTCAGGAATTCACAAAAGAGGCAGGCCAGGATGCAGTGAACGCAGCAGTCTGAGGAGAAACAAAGTTCACCCTTTAGAATCATTTTGTGGGGCAGGAATGAGGTCTATTGGAAAAGATGGAGCGTAATTAAGTGCAAGTTGGAGAGGGAAGGAAGTGAAAGTGTTGGTGTTGCCACAGATCACAGAGAATATCTGAATAAGGTTATTGTTTGCAATGATTGTATGTGATGCTGCTCCAAATTTGTGAGCCGTTATTAGAAGGTTTCTAATTACTCTAAGATTACATTTATTTATGTTCGTTCATGTGAGGTCTTTCTTACTATAAACACAGGTGTTTAAATATACAGTTTTTGTTATTGGCGTAAGTTTGGCACGATGGGCAGTGACTGAGTTTTGGTAATTGTTTAGAGGGAGGTCTGTGCTTATGTGGGCGTGAACACGGCTGATTTGAATCATCTTCAGTCAAAGCTGTTTCTCTCATTCCCTTTAAATCTGGCACAATGGCTATATCTCTTGAGCGGGGAGGAGCTAAACAAACTGTTGTCCATGAATTGGTGGAAAGATAAATATGACAGCATTATCAGTAGACTACAAAAAACGATGTTTAAATATTGTCGATTGCAACAGAGTGGTGTCTGTTTATTTATGGATAATGTTACTAAGCAGAGGTGTGCTGTTTTGTGTTTAGAGTTCCTTCCTGCATTAATTGGATAATGACACACTGTATGCATTACGTCTCGCTTCTATGATGTCACACTATTTATGTAGCTGATGCTATCTCCCTCTCCACCTTCACGCCCTACAATAAAACAAACCAGATCACGTTTTAGCAATCACCGCTGTACCGTGGCAAACAATAACATTGGGATTTTTCCAGTTGACCTACTGTATTATGTCAAAGACCTCCAAAAGTGAGCTAAAAAAATCTACCTGGTGCCAATCTGCTAGCATGGCGAAGAGCTGGACAGTGTAAACGCTCAGTATAATTTGTACAGAGTCCATTGAACCAAGCCAGACAACATTTCTTGTATTCTACAACCAAGTCATGGTTTGGGGGTTAGAAAACACAGACCGTCCTAGTTCAGTTTGTTCTTAGGTGCCCTAAGAACAAACTGAACAAGTAATGAATTCATTTCTGACCACAAGACAAAATTTTACATGGTACGATTTAGTCACATCTTGAACTAACTTGGAACATGTCAGACTAACCACAATAGTTTATTCTTCACCATTCACAAGATGGTTTAAGTTGTCAAAGTATTCAAGATACCTTTTATTATTGTTGTATTAAGTCATGTAGTACCCATGAAGTCAATGCATCGTCTTAATAAAAGACTGAGAAACATATTGCTGTCAGGCCACAGCACTAACCACTAGCGCACTGCGCTGCCAGGAAATTGCAACGTTCTTTCTTTATGTTATGATGATAAATGCCGTAGTCCTGCAGTTTGTCATTACGTAAATGTTGCATATGCACTGAGTTAATTCTTAACTATTAAAAGTTGTCATGGCCAAAGGGTGGTACAACTTAGAATCATGTCGCTGCATGTATTGTTATTATTATTATGATTAAGATTCTCGCTGGTGTGTGCATCTTACCATCCTGTGCTTCTGTGGGAATCTGGGAGCTGTTGCTCTTGGAGCTGTTGCTCTTTGAGCTACTTTTGGAGCTGCCTTTGCTCCTCTTGCTGCTCTGGGAGGTGATGGAAGGGTTAGACTGCAGCTTCTTGCTGTTTCTGGGCCCTGCCGAAGAGGAGGAGGAGGTGGATGAGCCTCCTCTTGGGAGGGAGCCCAGTTTTGGATGAGGGCACCCGTTCCTGTCCCCGCCAGACTGGAGTGAGTGTGTGTGAGGCGTGGGATGCGCACACTGAGGGGAGTGTGTGTGAACGTGGGGTTTGGTTCCGTTGCGTAGTTGGCTGCCGGGTTGCGTCCGACATGGCTGGGTGGGGTGGATGGGTGTGGATCTGGCTGCTGGTTGACCTGTAAAGAAACAAAAGCGTTACTGTTAGCTGATACTGACCTCATATCATGAAGCTACGAGATAATGACTTTGCTGTTATTACAGGCATGTGATTTTAATATTTGGATTGTGCATGTGCGGTCCAAATTTTGTATTTTATCTTAGAATACGTGCACATGGGCAGCATTTCTAAAGTTAATTTAAAAGCAAGCACAAAGGCAACCGTGATTTTACTTCAGTGGCAGAATACCTTATTTGTCTCTGAGTACGCTGCTACTTCAGCATAAGACCAACCCTGACTCGCCTATTGAACAATGATCTAGTTTTAATGTTAACGACTTCACTTGACAAAACAGGTGTCAAACATCGCAGAAACAAATCTTATCCTTCAGCAGCAAAGGATCAGCAGTTTTCTGAAAAATGCATTCTATTAAATTAGACTGATTCCAATGTTCATCCAAAGAAATGTACTAAGATGGGCTTTGAATGTGCCCCGCTCTATTGTGCATAATTAAATTAAGCGATTCATTGAACGTAGATAATTTCAGTGTATAAAAGCAAAGGAATCGAGTTTAAACAGAACGCTCGGTCCTTAAGACACCACTTCACTTCATCAAGAGCAGTTATTCATCAATTGCCAATAGAAGCGCATGGGCCTCCAAGATTACTTTGGCAACACTTTATCAAACAGAACAATACATACTTATATCCACCTTTGCCAAATTAAACTCCTCCGCTTCAAAGGGAAGTCAAATTTGAACTGAGTCAAGAAGTAACGTCAAGCAACTGGGCTGGACCATCGTGCGGTAGAATTATGTGTTGTGGTCAGTTGATTTCGGTGTGGACACTGTGGCTTCTAGTCAGCTATGTGGTCAAAAGCCAAGCTTCTGTCGTGTCGTAAGACTGTGTCAGTAACTTGGACCAACTGCGATGACTCCATTAATGCCAAAAAGTACAAGTGGCCATGAATATTTCAACAATACAAAACCACATTGTGTGCGTTGGTCCAATGTGTGGTTGCGGGAGGAGAGTTTGCTGGACTGCAGTCCCGACCTCTCCCCAGTCAAGATCGTATTTTGTCTCAAGACACACAATTCATTTTTCCCATTTTATTTTAGAAGCTCTCCCTTAAGTAGTGTCTTTACTTTTAAGGTGAATTAACAACAGTTGACATGCTTTTGATGAAAGAAGAATAAGAGATGAAGAAATAAGTATATAGTGAGATTTCTGAAGTGGATAATTCAGATTTTGTCATAAATATTCATGAGAAATAGGTCTCTAAAGCCACAGTAAACTAAACCACAGTCATGAATGACGTTACTTGTTACATCAGCAAAACTTCAGAGTTCAGTGTAGCCAGGATGAACTCTTTGTATTTTTTTCTTTGGAGTTGTACATTTTTTGCGAAACAAGGACCAATGTCAACAACTGGATCCATTGTTTTTTCTGTAGCACTTAGCCTCACCAGGATTGTGGGTGAGCTGGAGCCTACCCCAGCTAACTTTGAGCTAACTGATGCTAACACACCACAAAAGCATCCATGCAAGTCCACCAAGACTGTCTGTATATATATGTCAAACTAAAACAACAGTAAAATCAAAAGTACTAATTACTGTTTTGATTAAACCTAACATTCTGCGCCAACTTTTTCCAATTAGGATTTTTATAACGTGGTCTGTTTCATCTCTGGAGTCTATGCTGAAGCGTCAAGGAGGTGAGAAAACACACATTTGCTGCCAAGCCAAACACGAGTGAAAAAGAAGAATCAAGTCAAAGCTTCGGATTAATGGCAGCGTTTCATAGCATCTTTTAAAGGTTTGAATATTTTCTTGACCATAAAGCAGATGTTGTCTAAAGACACAGTGAGGCCTGAAGAGCCACAGCGGCAGACTAAGAGAGAAAGCGAAATCAAAGTATTGCTCTGCACCTCATACACGCACACACGCTGAGAGTGTGGTCTTAAACTCTGGCTAAGGAACACGACCAGCAATAAAAGCGTCTGTTCGATAACCACTCCCAGAC
This sequence comes from Syngnathus floridae, assembly GCF_059516105.1. Taxonomy (NCBI): domain Eukaryota; kingdom Metazoa; phylum Chordata; class Actinopteri; order Syngnathiformes; family Syngnathidae; genus Syngnathus; species Syngnathus floridae. The sequence goes on along the minus strand of NC_142423.1, from coordinate 5,836,281 downwards.
AGATAACCCAACAAGGACTGTTTGAATTGGCTCACGTCCGGCGTCGCACAACCAATCCGCTGTTATTTAAGATTCTTTTCATTCAGCGTTTTCTAACTTTGCTCCAGATGTTTGGCAAGTCACGCAGCCAGTGTGCGCATGTAGCTAGCTAGAAGGAACGTTAGCGTCTATAAACGATTGCGAAAGTCCGCAAGGACCGCTCAACTCATCCCTTCCGCTTTCAACACCCCCCCTTGATTCATCTCGTGCCCCGCCAACAACACTTCTCTGTGTCTGTCCTGTTTAAGCATTTTTTAAAATAGTGCTTTTAACACCACACGTTGACCAGGATGTTGCTGCATGGAGGTTTGCATTGTCCTCAAATTATTGCAGTTTTCCCAAGTTAGTGCATGTGTAGCGTGTGTTTCGGAGAGCATGATTATAGCAGAATCTGGCACGCAAACAGACAAACTCTGAGAGCTCAGGACTCAGGACTGTCTCCAAAGAGAGCTTGAGGTTAGACCCACTTGTGTACACAAATATATGCATGCATGCATGAACACGTGAAGGCCTCAGTCCCGAAAAAAAAAGACAAGCTCTCTTTGTCTGAGCTTGAGAATGTAAAGAAATGGGATGGGGTGAACGTGAGAGGGAAGGAAAGCAAAAGAAGTGGGTCGACGTTTGTACGTTAGATATTTGGAGCGGGAGGAACTTGCGCCGAGGTGACTCATACACGCAATGATTCAGCACTGGTTAAATATAACAGCAAAATCGGGGCAATGTGTGTAGTTGACACGTTGAGACTGGGAAACTGCAGTGTTTGTCGTTCCCAATTCTCCAAAAGATGCACATATATTATGACGCATATTATTAAGTCAAATGTGCAATTAAATATGAGTCACGGCCGATCCCCTCCTCGCCCACAACTTCCAACTCCTTTCTACTTTCCTCTGGTGGTGTGAGCCACCAGGTTTCCTCTTCACTGCTACGGCTTGGCGGAGAATCTAATGAAAGATTTGATTGTTTATGATCATATTTGTAAGTGACCCAAAAAACTATCAATACATAATTAAATCAAGTTTTTGAATGAACAGTTTGAGTATTCCAAACACCCTGAACACACAGTTGTGAAAACTCATTCTTGGTTTTGCGATGCATTTATTAGCTATTAATCAAGTGATTTTAAAATCATACGATAAGAAAGATTTTGAGGACATCATAGTGAAAGGGTAACATATTAATTCAATACCAAATAATGCAAGATAAATAAAGTAGGCGTAAAGCAGCTCATCTTTGGAAAAGGCCGAATGTTCATGTATTGGAACTCATTAAATTGAGCGATTGCAGCTCCCTTGAGTGCGGTTCATCACTGTACTGCTAAATCTCTCATCAATAATGACACATTGCACACCCCGAGATGACAAGATACATAAAACTAAAGAAAAGATAACTTGATGTCATCTTTGTTAAAGACATCATACTTCCAAGGCCATCTGTTTGTTGGGCTGTCAAAACAAGTGCACAAAAACATCTTGCAAAAGTATAACATGAATCAGGGAGGAAAATCGCAGCGGAACCAAAACCGAACATTATGAAGTTGTGTCGTAAACACAGTCTCTGATGAATGCCAAGTGTTTGGTGAGGCATGGCCGTTAAGGAAGCAGATCCCGCTGCGACCCTGACGTCAAAGACAGCGGCAGGTTTATGACATCATTGATGAAGAGTGAGTCTAACTCGCAGTCAAGCGCACACACATTAACAGCTCTCGGGACGTCTTGTGCTCAGACGGCTCGTCATAGGCCCAGCGCCAGGTGCATGCTTGTGCTACAATGTCATCACAACGTCGGGGTTGAGAAACCTTCTGTTTTGGCTTCTGTTTCTTCACACTTTTTTGCCCGGGCAAAAAACACACACAAACACACACGAATAAGCGGATCTCACAAAGACATGAGCTCAGCACACATCTTGAGTCATTTTATGTGTTTTAGGCCTGGTGCACACAGAAGGAGTTCTCAAATCTTAAACGTTCGAATTTATGACAGTTTTTGATCCTATCGTATTATTCACAATTCTTGGCAATCTTCATTAATCGACAACATAATTGATTAATTGACAACAAACCGATTCTGAGATTAATCGCTTTGTATTTTAAGTGATCTTCAAGAGACAATTTTAAACTAAAGATTGTCTAAATCTTCTGATTTCAGGCTCTGGTTTCATTAGTATTGTTTTGGTTTCTCTTGCCCTTCATGAAAGAAGACTGATTTAATTTAAATAAGATTTTTGCAAACATCTGTTTTTACTTTAGAAAACAAAGAGCATCAATCCTACTTATGTGGTATTGCTTAACAGTGTTTTTTAAATCACTGAATCATACCAAATAAACAAAATAATAACTCAACGGAAATGTGTTTTTTGACATATTTTCACTGAAATAAAGCTGTAGCTGATTATTAAATTAATTGACGGTATAATCAATAATTCTAAAAATATTAGATAGTGACATATTTGTTTCTCAAAATTGGTCCAAAAACCAGCCTGATTGACTTAATTTGTATTTGTGTCATTGTTGAACAATCTAAGAGTATTAAAGACAGTGACGTGTGAAGAATGGTAAAAGCTTCCAACTAAACCCATGTTGCATAACTCTCTGCCTACCATATGGAGTCAGCAGCTTCCATAGATTTTACAGCCATATAAAACCCAACAGGGGGAGGAAGAAAGCACATGATTCAAACTAGCACCTTTGTGGGCCTGAAAACAGACACACAAATATGGCAGACAGAACAGGTAGAGAATCAAAACCACAGACAGACACGGCAGACGTTCACACACCCACTCACCCACTCACCATTCACCTACTTTTCTGCTTTCTAACTGAGCTGCGGGTCAGTCCGTTGCCACAAAGTAGCTATTAGCAATGGGCAGGTTTACATGTGCACGTCACCCGTTACTGGATTCCAGGAAACAAACGCTCCAAGTTCTCTAACACAAGCTCATATGACAATTTGCTCAACGGTCTTCCCACTCCTCATTTGCTTTTTTCGGTCATTGTTACGAAACGTCAGGAAATGCCGATTTTAGACAATGTGAAACTAGCACGAGTGCAATAATCAGGGGACTTTGTGGCTCCGCAACTTTCTAAATGGCACAATCGGGTTAATGTTTGCCTTATTTCCAACTGTCACACAAATTGATGGTGGTATAATTGTGCAACTTTGGCTTTGTTACAGTTGGGGCGTAACTGAACTCCAGACAAAAAGAGTGAGAGACCGACTCTTTGGCTGACACGTCGGACATAAAATCTGAGGGAGGGAAGTGGGTGGTGTCGGCTGATAACGATATGACTCAAGAAAAGGGATTTCCAGGTGTTATAGACAGGCAGGGTTGGAGAGGTGCTAGTGGAAGAACCCAAAATAGGACAAGTATCAATTTCAAGGACGTAGCTAAGATGTTTGTGGATGAAGCCAATTAAAGCCCGAATTGTTCAGAAAAACTTGTTATTCAATTGCAGATGAAGCTGACCGGACTGTAACACAACTTGATCCAACCCCAAACCACTTCTTTTAGTCGGATCAAATTTTGGCTCTTTGGTCCAGACATGCTGTCTCAGACACTTTTCACACCGGCTATTTTGGTTCGGACCAAACAAGGTAGGTTGGAGAACGCTCTAAAAGTCCTGCAATGGAAAAGACAGGTTCTTTGGTTCATTCCCATTTGTCCACACAAGTTGTCCAGTATTTGATATTCAACACACCTTTCTGATATCACAGTTTATTTTTTCCTCTCATTGTTTTAGTCCAGACAACTAAGGAAAGTCCCGAGCACGGCTCAAAAAGAATGTTTTTTTTTTTCTTTTTAGCTATGCGCCATTCAAATTAACAAGGGAAGCAGCATGCATAGTCACAGTGTCTTCTTTAGAAAGGTTGACAAAATAAGTTTTAGAGGCTACTTGCAGAGAATGTGACATGAGACCGTGTGGCTTTCAACTGATTAAATCTAATATTTCATTAGTATTCATATTGATTTGACTGATAACATCATGTCCCGTGAACCGTGAACAATTAAATGAGCTTGACAAATGGAAGCAAATTTCACAGTAGCAGCCGGTGTCGTCAAGGTAACGACAACACTCATTTTCTCATCATGACAAGAAGCAGAAGAGAGAGTTTCAACTCTGCTTTTTTGGACCCGGGCTTGCTTGTGTTCAAAAATCAAGAACGCAACCTACTTGGCTGAAAATGTGGATTTTTTTTCTAGGCCTATTTGTTAAAGGTCAGGACAATGTGACTCATCCGACCTGGTGATATGTAATGGAAACACGATTCTCCCTGCGTTTGTGTGTCCGTGTGCGAACGTGTGCGTGAGAGTGTGCTATTTACTCACATGTGATATTCTTGCTGAGTGTTGTGAGCTCGGCGTGCGAGAGGCTGCTTTGGCTTTGGCCTCCGTCATCATCTTGCGTCCTCTCAGGGATGACATCTGACCTCAATATGAGGGGCTCAGTGTAGGTGTTGGCCACATCTGGAAAAAAAAACGACACAAGCGCTTTAGATAACATTAAAAAATATATAATCGGCGACCATACGGTGAACTTTATTTTGAAATGAATTTCCACTCCATCATTTCCTGTATGAATATTTGACCAAGCCATAATCCCTCTGTGTAAACATGTCAACTCTCGTTGTTGTTCACATCCACACACACTTCATTAATTTCAAAAGCAGTTCTGCTGACTTCACCAAATCAGAAGATTTGTCTGTGTGTCTGCGTTGGTGTGTTTTTAGCGCTCAACCTGCATCTGGAAGTCGTTATACTCAGCCCCCCTGGGACTTTTCGGGGGTCTATGTGCACGCTTGCGTAACCTGAAATCTTGTGGCTCTCTAAGTATGCGCGTGAGAGTATATATGCGTCAAAAACATTTGAGAGGAGCATATAATAGACATGTAATATAAAATAAATAAATAAACACAGCATTTCTGGGTTTTTTATGAGTTCTCTGACACCACAGGCTGCTTTAATGAAGCTGTTATTATGTACACACCCATACACACATATACATGCACATATATGTGTACAACACACAGAGGCCTTCAAAGCAGGGCAAGCTTGGGCCTCCGAGAGGTGCGGATTCATTCCGAGGCAAATGGCTGCCAGCTGGGTTTGATAGACACACACATACACGCATACATATATATGCTCACAAGCCAAACCACGTCCTGTGCATGTACTCAACACTTCCCGGTGCTGTTTATTTATTTTAGCAATTCTCGCTCACTTTATCTGTTTTCCCGTCTCTGTCCCCGGCCTCTCACCCGCTTATTCACATTCCCTCCATACTGACTTTAAATACAGTCCCTCTAATAGCTGGCATGGCCTTAGAAATAAGTTCACACTTCTGTCAAGTCTTTGCAAAGGGGCCTCAGTTTGAGCTACAAAAGAGAAGTGCTAGAAAAGACGTGATGTAAAATGACAAACAAACTCCTTCCAGTTTTTTGGTTCCCAAGTGGCGCAATTTGAATGTGGGTCATTATACCGGATATTCTCAGATGTCAGGCCTCCTCCTAATGCGGGTACAAATCTGACAAGTAAACGTACGGATCAGATATAACGTTAGCCTTGTTTAAAACAATAGGACAAAGAGTCATTCTAGGCCAACAAAACAGTTTGAATGGCTGCCAAAATGGTATCCTGCCCCTCAGCTGCGGTAGCTGTTAAGTGTGTCCAAATCAGTGATTTGAATCATTACAAGTTGGATCACATTCACATTGGATCCGCCGCATCACCACCACCATGAACCGATTGATGGTGAGGATACGGCCCATGGGTCGCTAGTTGCCCATGTCAGACCTACTGTAGCTAGAATCAACACTCGCTGAAGCAGTCCTACGGTTGCACTTCCTTTGAAATTCAATTCCCTTTTTTTTCTCGCCGTTTCCCTGCACTCGGATCCTAAGCAGTGCCAAATGGTGACATAAGCTCTCATCTTAATGACTTGACCAGTGAGTGTATCCACCTGCTTTCTGAATATCAGAATAACATCTGGACATTACAGTTTATCATGTATGTCAATCATCTGGTCAGCCGATTCATTGCGAGCGTGTGCAGCCAGCCTACTGACTTATTTCGAGTCGTGCCGCCAAAAGAGTATTATGGGTTAAAAGTGTGCAGGCCTTGTTTTGGAGTTCCTGACAACTAAACACATTCCCACCAAAGCCCTTTGTGCCATCCAAGCAGGCCCTCAACCAATTATTCATTGGCACCGGCATCAAACCGCCAAACCGCCCGACCTCAGAGCCATTAGTGAGATCTAAGAATGATGAGCCTCTAATTCGAATCAGACCAGAGCAATCAAGAAAGTCTGAAGAGACCCGGCTTGTGTGCTTACATGTGTTTTGGGGAATATTATGGACGTTTGTTCGCATATTGTGTTTATGTGTGCGCTTACAATGCACTTGTGTGTGTGTCCCTGAAGGGCAACGCAGAGGAATTTTGTTTTTCTGGTAAACACAGCGACAAAAGCAAAAGCATATGGATGACACACACACACACGCACACACACGCACACACACGCACACACACGCACACACACACACACACACACACATATATACACACAGAGGCTACTGTCTGAGTTAATGCGAATAATATTTTAAATTATCAGCTTCCTGTGCATTTTAACAGCTTAAAAAAATACAGTGAGAGAGAGAAGACTCAAAGATACTGGAAAGAGGTGGTGAGTATCAAAGCAGAGATGTTTAGTAGCACCGAACTAGTAGGACTGCAATGTAGAATCTGCCTGGCCGGCGGTAACAACTGGAACTGATTGAAACCACACACGAAGTCGGAGCCTTTTGACCAGAAGGAGCGTAACAAGAGGGAACACACAACTCTGGTAGGGACGGTTTTATCTCGATCCAACAACAAACAAAAACAAATCCATGCAGGAGCACATGCACAATGAATAGAATAGTGGAACTAATTGTTTAAGTGCAATCTGGCTGACACACACACAGACACACACACACACAGACATGCAAATAACTGGAATATGTCCAAAAGGAAAGACTACACCTTAAAAGAATGACACTGATAGTAGCTCATTAAAAACAAAAACTGTCTGCTCTTAAACGTTAATTGTGTTACAGTGTCCTAGAGATTTGTCTCTTTCCTACACTCTAATAAGTGTTACACTGTCGCACTTGATTGGACTCTTTACATTTTAGATATTTTTGCTCATTTCGACAAGTTGTTAGAGACGTGGCATCAAGATGAGAAAAAAAAAAAAGAAAAACAAAATGCCCACTAGGACCTAGTCAATTAGACAGGGCTACACAAAATGGCTTTACAAGTATAGCACATAAAAGAATAGAAGCAACGGAATGGCTATCACAAAGAGACACAACCAACCAGCACCTTGACCACTGTTTTTCCATAACATTTCTTGAATGTGTTAAAGCAGTGTTTCCCAACCTTTTTTCATTCACGGCACACCTTTTCGTTGGAAAAAATCTCGAGGCACACCACCAACAAAAATCTGTTAAGTGTTACACAAGCTTCTATATTAAAATCATTTATATTACAGCAAAAGGCGTAAAGTTCTATTCCTATATATGTATGGAGAGTCGAATAATTGAATAAAAATAAATACTAAATACTTTTTAAATTGTATTTCTTTTGTAAATGAAAGTGACAGTTTTTGAAAAAAGGTTTTAGACAGTGTAAGGAATAAACTATTGAAAGTGATTGTGATCAAAATCTAAAAGAATCAATATGGCTTTGTTTACTGTTTTAGACTAGCTCTATAAAATATTGTGACATTAAGAACAAAGTCACTTTTAAAGACGCTCTGCTGTTCTGACAGCGGCTGAGTGGCTATCACAGTCGAGGTGTCTCGACTTGACTGTGTATTTTACGTTGGTGAAAAATGAACAATCCAGGTTCTCTCGTTGAACTAAATGCTCTGATTTCCATCGGACCGAAAACGCACCACAGCAGTCATAGTGTCACTGTTCGTAAAAGCACACAGCAACTAGTGATGTGCATTCCAGTTCTTTTAAGTGAACTGAATCTTTAGAATCAGTCCATTCAAAAGATTCATTCAAACAAATCGTTCAATGATTCTAAAGATTCAGTTCACTTAAAACTGAAATGCACATCACTAGTATAAAACCATGCAGATGGCAAAGAGCCTCCAGGTCGAAATAACCGACTGGTGAGTGACACAGGGTCTTGTTTGGTAAGGACCTGGTTCAAGTCCAGGTGTGAGCATATACCTATATGTGCTTTTAGAATTGGAACCTTGCTTTGTATGCATATGCAAACAAATGGAAGTTTTTATGTGTAAATACATAAAGTGGCCCCGCCCCCAAGTTGGCGGAGCAAGCCAATGGACATATTGGAAACATATTTGAACGTGGCCCCGAGGACTAGAGCTTGACACCTGTAACCTTTGACCATGATATTTCCCTAATGAAGTGGCCTGTTATTAGGTACACTTGAAAATGGCGGTGTACCTAATGGCGTATCCAAGTGAGTCCATCGTTAAGTGCAGGTGCGTGAAACGTTTTAGCTCCTTTTGAACGTGAAAGTGGCTAAAACTTTTCACGCAGGTGTGCTTAACGAGGGCATGTTGGAAAACATGTTGGAACGCGGCCCAGAGGACTAGAGCTTGACACCTGTGACCTTTGACCATGATATTTCCCTAATAAAGTGGCCTGTTATTAGGTACACCTGAAAATGGCGGTGTACCTAATGGAGTGTCCGAGTGAGTCCCTCGTTAAGTGCAGGTGCGTGAAAAGTTTTAGCTCCTTTTGAACGTGAAAGTGGCTAAAACTTTTCACGCAGGTGCGCTTAATGAGGGCATGTTTGAAAACATGTTGGAACGCGGCCCCGAGGACTAGAGCTTGACACCTGTGACCTTTGACCATGATATTTCCCTAATAAAGTGGCCTGTTATTAGGTACACTTGAAAATGGCGGTGTACCTATTGGAGTGTCCGAGTGAGTCCCTCGTTAAGTGCAGGTGCGTGAAAAGTTTTAGCTCCTTTTGAACGTGAAAGTGGCTAAAACTTTTCACGCAGGTGCGCTTAACGAGGGCATGTTGGAAAACATGTTGGAACGCGGCCCCGAGGACTAGAGCTTGACACCTGTGACCTTTGACCATGATATTTCCCTAATAAAGTGGCCTGTTATTAGGTACACTTGAAAATGGCGGTGTACCTAATGGAGTGTCTGTGTGATTCCCTCGTTAAGTGCAGTTAAGTTGGAGTGTGTTGGATGTTTTTATAAACATGTTATTCATATAATAGTTGTCCTTAATCACTCTATATGTTACGTTAGGCCCGTTCTCAGCTCTTTGTTTGTGTTTGTCACGTTAGCATACCTATCGTTTAGCCTGTTGTTGCTATTTAATGAATTGGAGTGACACCGATGGTTTTATAAACATGTTATTCATGTAATAGTTGTCCTTAATCACTCTATATGTTACGTCAGGCCCGTCTCAGCTCTTTGTTTGTGTTTGTCACGTTAGCATACCTATCGTTTAGCCTGTTGTTGCTATCGTTTAACCTGTTGTTGCTCGTTCATGACTGTTTTTGGTGTGGGATTTTGTCGAATAAATTGCCCCCCAAAATGCGACTTATACTCCGGAGCAACTTATATATGTTTTTTTCACTTTTTGGGGCATTTTATGGCTGGTGCGACTTATAGTCCGGAAAATACGGTATAATGATTACATGGGGTAGTACACGAGCAAGTGTGTTGCAAATTTTTCTATGATAAAATGTTTTAGGTCTCACTGGGATTTGAACGCAGGTAGCTTAGTTGAGAGTCCAGAGTACTAACCACTATACTATGGAACACTCACGCAAAATGGTTGGAATATATATGGTTTTATGGAGCAGCACACGAGCAACTGTGTTGCAAATTCTTCTATGATAAAATATTTTAGATCTCAGTGGGGTTTGAACCCGAGTCGCTGGGGTGAGAGTCCATTGCACGAACTACTACACAATGGAACCCTTGCTCACACTAGATGGAATATATATTGGTTTATGGAACAACTCACAAGCAAATAGTATAGATCAGTGGTCCCCAACCTTTTTTGCACCACGAACCGGTTACGTGTCAGAAATAAGATAAATAAATAAGAAAGTGTAGTGAACGATTCGGTGAACGATTCTTTTGAACAAATATTTTGAGTGAACCGATTGTAAAGATTCAGTTTACTTAACTGGAATGCACATCACTAGTACAAAATAGTGCAACGTGGAAAACTTCCATTCATGTTCTCAACAAAAAATGTAACTTTTCACCGTTAAACACCTGACAATAATTTTTTCCCGGACTTGTACAATTATTGATTGGATTCCCCTTAACATTCAAATCTTATTTGCTTCAGTGAAAACGAATTCAAATTCTAGTAGTGAGTGCTTTTCACATGAAAGGCTGGCTTTTGGCCTTTCACACCCTGTTGACACAGTCTGTCATCGGTAAATGTGTGTTCGTGTCCTTGTGAATGTGAGCAACACTTTCTCAAACGTTTGCGAGGTGGTGAGGAGATGGGGGGGAACTCTACTTCAAATATCCTGTAAAAATGCCCCAAATTGCACCTTGGTTATTTCAATCTCAGTGGGAAACTAAATTAGACATTGGCCTCAATGAACCTCTGTGACTAAAATGAGACGAGCGGGCACATAGTTGCATTCCAACACAGGAGAGGAGAGACGTACTGTACTTCAGTGCGATTTGGAACAAACACGAGTTGATCAAACAAAATATACTATACTAAATAATATAATATTTAAACTGTAGCTTGTTTCTGGAAAGACAAATACTAAATAATAGCTGAATAAATATTATCAATGGAAAACTACCTAAATGTTGATGACTCCACAACAGACTATTGCAAAAGCTGTTTCCAAATCTGCTCTTGTTTACAGAACACCGGGTAGACTGCGGTGAATGGCCAAACAAGATCAAATGCCAGTAAGGAAATTATTTATTGTCACAATTATTGTAAGTTCTCATGTTATGATGGAATACAGGCAAGTAATTGAGTTTCTCAGCATACAAAACAAACTGATGAATAACTAGTTTTGAAATCAGAGACTAGTAAAACTTCAAATATTTTAACAAGACGAATGGTAATAAAAATTGCAAGCCATGTCTCTATTTTTTTTAAAGTGAAGCCAATTTGTAATTTTACTAATGGCACGAAATCGATGCACAATTTGTCTTAGCGGGCCACATAAATTCATGTGGTGGGCTGTATATGGCCCCCAGGCCTGGAGTTTGACACCTATGATTTAGGCCAAGGTGGTTGTTGTGATCACTGTCTGCTGGTCAGGTTTTTTTTCTAAAAGGTTTACCAAATTTCTTGCAAACTGTGAAATTTGAGCATGCTAACCACTCGTCTACAAACAAGAAGAGGAAGCAATAAAATTCACTGGTGCTGACTCCTAAAAGAATGACGCAGTTGGACTTCCTTTATATTGAAAACAACACGCTCATCGGCTATATATACACAAATCAAGTCATTAGTGGGTTCGGATAAAGATAAAACAACTTGAGAAAAGTGGGTCAAAAACACTGAAGAGGAGGCAAAAAAGAAAGAAAAAGAGATGCCAGTGGTAAAAAAAAAAAAAAGAATGAGGGCTTAGCATATGGAGCTGAGGCTTTCCTACATAAACAGATAGCCTCATTGCATCTTCATGTCTGAGGCAGAGCAAGATTCCCAACAGTGAGGAGCACACATCTGTCAAAACACAGCACCGTTGCGTGGCCTTGGAGCTGCTGAGGGGAGCTTGACTTACAATTCGAGCACGACTAGATAGCTCCAAGAGATCTCTCTGCACTCTGTCGTGCATGCTTGGTCACATTTGTCATTTAGTTGTGGACACTTTGGTTTAAAATGTCTCATTTTAGTTCTCAAATTGTGTGGCACTAAAATAAGACAGATTTTTGGCCTTGTTATATTTGCATCTTTGAGTATGACATCAGCGCAACGGGTGAACAAATCTTTCACCGCTTAGGAAGTCAAAGAGACGCACTGTCATGTGCCATGAGCTGTTCACGCAAACAGAAAAAAAAAAAGTTTGCTGGTGTGTGCTGTCAGATGTGTTTTTCACTGTAGTCGTGCATGTTGTCTTGCCCCAGAGTCCAGCGTTCTCCAGATGGGAGGGGTGGGGTTTAGTGAAAGCAAGCCCTTGTTGCCCTCTGTGGTAGCCTGACCAGTCGTCTCCACCCCGCCCTGGCTCACCTACGTGCCCTCAACTCACACATGCACACAAGTAGTCAGGCAGACCGGCACACCGACTTCAATAGAAGAAGCCCAGTTCTACTTTGCGTTAGATTCCTGAGTTTGCACAGTTGAAGGCGGCTTAACTCCAAGAACATGTTGAGGCAACCCTCCTATTTTTTTTTTTTTTTTAATAATTAAAAAAAAAAAAACTTCCTTGGGGTATTATCACCAAAGATTACCATCTCCCTAATCCCACAATAAGAATACGAGACAGAAAGGAGCCAGTACAAGATGAGCAAATAGGAATGCTAATGTAAGTGTAAAAAAAAAAAGGCTTTCAACGAATAGTTTTGTTGTGGGATGTCATGGCAACATGACATTTAAATTTTAACTGTTCGACCTGCTGATGCACAACAACTCAATATGAGGAGACATCACCAACCACGCCCCCCAGGACCAATCACACAGAAGGCAAAGCACACTCGCAAATTTCCCCAACTTCGACCTTCTGTGATCCGAGAACCTCCATACCAGTCAAGGAAGCACGGACCCATCTGCAATCTACTGTTGCCGCTAACGTGTAGCATCTATGAGGAGTAGCTACTACTCCCCCCCCCCCCCCTAAAAGAATCCCCATCATGGTCACAACTTGATTTTTATGTGAGGCAGATGTCCTAACCACAAATCAACTGTGATGTCTTATAATGTTTATACATTCGTGAAAAATCCGCTTATACTCAAACTCGTTAAAGGGCAGAGTCCTTTCCCTTACCTCGACTTGTTGCTGGGATGAAGGTTCTATTTTCAATCTCTACGTTAGCATTTACATGTAAACTGGGCAGGTAGGCTGCGGGACTGGGGTCCCCATCATCGGGTGGCTCTGGGGAGATGGCAGGAGCGCTCCTCTCCTCATCCATGGGCGTAGGCCTGGCTCTTTTCTGAGGAGGTGGAGGGGCCCAGGAGCTCGCCTGGAGATAGTCAAATATATCATATAAAACACTTGTTTCCAAAATCTATAAATCTGAGATGAGCGGCATTTCTGAAAAGATTGTTTAGAGGCTCGTTCAAATGAAGAATAAAATGAGATTGTTCATTAAAATAGTACATGAGCTATTGAACATTTTCGAGAAAGGAATAACAAATAACAAACAGGTCTTGAGTCAGTAGGACATTCCACCATGTGGTGTTTTGACAATGATAAGGAGAGAATGCTGGGTCAGCACATTTGAGTCATCAGAACACTCATTCGTTATGTTAACTTTTAGTCACTTAATATCAGTAATTTCAAACAAGTAGGTCAAATATTTATTGAAAATATTTCAAGTGAGCGCAAACATTGTATTGTATGACTGAGCAAACATAGATGACTTATAAATTGAGTTTCTTCAGCTGGATAGGCATCAAGAACGGTTATGGGGGGGAAATAATCGATTTTTTTGCAGACTGATCTGACAAATAGATAGAGTTCGATCACGTTCTTTAGATCACGTTCAATCACGTGCCAGTGCGCTTGGAGCGCGCGCGTGCCGCTCATCTGGCCAGCTGTTTGCGCGCTCCCGCTGTTTCACTACCTTAACTTTTTGCCCCAAAACAGCCGAACGAACGTGATCGCATTCAGAGTATGCACACAAAAGTTCATCCTAAACTTCAATGGGGAAAGTGAAACCGTTTCTCAAAGTTTCAACCCCACAAAATACTTCAGTCACAGAGAAAACTTTGAAACTCGAGCAACTTTTGTCGTGTTATCACGATAGTTGCGAGGTAAACACTGTGGTGCTTTTCCTTTAATTACACGCGTCTGCTTCCCTTAACGAGTCCCTGCACGCGGAGGACTTGACAGGGAAGAACTTTTCATCAGCACGTTATAAAAAGTCGTTTTGCACAACTGCGACAACAAAGACACAAACTCACCTTGTGTGCGGATGGGTTGCGGAATATCCGAGCTTTCGGCTAATTCATTCTCTGTCCTCTCCAGGTGGACTCTTCTCACCCTCCGAGACCTCCTTCCCCCCCTCCTCGCCTCCCCCTCCCCTCTTATCTATACACTTCCACGGATCTTATCCACTGCACGCCGGGTACGTGCACACCCCCCTTCCCCACAAAACTTTTCAGTGCATTTTTCTCCGCTCGAGATTCCCCTCTTGCTCTCCGCCTCCCTGAAAACTTTCTCCTTCTTGCTCCTCGTCCTCCAGATGTTGCGACGCTTTTGGCAGCTTGCTGGGAGAAAAAAAAAGTGGAGAGAGAGAGAGAGAAAAAAAAAGTTGTGACTGCAGTTTTTCTCGCTCTCACGCGAGTGAAAGTCGGACTATTCGTGTCTGTCCCGTGCGCTCCTTTCACCGTCCCAGTGTGCCGCGCAGCTTTTGGGGGCAGGAAACTGGTGTGGAGTCAGCAGCAGTGATTGTGCTTCCTCCGGGCTACAAACTGCTTGGGCTGAGCTCTACAACCCCGTCATATAATTACCTCTTAACCCAAAGCAGACAGCTCGCACTACGGGTTAGCTTTCATGCCAGAGAATTACGAGGCCGGTAACCACATGTTTTCACATTAATAATAGACTTTGGCACTGATGCCAACAACACAGGTAGCAATACAGCGATACAATTCACCAATAGCTTTCTGTCCATGATAGTCAACAGAAGTGATGGTATGAGTCATTGCTGTGATATTTGTTTTTTTTCCCCCTCAAATCTAAAAAGTTAAACACAATCAACTGGTTTGTACACTTTTTGGGCGTTGGAGCTGGAGTTGTATAGCAAAGATACCAAAGGCACATAGTTGCTCTTTTGAGCTCACAATCTGTTGCAATTCCCTTTGGGAATCTTCCTCGCTCATTCCAGTAAAAGGTCATAAACAATCGCTGGTTTCACAGCATCACTAAGCATTTGCCAGCGCTTAGTCATCCTTGGTACGTGTTACTAATGGTCAGTGCTGACATGCTCTGTACCAAAAACACAAGTTGAATAAGTTGATGTGTTTTAAAACAGAAAAACAGCTGTCAAGTTGACCTACAGCGTATTATTAAAAGTCAACAGTTTGTTGAGAGCTGACAAAAACATGACAGCTGTGATATACTGTGACATCACACATGCAAGTTTGTATAAGATGAGAACAACAGCTAGACGTGTTCTTGGGTTTGTTTTGCAGGACAAATTGTTGCACATATTTGCAGCACAGGCCCGCACAGGAGATTAAACAAACAAGCAAGTCGCTCATGTCAACGCCTGACACTGATGAGCCTGCATTGTTGGATTGATGTGCGAAGGGAGGGGAGGGTAATGTGCTGCAGCAAGTCTTTGGAGGCCTTTCAGACAGCTTCCATTTTTCTTAACAACCTGTTGGCCTCCTTTTCAATATAGCCTCTCAATCACTCATTTGAGCCTGTAAAGCTTTTGGCAGTGAAGTGTTTACTGGTTTGTTTTGTTTGACCATACCCAACCATTTTGTCTTTAGAGTTTCGTGAATGATGAGGCAAATGATCCAATTTCACGATATTTGTCTAAAAAAGATTTAGCGTCAACTCTACAGTATATGCCAGCAAAGTAGTGACAGGCAGAACAATTAAATGCAGAGGTGGGCTGCTTCTGGGGGGCAGTCAGAGGTCGAGCGCACCAAGCAGGCAAATATGACAGTATCATTCCACATTCCTCACCTCTACCACTTCTATCAAATCAGCCTGCAATTATGAATCAGCACCAACTGCTATCACAGCAAGCATTTTTTTATTTACACAAGTGCGTCTTCAGTACACAAAATCCTGTGAGTTCAAAACAATATACATGAAAAGTCTCATTTAACGTATAGTTAGCATAAAGATTCAAAGTCATAATGCTTGTCATAATGTCCAAATCTTGTTTATTCTAAAAATAACCTACAATTTAAACTTAAATTAGCATTTCTTGGTGGCTCTTAGGCACAGATGCATATAAAAGAGAAGATCGTTTGCTCCCTACTACGTAGCGTACAAGGGCATGTTGTCCTCACAAAGGGAGCCGTGCCACGCTCGGGTATATTTAAAGCCATTCTACCTTTCACACGAGACGCAAACGTGCTCGTTGTTTGGCTTGGGCCTGCGACGCTTCTGCTGAGGCTTTCCACTGTGCTAAAAACCAGCAGAGCGACAGAGTGGGAGAAGGGAAGTTCATCTCACCAGGAGGTGGACTGAGCTGCTCCACTGCCCTACTGCTTCACTAGCGCAAGAACTGACTGACACAAGGTTTGTTTGTGTGCAAACAAGTCAAACTGCAGCCACATGGGCGCACGCATAATGATTATAAACTTTAGACGTGGATTGTAACAGTCGTTTAGAGCGGTCGGATGGGAGAGAGGAGGAGAAGAAGGAGGAGGAGGTTGAAAATGTGGTTCCAATCACTCACAAAGATGCTTTTGTTCTGCAGCTGTGGTCTTCTCTCTCTCCCTCTCTAAAATGGTCAATGTGTATTTGCATGAATCTGTCTTCTCCATTTCTTGACCCCTCGTATGATGTGCTTTTTTTTTTCCCATCAAAACCTTTACGAGAACCAATGAAGTGTTTTTTCAAACCCCTGCTTTAGCACAGATTTATGTGAGCTTTTTTTTTTTTTTTTCATTTTTTTACCATATACATATAGGCGGAGCTAGATGGGGGGGCCGTGGGGGCACTGCCACCCCCAGAAATTTGCTTGGAACACCTAGGAAAAAAATCCAAGCCCCTCTAGCGCAGGCATCATGTTTAATCTTTTTTTAATGGAAAGTGCACGTATTTCATCATTTTGAGCAGTAAAATATTAGCAGTTAACTGATAACATCATGTATGTACATATACTAAGACATTTAAAAACACACTGCCATTTACTGTCGACTGAAAATGACATCACACGAGCAAAGGGCAGTTTGCAAACTTTTAATAAAACATTGGGTTCACACCGTATTAGAGGTCTATCTGTCCTTTTCGTGTCTTTGTGTCGCTGACTGTAAATCTGAATAACATACATTGCAGAAGAGGCAGTCTTTGCATTGTTACTATTTGATTTCTTTTAGCACAATATTGTTAAATAGGCTGAGAGGTGGAGATGTTATTAATAACGTCTGAGCATTCTGAATGTCATTCATAAAAGGCATTGAATGAAGACAGTGGATTTGAAATGATTGTGTATCCTCAAATGATAGCCTCTAGCCCCGAAGGATGTACCTTGTTACTGAATTCAACAAAGGACAAAACAAGGAACACAAAAGTACTTTCTTTGTTGTAACCCTCTGCATTTTTCAAAGTTGCTTTTGTTCTTGTTTCATTTAGTTGTATCCTTTTCCGGAACACAATACATTGGTAAAAAAAAAAAAAAAAAAAGAAAAAAATACTTGGTTGAACGTCAAGCCTGATTTTTAATATACAGTATATTGAATGGATTTTATTAGAGAGAGAGACGTGCGGACGCCTGCAGTTGTAGTTCAACTCGCTATGTTGTGTTGTTTTTAGTGAGTCAACATGTTTGGAGGCCAGCCCTCTGTGGCACACCACAGACACGGAGAGAAGGGGAAAGGAGTGGATGACAGGGTGAGTAAAAAGAGAGAGAAAAGATGTCAGCACGCCTCTATGTACACTACACTCAATGTATTTAGTGACTCATCGGGTCTGCCTGGACCTCAGTGCTCTGCGTGATGCTGGGCCCCGCATCATGGCTGAAATGCATCTAAAATGCAATAGCCATACCCTTGCACCTAATATTTACTCAGTCCAGATGAGCGTTCCGAAAGAAAGCCAGAGCAACACGGCCAAACATCAGCGTGACATGCCAAGAACAACCTCTTTATGTTGCTTTGCACCCTGGCTCACCTTGTGCAAGAATATATCCTCATGGTGTCCCGTATACGTGTTTGCACGCACGTCTCCAACAAACTTCTCCCAAAAGTCAAAGTTGCCTGCATTTCAGTGCCAGGATTGAGTGGATTTCCTCCCAGATGACTTAAAGAAGTTCCAAAAAGTAAAACAAAGTTTCAACTTAACACAAAAAAAAAAACATGCAGCCATTTTTCCCCTTCTCCCTGTGGCAACGTATGCAGAGTGCAGTGCCGAGGTTCAAAGATAAGCTAGAGGGCATGTGCCAAACTTGTAGGAAGAGAAAGCACAAGGAAAGAAAGGAAGTCAATAGCAAGGTGATGAGAACTACAGTAGGTTGAAATCTCACCTGCTTGTCACTGTTCCTCCATCGCAAAGCAGTGTTGTACCTGAACGTGTTCAATAAATGAAAGTTCATGAACTCGTTGATTATTTGGACAAATGAACGGTTTTGAATGGCGGTTCATTTTGGTTCAAGGATACCAGCTTTTCTCTTCTTAGACTTCAAACTAAAACCTTGCTAAACACACTGTAAATAAGATGGCGGGAGAAAAGGATTTGGTAACTCCAACCACAAGTGGCTCAGGCTGTTCAGAAACCAGAAGGGAGGCGGTTCAAACCCAGCTCTGACCGAGTCACATGTCCTTGGGCAAGACCAATGGCAATGATTAGGTATCATCCCTTGAGAATTTGGGAATTTTAGAAATTTTCCACTAATTATTCAATGAGATTGTTTCTGTTGTTTTAGTAATTTCATTTTTATTTAATTTATAATGATTTATTTTAATTTATTTAATCAACTAACCCTGGCTTTAACCCTACAGCCAAAATGTCAAAAGTTTTTTTTTTTTTTTAATTGTGAGAAGAAAAGAACTATGAGCTCTTCATTTTTGGAATGATAAACGTAGTTCATAAATCATGAACTGATCAAGTTCATTTTAAAATTGGTGAACTGAACTTTGAACTAGTTTGCGAGACATTGAATTTTCCCAGCACTGTCTCAAAGTGTGCAGGAGCTCACCTTGCCAGCTCGCTCACATGCCGTTGTGAACTCTCTAGCTCACCCTGTTGGCAGGACGCTGTCAGTGGCTGTTTGTCGCAGCCTGCATGTTTGTGATATGCTGCTTGTGTTGTCCGGTTTGTTTACTCCTCCTGGCGGCTGCTCTTTGTATCACAACACACTCTCCTTGACTCAGCGTTTGCTATCGACTCATCTCAAGGCATGTTTTTACTTGCATGACTCACTAAATTGGGTACATTTGTTGATGTGGTAAATCAATAAATTACCTTTAATATATAATCTACATTATAAGAAGGAAATGTTTTAATACTGCTGTGTGTAAATCATAAATGAGAATGATTTAGACACACAGCTATGACCAAGATAAAGCGAAAAAAAGCAGTTGTTTCCTAGAATATAAAATTAAATTACAATGATTAATTAAAAAAATATTTAATAAAATATAATTACCTGATACTTTTAATTTATCCATTTGATTAATTAATAATCCTAAAGTAACAAAGACTCCAAATGGGACAGTGTAATAAGTATTTTATTGCATTTTATAATGCCATTGTCAATAATTAGTACAGATTACATGCAACTAGACCTACTGTACAGTTTTTTATTGTCTGCATGGACAGACACAAGAAGATTCAGGTTACAAATACACAGATATATGCATGTGTGTGTGTGTGTTTTATACAGCATGAAAGAAAGGGCAGTGACTGGCATCGACATGGCTACCCAGCATGGAGGCTTCACTATGTCTTAAAGCCACCTGCACCCAGCCCCCGCCTCTAAGTCTGGTGACACTTGCAAAAAAAAAAAAAAAATAGCAACAAAATTAAGCAAAGCAATAAAATGAAATTAAATCACAACACACTGAAGAGTCACTGCTGAAAATGTACACACATTCCTAAGGTTTAACCAGAGGAGAGCTGAAGTGGTCATTCGGACTTGTTTAGTATACTCCACTTGGACAGTCCACCTCACCCAACCCAATCCCACCCCCCCTCCTTTTAAAAGACTGAGAAGCGTCCAATCACACGTGACAAATTGGGGCTCCGCTTAAGCCACCGAGGCCGACATCACACACGTACGAGAGAGAACAGCTATCAGTGAAGGTGATCTGTGATGTCAATAGAGACTTTTGGAAGTAGCTCGCTTTCGGTTTGGTTAAGGTATCAGTTTGGTTACAGTTCAGGAGTTTTGGACTTTGGTAGTCAGACGGAGAGCTGCATCTCGGAGCGCCGGTCTACATTATGGTACCGTGACCACGCCAAATATAAAAAAAAAAAAAAAAAAAAAAAAAAAAAAAAAAGAGGATGAGCATCAACAATGCAAGCAACACTAACCCTTTGCAGGATTAAAAAAGGAAGTGTGTGACTTGGCACCCCCCCCTCCCGCCCGCGAATGATTGACAGCTCTGCAGGCCAGAGGTCAGCTAAGGAATGACAAGGGTCAGGGGTCAGAGGGACACAATATTGGCACCTGAAAGGACCAACGGACAGTCCACATTTGTGTAAAGCAGGAGAGAGGCTAAATATTCTTACACTTGTTTTCTTTTCAAAAGTTTTGGTCCTGTCATTGAGAAGAGGAAAAAAAAAAGAAGTCCTTCTGAGGTATCAGTACATCATAACGTAAATTTTTTAGTTCATCCATTTGTGTTTTTTTTTCCTTAAAAACGCATAAATGCAGTACAGAGACAAAAAAGTATCAAAATAGACCTAGCTAAGATAAATATACAAACAGATCTTACCTAAAACCACTGCTCTAACTTTTACTCTTTTAACCTTTTTTTTCGCGATAATACACTTAAAAAAAACTAAATCATCGTCCCAGACGTTTTTATGAAGATCTGAAAACATGGAAACAAAAAGAAAACTATCAAAACCAAGATACCTGCAGTACTTAATATGATAAATACATATAGTTCAGCATTAGCAGTACAGTATAGGAACCAGAGCTGCAAGCTTTACAATAGCTAAACAGGTGCAGGAAACACACACCGAAAATGAACAAGCGCAAACGAAAGGAAAGAATGCCCCGGAGAGATAAGTCAATCATTAATATACAAGAATACATTGTGTTATGCCAAGAAATGTTACGCGGTGACCTGTCAACAATCTTTATAAAAGCGCCTTGTTTACAGGTGTACCTTAAAGCACAAGATCATCTACATATTCCACTGAATGCAGCAGTTCCTCTTGTTTGGACTGAAGGAGCCATGATGCGTGTGTATTTGTGTGTGTGTGTCCTCTTGTAGAGTGGTTACTGCTTTTTTTTTTTTTTTTGGTGGGGGGGGTCTTTGGATATTTGGTCAGAGCCGCTGTTTGCACAAACCCATGTAGCCCTGCTTCTGTGCCACCCATGTGTGTGTGTGTGTGTGTGTGTGTGTGTGTGTGTGTGTGTATGTATGTATGTTAAATTCTGCCTATCATCACATCTGATAACAGTTTCCCTGCAACAGTACATTGGCCCAATCAGGGGGTTCTCCATCATGCCAGTGACACGTAGGAGCTGCAGAGAGCGCTTCAGGTCGCAGCTAAGGCGAGGTAGTCTTTTACAGTCCGTCTTGTTTGTTTTTGGGCTGAAGCACACGTATGTGACAGGGGAGTCCACATGTTGTTATTAGTGAGGAATAATGTCAGGGGAAGGAGGGGGGGGTATAGACGAGAGTTCCAAAAGGAGGTAGTGTTCTTTTTGGTCTGTCTTTTTTTTTGTAAGAAATAAGTTGCTTCTTCAATTAAATAAGAAAATGGTGTCAAGTGCAAACGTTAAGAATGAAAATGTGATTTTTTTTTAAAAAGATGACGTCCCTTGGTTGTTGTCCTCTTACGTTGGAATCGTTTTAGTGTTATTTGTTCCCTCTTAATGGAAAGATTCCTCGCTACACATTTTTGGAATGATTTAGTCCTGCGCATTGTGTTTGGAACACACGTTAGCCTGAGCATGGCAGAGTCACGCTGTCACCTCTAAGTGCTTTTTTGTTTTTTTTTTGCCTTAGTAAGAGGAACTGTGCATGTTAATACTTATGTATTTGTACCGAGGAGTATTAAGGCCACACTAAAAATTAAGGAAAAAAAATAGGAGAATGTTAAGAGGAAAATGTAACAATTAGAATGTTGGCACAAATGAATTGTCACATCATCAGGATATCAAGATGAAGTTTACTGTGAAATGTTTAAACCTTTTTTTTTTTTTGAAAACTCATTTTTGTTCTGTTGTGAAGCAGAAGTAATTTCACAATTATTAACTAATGTTCAATTCTTAAAATTACACACAAAACAAAAATGGGATTTTTTTTTCCCCCTGGGATTTTTTGCTTATTGGTGTGGCTTTAATACTCCTTTGTATATTTGGCCTCATACCTAATAGGAGCAGTTTGGAACTGGAAAAAAAAGCTTTTACTTCAAATTTGTAGTTTACTTCTCACACTTTGGTTTGCGGGAATGGTAAGCACTGTAAATCCTGTTTAACCGTCAAACAATACATCAAACAAAAAAATAAACAAAAACAGCTCAAACTCCTGGTTTGTTGTCTTTTGGCCAGTTTTTTTTAAGAATAAAAAGGAGGCTGAAATAATAATAATAATAAAAACAAAGGAAGGGGGGGGGTGAAACAAACTACAGGGTTTTTGGTTTTCTAAACATTTCTTTGGTTACCTGTAACAAAAATAAGACGGGAGTAAGAAGCAGGTAATAGATTTGAAAAATGACAAATGTTAAATTTGGTATGGCACTATGGAGAAAGCAATGCTGCAAATACAAAAAAAAAGAAAACATCTCACGTGATATTCCTTTAACACATCCTCACACATTGAATCAGCGTCGACACGGTAACGAATCACCAGCACAGAACTTTGAATGGAGCCACGTTTTGGTTTCCCGCGCAAAGAAGTCCCCCCTTGTTTCTTTTTCAAATTGGAACCTTTGTAGGATGAGGTATTCTCTAACTGCATTAATATATATTTTTATAGATCTTTTTTCTTAAAGCATTATCTCTCAACTAAATACACAACCAAAAATAAATGAATGAGACAGAATGCAGAATAATAAAAAAAATGCTGTTAAATAATTTGTTTGAATAATGGTAACTTTTAAGTGCTATTTCCAAATTTCTAGCCTGCTACACTTGGGAGTGAAAGGGAGGGGGGGTACAATACTGTGGGTTCTCTTTTTTTTTCCCCATACATTTTGGAAATGGTGTGAAAAACAAATCGAACACAAAATCAATACAAAAATAAACCAGCATCGGCAGAAAAGATACACGGAAAAAGAAACACCACCATGGGAATAATGCTCCTCAAAAATAAAGACAACTAATAACATCAATAAAAAAAGGAAATGATAAAGCTACCACATGTTTTTTTCCATGTCATTGACAGGTTCCTTTTTTTTTAAGTCACAATATTTCTATAGACACTTCCCGGCTATTTTCTTCTATGAGTGTTCCAAACTCATCTCGACATCCCAAACGAAGGAGAAGAGACGGCAATGGATGTTCCTTTTCTTGCAGTCTTTTTGGGTGGCTGGGACAATGTTTTCTTATTCTTCTTTATTTTTTTTAATATCTCACAAGCAAAGAGGGGCCATGCCCCCTCCCGGTCACAAATGTCGAGACGATGTGTTGGGTTGGCGCAGTTCGAGGTATTCTTCTTTGAAAGCATCTTTCCTCACTTCCCATCCTGAAAGCCAAACGTTTGGGTCTGATGAAAGATTGACTCCAAAGTGTGTTTGGGAGATGGAGAGGTATACTGCACTCCCCTCCCTTGGCGAATACTCCGGATCTACGGATATATACACATGGTCGCACGCGCATGTACAGTTGTGGGCCTGCGCGACTCGCCGGGCCGCCTGAGTGAGGAAGAAAAAGAGCTCTTGGGGTCTCCAAGAAGCTGAAGGAGGCTTCCACTAGTGAAGGAGTGCGCCAGTGTGTGCGTGTATATGTGTGTGTAGGTGTGTGTTTGTGGAAAGAGATGTGAAGTTAAAGCAGTGCTCCACAGACTTAAAGTAACGGAGGTCTTCAAACCCTGTTTGGAGTTTCTCAATGTCATCCTCGGGTTGCTTGCCCAGAACGACAAATAAAAATAAAAAACATTCTCGTTTTCTTTTTTTTCTCTTCTTGCTATCGTTTCTTCTGACTAAGCCACGCCCCTTCGATCCCGTCCGGCGGAGCCGTCTTACTCCAGGTCGTCGGCGGGGAGGTCGTCCTCCAGGTCACGGTCGTCGCTCGGCAAGGGCATGTTGTGTGTGATGCCGGCCAGGAGGGAGACGGGCCGACAGTCCTCCTCGATCTCGGTGGGCTCCTCCTTCACGTGCACCGCGTGGCTGCCGGTGTGGGGGCATGTTAGCAATTGACAGCGACACGCTCATTATTGATCACACTGGAGTGTTACTGTGTGTGTGTGTACCTGTACTGCTGAGGGCTGAGGGTGGGACTGCAGCTGCCGTTGCTGTTGACCTGCTCCACTGTGGAGCTGACATCATCATGGCCCACGTGCAGCATGTTGAGGCTGGCTGCAGATGGAGGGGTCACCAGGGGAGGACTGTTGAGCAGAGCCAGGCTGCTCTCTGCCAGGGCCGCCTGCACCCACAAAAAAACAAAAAGCTTATATATCATCCACATAGCTTCACTTCATTGGAAACAATTAAAATGCTCAATTTGGTGTTCCCACAGAAAATCCTTGACGTTTTGCTTAATCGGGATGTTTAAATGAATCAAAGGTAAAAATTGTAGACCTTCAACTTTTATTTTCCAAATGTAGCCCTTGAAGTAACAACTTAGATACCCATGTGCTGGATGGTCTCTAAATGATGCTTTGGCAAACCACTAGGGGGCACTTCGACACAGTACATTCCACACAAAGCGCACGGAGAAGGCTGTCAAAAGTCTGCGAGTTGAACCCGAGAGTCTCAACAGGCATGTTGAGGGAGACTGAGCCACAACCTCAACATAAACACACGCACAAACACGTGAAGCGTCAACTTCAGAGAGCGGGAACAAGTGCCCCCAACAGAGGGCAGCGTCTGTCAGCGCATACTGGCATCATCATCATCCAGCTACTGCTGGAGAAGACAACTCGGACCTCAAAGCCACCCCGCAACACACACACAAAAGATGTGGGCAACTCTCATCAGCTTAGGGATGTTTTTTTTTTTTTTTTTTTGCTGCTGCCATGGGCCATAATTTTATGCAGTAACCTTAATTGACTACTACTTGACGCCTTGTGCAAAACTGCTGTGCTGTGTGTGCGTGGAAGTGGGGGTGGTGCCTGTGTGAGCGAGGGAGGTGGGAGGTGAGGTTCATGAGGGAGACGAGGGAGGTGGTGCGAATGTCGTTAGGGAATCTGCTAATTATAAAAGGGAATTGATATTAGTGTCCTTGATTGTGATTGGCTGGTGTGTGTGCATGCGGCACAGCAAGAGAAAGATGGAGTAGGAGGGCATTCCTTACCTGGTAGCTGGCGTTAAGGGATCCAAAGCCCAGGCCTGAAATCATGTTTTTCACCAGAGTGGGACTCCTAAACACATGCACACACACATAGAGAGAAAAAAAAAAAAAAAAGAACCATGAGGATGCCAGATTGGGCACATATGTGTAAATGTCACCACCTCATCCAAAGCTTAGAATCAATCTCAGTAGAAACATACACACACTGTAAACAGATGCTTAAACACACACAATAGCAGACTGTCTGCTAGCTGATGTGCAGGTGTGTGTTTGTGTGTGCGCATTTAATTAACCCCAGTTTTTCTGGCAATTGGAGAGAACATCTGTTTGCATTCACTAACAAGGTTTGTTACTCCCGTGCATCTCACACATGCAGCTGCTTGCTAATGGTGTTGACTAACAAGGAACACACACATGCACGCACACGCACACACACCCCACACATATAGTAAATGTAGTTCCATTTAGGCATTCATCACGCCAGCACCCATAAGCTCATGCTCACATCAACCTCGAGTGTGCCAAAGAAAAAGTGTAGGAGAGCACATGTGTGCGTGTATGTGTGTGCTCACGCGTGTACTTGCCCGGTCATCTTTGGTGGTCTCCTCTTTTGGTATTCAACTTCGTCCACGGTCCACACGGCTCCTTTCACGTTCTCCACACGAACAAAACATTTGTGCAGACTTAGGTTGTGGCGCACAGCATTCTGGGAAAAAAGAAAAGAAAAAACACATTTTACTGTATTTCATTTTGAAGGATTTTTAAATTTAAACTGTTTCTACATTTACAAGAAAATCATACACGATGTTTGACATGAAATGTTTTCAAGTGCAGGCCAAACCTTGCCCTGTATATTTTTATTTTTTCAAAGTAACTTTCCTCAAATTAATGTACATATGGTGTATAAAAATAAAATGATCCACATTAATAAAATAGAGGTGAATTATGTGAAAGAAAATCTATGTTGTGTCACAATGTCTCCCTTAAAATATATTATCATCATCACATTATCGTTATAAAATAAAGTCACATTACGTTAATAATGAACAAAATCACAACAGTCCAAAAACACATTTTGCAACGATTCCTCAAACTGTATTAAATACAAATGTCAATATTATATTCAAGTTACATGCATGAGAACATGAGATCAATTTGAAAATCTCTTTTTATACACAAACTGCAGCAGCGTGCTTGGAATAATGTGTGCGAGGCAGCATTATTTTATCTCAGAGTTTTCTTATCCGTCATCATCAAGCATCAGCACACACACACACACACACACACACACACACACTGAAGCAGACACACGGCTATCTGGGTCCGCTCCCCAGGGACAGGCCTCCCTTTTCATCTGCCATTTGTAGTGTGTTCATGCCCAATTTCATTACCAATTTTAATTCGTCTATAATTAAATCCTGCATATTCTCTCTGACATGCTGTTCTAAGCCGAGAGGGAGGGACAGGCCAGGCGTGCATCACTCGTTGCCGTAATTACACACACATTCACACATTCACACAAACACACATAATTACACAAGCCATAATCAGCGCAGGAACCCGCTCTCCCCCGCATCCCTTCAACCCCTGAGCCACCATGCTAAGTTTTGTAAATGAGTCTGACCCCAATCTCCGCCTGCCACCCTGACGACGCACTCTCACTCAAACACACACGCGGGGAAACACAGACCCACGCACACTCACACAAACACACACACACACACACACACACACGGTGCTATAAAGGCGTTATTTGCATTTGTCTCCGTGATGAAAGCCTGATTCTCCCAGTTAAAATATTAGAAGTCATTTAGAGCGGGTCACAACACTCATGTCACTCATCCATCAGGCTCGGGGACGCCTAATTTAAAAAAAAACAAAAAAAAAACCATTCAATTGTGTATAATACAAAAACCTTCCCCTGTCTATGTCTGAGTCTTGTGTTAAATTTAATGAGATGTAATCAGACAGGATTTGTTTTTTTCTGAGTCAACATTTTGAATTGTGCCCCAAATGTAACAATTATGGGATAAAAGCTTTTTTTCCCTCATTTCTCTCACTCACTTTCCCTCCTTGCTCTTTCTCCGGTCCTTCTTTCTCCGGTCCTTCTTTCCTCTGATCAATGACTTCCACTCACTTGACACCACTGCTCCCCTCATGAAATTTAACAGCTTATTAAGGGACATACATCTTGGCCGCCCTGTTTGACTCACCGAGCTGCTGTATAAATCCATAAAGCCAAAGAGGAGTCAAATTTTAAGGTCTATATATTTATGAAGGCTACATTTAAAGATGATATTCCATCTCTTTACCCTCATCGCTTGCGCCTTCTCGCCTCGGTTTTGGGACTGTGAGGGAGCAGGTCAGGGTCTCTTGGTGCCCCCTACCTCACGGTCATATTCTCACTTTCTCTGGAGGAGCTGCCACTCAAATTCCCTACGACATTTAGTTGGAGAAGGTTTACCTTCCACGTGGCCGTGTTTCTCCTGAAGTAGGCGAACTTTCGTGTAAACCAGTTGTAGATCTCGTTCAGAGTCAACTGTCTGTCTGGTGACTCCAGAATGGCCTGTAGGCACGGACAGACGGTTGAAAATTAAGATGGAAGACCGATAGGAGGAAGAAGAGAACCGAGGAGACTTACATGACGTATAAGAGAGGCGTATGTGAAGGGAGGCCTGACATCGGCGTTCTTGTAGAACTCACAGTTCTGAGCCAGCTCTGCGTTGGGATTAGTAACACGGTCGAGAAACATTAGAAATTGTCTTGATACAAAAACACGAGCGAAGGTCGTCGGCCTACCCGAGGCGATGGGGGTGCAGTATTTGTCGGAGTTGCGCCTGCGGATGGGCCCGACGCCGTGCGCGTGGGAGTGTGTGTGAAGGCTGGAGGAGCTGATCACCGAGGGTCCCTGGCGCAGTGGCGTGATGGGGGTTGCCGCTGAGGTGGGGGGGTGAGGAAGACCATCCGGGTAGATGTCACTGTCACGCTTTAGAAGAGAGCCGCTGGAAGCCAGGTTCAACTGCAAAGATGGAGGTGAGGTCACCTATGTAAACCGCTCGACAGAATCGATTCAGAAATCGACCATCTTGGATTCCTGCATTCTTTGCAGTTCAGTAAATCAAGCAAGGGGTTTGTTGTGAAAGAACCTGTGCAGAACCCTGACCTCAAATCCGTCCATCATATAAGTTGAGTGTCACACAGCAGCTTCCTCTACTAGTTTGAAATCCCTGGCCTCCCACACACACACACACACAGACACAAGCCACAGTCACATTTATTCATAAAACACTCCTGCAATTAACCCTGCTTGCAAAAACAAAACCACACACCAGCATGTTTGTAAAGAACACAAACAGAAACAGCGCTGCGGTGGCCAAGTCTTCACGGAAGAATACAGTCCAATTAGGGCCTTGCGTGCACGCACGCACACATATATATATATAAAACCACATCCGCGTCTCTCTGGAACAGAGGTTAGAACGACTAGTTTAGGACTAATTAAAACCTCTGCATGTGTGTGTGTGTGTGGGGGGGTGAATTTGCTCGGCTTTCCTCTGTTCCCTCTCGCCACCATTTAAGCCGACTCGAGGGGGGCGGGACTGTTTAACAGGTACTTCATTAACGCTCCAACCCTTCCAAATCACCACGGCAACAGTCGAACCCTGTTAATTGAGGCCAAGCTCTGTTTCCATTCCTGACGCCCCGCCCTTGCCCCTCCTTCTCCAATCCCTGACCCAGAGGCTCGGCTCCAGCGGCGACAGAACACGCCTCTTCCTGATTTCCCATTAGATGATAATGGCGGCTGATCCCCCCTGCCAACAACCCGTCAGACACACACACGCACGCACACACACACACACGCACGTGCGCCACTCAGCTGCACCATTTACATCAAGTCAAATTATGACACTCTTCCTCTAATTGACAATTAATTTCAACATCTTCATATTTTAATAGGACTCTTCGTAAATCTGAATAATGAAATATTCATTAGACAGACGACTAATAACAAGTGCGCCGAGCACTATGGTCAAACGCGCACATACACTGCACACACACATCTAATTTTGAGGTCTCATCAACCTGCTTTGCTATTTCTCTCTCTCAGACCAGATTTAAATATTGCATAAAAATAATGAAGAAGTTAAAAAAAAGAACAAAACTGAGGAGTACCAGACTGATCATTGACCTTCAATGGTCAACAGAGGGCGCAAATGGCGAGCTACATGTCAGCATTTTGGTATCCTAGAAAGCTTCATAGATCAAATACTCCATAAATTGGTGAATGAAAGATGGTGAAGGAAAATGTCATCATAATAATCGGCGTGTGCAGGTGTAAACTCACGGGTTGGTTAAAAGGCTTTGGCTCTGATGGGCGCATGTGCAGGTGGGTCATCAT
This sequence comes from Syngnathus floridae, assembly GCF_059516105.1. NCBI lineage: Eukaryota > Metazoa > Chordata > Actinopteri > Syngnathiformes > Syngnathidae > Syngnathus > Syngnathus floridae. The sequence continues at coordinate 5,806,392 of NC_142423.1, read as the reverse complement.
GGCTTGGAGTCGCTCGCTCTCTTTTGCCAGCTGTGAGAAACACCATGCAAGTTATGCACTTTTACTCACAAATAAATACAAAGCTTTACTGACACAATATTACGGATGGAAGTACAACCTGGGCCGAGAATCACGAGAGCAAGCGGAGCACTCTCATGCTTTCCACTAGCCTGCAGAAACACTTGTTCCCTTTTGACATTGTTGACTGCCTTTAAATGGGTACCATTATAGCCTCTGGATATTCTTTTAGTGTGTGCGTGCGTGTGTGTGTGTGTGTGTGTGTGTGTGTGTGTGTGTGTGTGTGTGGTGGTGGTGGTGGTGGTGGTGGTGGTGGGGCTTCCAAGTGTTGCTCCTTGATGTACTTTTAGCACTATTAACACACACTGCAGTGACGTGTGAATATTTCAAATGTCTTCATTGGGCCCAAGTGTGTGTGCACGTGTGTGTGACTGTCGAGGGATGAAGTGACATGTCAGTGAGATAAAGATGGACATTCCAATGTGATGTGACGCCGCCTGCTCCTCTGTCACTTTGTATTCCCCAGTGAAGGTCTCAGCGGCTCAAAGAAAGAATGTTTACCATCAGTGTTGGGAGTCACTGTTTGTGTGTGTATGCGTGTGTGTGTGTGTGTGTGTGTGTGCGTTTGTGTGTGTAATGCAATCTTGTCGTCATGAAATGTAGCTAATATTGCATGAATTACATTCTCAGTCGTGTCTGATAATATATTGAAAACAAAACAAAGCCATTGTTTGTCCCAATGTATTTAGAGGCAGCTGCAACTTCTGTCGTTTTTATTTCATGAAGGCCACGTGCCCGAGTATTTTTGTTCATACAGCGCATATGAACATGATTTTCTTTTTTTTAAATTGTATGTCAGCCTTTGCTGTCAAGATTGTGGCATGAATGAACCATTTGGAGGTGAAGAGAGGCCATGCTACATGCCCCTTTGCTTTCTCGCTTATGTTTTTTTTCCCTCTCTTTTCTGCTTTTCCTTCCGCTCCTTCATCACCTCGCTCGCTCTCGCCGGTGACCAGAGCAGCTTTATAATTGGAGCGGCCGATGGCAGCTTCCCCGCCGACTGCTCCTTTTAAATTACAAGCTCCACTGCTCTCCATAAACACGGCTTCACGGGCTCAGACGAGTTAGCGGCATCGACCGGCTCGGAAAGAGTCGGGTCGGGCTTTTGTTTGGGAAGTGGTGACAATGAAACGCATGCGTGCGTGAGAGCGAGCGAGCGAGAGGCCCACCTGTATCTCCAGTTGCTGGACCACCTGCATCTGGACTCGGCACTGAGCGGTGCTGCGGTCATCCAGGGCGTGCTCGTTGTTCAAGTGCCTAAAGAAGATTGGACGGGGTTAGGTCATATCTGGAACGAAAGCAAAAGCCGCTCTTCATCGGCAAAGACTTTGGAGAGCTATCACGATTTATTTAGCTAAGCGTTACGAACTGTCTCCGAAATGCTCTGGTGGTTTATTTTGTCTGCCGAAAGACGCGGCAGCTGTGTTGTATGTGCGTATACTCGACTGGTGCTAAGTGAGCCGTGTTCCGAGACGACCACCTGGATATGAGCTCATGCATTATCGGCCGAGAGCTTATCTTCAGACGCGCTTCTTGCTAAACTTCACTCCACTTCATATGAATGCCTTTTCGGATGTGACTGAGCTGAGCGCCGGTGCTGTTTGTTTCCTCCGCTGTGGGAGGACCTGGGACCTTCTGATCTTTCCCACTGCACCCCTCCCTGTCTCCCTTCCTCCATCCCTTTCTCTCCTCTGTCATCACCAAGGTTATTCACAGGTTGCTGCCGCCCGCCCGCCCACTGCGTGTTTGTGCCAGCGCATATCCGTCAAGTGTGTGCCCGTGCTCCAGAGGGACTTTTTATGATATCATGTGGTGTTAATCCGAAGGAAGCACTCCTCTCACTGTTTTTGGGTAAATGATCATGTGCGTGCGTGTGGAGTCTCTGACTTAGACCTCGGAAAGTTAGGCAATATCAGAGTGAGGCTTGAAATGAAACAAAAACAATGATGTCATGGCATGGCTAATCCAAGGCTCAACACAAGTGCACGATAATAATAACAAAAAACATGATCTCACTTTTCTCCCCCCTTTTTTATACTCTCCTCACTCTTCCGTCCACTCTCCCCCCCTCCCACGTCTCCCTAAATGCCAATGATTCAGTCTCATTCTTAGCAAAAAAAAAAAAAAATCCCTTCTGTCTGTCCATGGGACATAAACAGTAGCAGATTTTCTTTTTGGATGTGGCCCACAAAGAGGCTCTGTTTACTCCTGGCAGACGAGACTTTAACCCACTTCATACCCAGGCCCATCAACCACACTTTGAATGCTAGACCAGAGAACTTTGACAAGGGGGGGGGCTGAAATAGGGGAGCGTCTTCCTCCTCTGCTCTTGCCGCTATCCTCATGGGGCGATGACAAAGGCTGGCTGGAAGGGGGGAGCGTTGTCGGACTTACGGGCATTATCTGTCACCGCCTCTTTTTTCTCATCTTCAACTCTCTCTCTTGCACACTTTCACTCAGCCCCCCCCCCCCCTCCCTTTCCTTCCATCTGCCCGAGGCTACGTGAAATGAGACACCAAACAACAGCTTTCCTCTTCGAACTTTCCCAGCCTGCCTGCGAGCTTTGATCTGCTTGTCCGATGCCATCGCGATCACACTTTCACGATAAGGCCGATTTCATCACCTTGGCTGATTTATATCATCCCTCACGCTTTTTCAAATAGTTTAATAGTTCCATGAAAACATAATGAGGGTGAGTTTGTTTTAGGAGGGGGGCTTCGTTAAGAGCTTGTTAGTGCTACGGGAAGTCCGCTGTGTGAGGAGGAAGTCACAGCGTGTCAAGGCCGGACTCAGCATCCTCAATTGACTTCATACTGGCTAATAACAAGCAACAGGAGGGACTGGACCACAACACTGATGAAAAAAAAGCTGTAGAAATACAAATTTTCAATATCCACATCAACAAAATTGTTATCTGTTGTTTTTTTTTGTCTGCTTTGGCCTCCATTAATATTCTTGTGATCAGAAAATGAATGAGCAATTTCAAAAGACAGCATTGGCGTCATCCACCCACCACCCACATTTTTTATTATTATTTTTTTTACTGCTAGTTAATTGTGTAAAGTTTTATGGTGTCAATGTATACACGTGTATGGCTTATGTTAGACAAGCATTGAATATGATGCAATCAATGGCAACTGAAGACTGAGAGGTGCTAAAATACATCAGTGAGTGACGTTGAACATTCCACCGGGGCTTTATTTCATCTTTCTACAATCTCAATCCGATAAGAAGTCATGTTTCTTTTAATACATGGGATCAAATCGAGTCCCTTGTAAAAGACAGGCAACGTGTTACAATTCAAGATGGAATTGAAGACTGTTTTGATGTGGTCCAAAGTTTGTGGTTAATGAGAAAAGAAATGAGCGACTGCCAGATTGGAAGATAACAACCAAGAATAGTTGGAAGGAGACATCAGTGCCTGAAATCTAAATCAACATCAATACTGGTGCCTGATATGGCTGAAGAAGAACTTCTAGACACTTACTTGATGAACTGTCCCATGTCCTCACACAGTGCTTCACAGCCGGGCCACTTACACTCTCCATGGCCGTAGAGAGGATGGGAGCCGGCATGCTCCTCGTGGCTGCGGGTAGAGAGCTCGGTTAGGTCTCGCGACACAACACGCGCTCAATAAAGGCAAGAACGGAGAGCAGGAAAGTGTCAATCGACCACACATGAATAACTGTTTGCGGCAGTAGCAACAACACCACCATCTGAGTGTGGTTAGCTTGTGCCGCTCGCCGAGCCAAGTGCGGCGAAAAGCGTGATAGAACAGAGTGGGGTCAGTTACAGAAGCCAGGCGAAGAAGAAGGCGATCGCTCCAGCAACCTCAGAAGCATATTTTCAAATCCATGACCCGTCTTGTTTGTCCTTGGCGTGCATGCGGCGCACGTGTGTGCGCCAGTGTGTTCGTTTTGCTGTCGGTTCTTGTGTTTCAGGTCTTGACGTAGAGTCGGCACGGGGCCCAACTCGTTCCGAGACTGATTAGCAGCGGCCGCCATCGAACGATGGTTATTCTGGTAAGCGCTCGTGTGCTTGCTGTAACTGGGCCAGCTTGGCTTTAGCGCGTGGTAGTAAAACAAACACGACATACTGTAGAGTAGAATGTGTGTGCATATTGGTGTGGAGCAGATGTGGATCTAAACTTTCTCTGGCAACTGTCATCTCTGCATATACGTACATGAGGATTGTGTACGTGTGTGTGCATGTGTGTGTGTGTGTGTGAGGACTGGAATGAGGATCCGACCAAATCAACATCATGAGGTCGTCTAACAAAAAACATTTGTTTCGCAGATGGAAACATGTCTCCGTCCTTCTCCCTTTTTTCTTTTTCACCTCTTCCTGATCTAATGTGCATGCAGGGGTTGGGGCGGTGTGTGTGTGTGTGTGAGTGTGCGTGCGTGCGTGTGTGTGTTGGCTGTGGTTGAGTCAACTCAGAAGCTGCTCAGACAGCAGCCGTGACAAACTGCTGGCAACCACATTTTCCTCCACATCAGCCATGCATTAGCTTAGCAGGCTAAACGACAAACGCTGCCTGCTTCTGCATCCATTGTTTAGATACAATGAGAGCAAAATTTCCCCGCATCTCACTCATCTTGATCACTCTTGGAACCGCCATCCAAAGTGACTTCCTGGGTGTGGGCCGTGCGCGTGTGTGAGTGGTGCGTGCATGCTACTCACTGGCTGATGGGGGGTTGGCTGCCTTTGGAGTATGGGGGGGCATGGTCATCGCCACTGTCTGCCTTGGTGAAGGAGGATATCCACTCAAACAGTCTGGCTCTTAAAAACGGAGACAAGCCCATGAGCAAGCCATGGGACCACATCACCCCGATATCATGTGTGTGTTCATTCGTCGACAAACTGCCAGCAAAAATAGATCCATCTATCAATCTCGATCTTTGCACCATACCACGTCTTTCCTTCCTTCCGTTCATCCTCTCCTATATTAGCATGTGGTTGACAGCATACCGACACTACATACATAACTTAAACCACACTCTCTATCAAATGAGTTAACACGCTGGTGCCGTGTGGTGTGTTGCATGTGTCGCAAAGGAAGAATGGCTAAAAAGTGAAAAGGAAGGCAGGAAATTGAAATATAGGGAGAGTGTGAATTAGAAAGACGACAGGTCACACAGTGGAAGGACACTAACACTGACCAGCCACAACATTGGGTACACCCACCGAATCTAATTTTGGATGGCTTCAAGCGCAATAATCAAGATGTTGTGAAATGAATACGACTTTGAAGCTGTCGATCAAAAGGGAGATATATTACCTCTACACTAAGCACAAGTTGAGTAGTTACCAATACCGATACCTAATACCACTAGTGTTTTTGATACATGCAATTGTTATTCTTCCATAAGATTTTTATTTTTTTTTATAAACAACAGTTGCATTGTGCAGGTGTACTTAATCTTGTGTCTAGTCAGCGTTATACGTCAACGCATCTCGTACCTGTCTCTCTTTGGGGTGTGGCTCTGTCCATTGGGCAGGCTGTGCAGTGGCATGTGAGCGCCGGCCGCTTTGGGGAAGGCTGAGGTAGAATTAGAGCTGTTGGTACTCAAGTCCAGGCCCTCGGCTTGCTTCAAGGCCTCGTCGCTGCTCGGCACGCCCGACACCTCCTTCCACAGCTGCTGGAGGTCCGACGGACACATGGCTGCCCAACGAAGACAATGAAGACGATCACAATGAGGTTATTTAATGAAATGTATGCGTGTGAGAGACCTGAATTGAGAAGAAATGCGGTTAAT